>NC_053028.1:254714060-255014060 GCF_003073215.2 Triticum urartu | reverse complement strand
CACGTTCCAAAAAGGATTTTTCTGTTTGGACCCCGTTTGACATTCTGTTTCTTCGAAACACTGAAATAGGCAAAAAAACAACAATTCTGGGCTGGGCCTCCGGTTAATAGGTTAGTCCCAAAAATAATATAAAAGTGGAAAATAAAGCCCAATATAGTCCAAAACAGTAGATAATATAGCATGGAGCAATCAAAAATTATAGATACGTTGGAGACGTATCAAAGAACCGGGACACAATCGCAGTAGTTCTCCCAATGCTACCTTAGCCGATATAGCGGAACGTAAGGTACCAAAACATAGGAGCCGAGCAAACCCAACTATTGACCCAAGACATGATTCAGAGCTGATGCATATAATGCTATAAGTTCGGGGTGCCGAACTTCCATGAAGGTGTTCGGACTTGTATTGCCGTGCTACGGGGAAAACATAGCCCCTGGCATATTTAAGGCATATCGTTGTGTATGGATGCCATTTGACGAAATGATTTCGATAAGAAATAACCAGCAGGTAAACATCATATGAATCCACATGTTGTATAAATAATACATCTATGCGTATGGTACAAGTAATGTGATAAAAAAGGAGTTGTGATAGCAGAACCTGCTGTGACCAGGGGAAGAGGTTGAGTGCGGGTCCGTATTGTAGCCGGACAGTCATTGCGGGAGATGTCTAAAGGATCCCCAGGCGCGTTCAAGCTGCCTCTGTGGAGTCCGTCCTGGTCGGTGCAAAGGTGGACCTGCGAAGGAAATATAAGAAATGTTTGCGTGCCGGAGGGTGGTTGAGCCGTTGAGTTCGGCCTGTCGTGGCCTTTGCCAGATTGTTTAATTGAACCCTGGACGAGCCAGATTATCCTTCTGCAAAGTAGTTCGGAGCCCCTTGACGGTGTCCGGGAGCCTAGGTGTCGACTCGAGGTTCGACTGCAAGGTGCTGCTCAGTGTTCCTGTTGCTAAGGCAGTGATGTATTTGTTGGCATTGAAAGAAAATTCGGGCTTGCCATGAACCATGATGACGCCGCATGGACCGGGCATTTTGAGCTTACGGTAGGCATAATATGGAACCGCATTGAATCGAGCGAACGCGGTTCGCCCGAGCAGTGCTTGATAGTCACTGCGGAAAGGGGCGATTTCGAAGATTAACTTTTCGGTACGGTAATTTTCTGGTGATCCGAAGATTATCTCGAGGGAAATGGAGCCTGTATAGCTGCCCTCCATACCTGGTATGATACCTCTGAAAGTGGCCTTAGTGGGCTTGATCGCTGACTGATCGATGCCCATCTTACGCACTGTATCCTGGTAAAGCAGATTTAAACTGCTACCTCCGTCCATAAGGACTCGCGTGAGGTGGAACCCGTTTACTATTGGGTCGAGGATTAGTGCGGCTGGATTGCCCCGGTTGGCATTGACCGGATGGTCCGTGCGGTTGAAGGTGACCGGCCCTAGCTTATATTGTGGGATGGCGAGTTCTGTTGAGCCGCCATCCTTAAGGGTGTATATTTGGTCCAAGTGGGCCGTTTGGGTGGTATTTACCACATTCACCGATTGAGTATGGGGGGTTTCTTTTGCCCTCCTGTGTTCAGAAATCTGGGCTCTTCGTCGCTATCATTGCTTTGAGACCCCTCTTCGTGTTTGGCGCCTGCCTTTGCCGGCTTGTTTGAAGACCCAGCATTCTCTGTTGGTATGGGTGGCTGGTGTTTCTGGGGTGCCATGAATTTGGCATTGGCGAGCGAGTATGCGGTCCAGACTGGATGGAGCCGGATTTGTATTTTTGGGCAGCCCTTTCCGCTGACCGGGCTTTGGGACCCTGAACCCGGCATTAACTACCGTATTACTGGTTTTATCACCATATTTGCGGTGCTTGTGTTTGTTGCATCGTGGTTTGCCATTGGCATCTTTGTTATCCGGGGTGCCCGGATTCCTGGATGTGTTGCTGCTGTGAGCCAGCCAGCTATCCTCACCCGCGCAAAAGCGGGTCATGAGTGTCGTGAGGGCTGCCATAGACTTCGGCTTCTCCTAGCCAAGGTGGCGGGTAAGCCACTTGTCACGGATGTTGTGCTTGAATGCCGCTAGGGCCTCTGCGTCCGGACAGTCGACAATTTGTTTTTTCTTAGTCAGGAACCGTGTCCAGAATTGTCTGGCCGATTCCCCTGGCTGCTGAGTTATATGGCTCAAGTCATCAGCATCCAGTGGTCGCACATAAGTGCCCTGGAAGTTGTCAAGGAATGCGTCTTCCAGATCCTCCCAACTGCCGATGGAGTCTCTGGCAAGCTATTCAGCCAATGCCGAGCTAGTCCTTTGAGTTTGAGTGGGAAGTACTTGATGGCATGTAGATCATCACCGCGAGCCATATGGATGTGAAGGAGGAAATCCTCAATCCATACAGCGGGATCTGTTGTACCATCATATGATTCGATATTTACGGGTTTAAAAACATCCGGGAATTCGTGATCCATAACTTCATCAGTGAAGCATAGGGGGTGTGCGGCGCCTCTGTGCCAGGCTATATCACGACGCAGTTCATATGAGTCTTGTCTTCTGTATTCGGCCCGGCCGGATTTACCTTTGGTGTATCCTGCGCGACGATCATCGTCCCGCATTGGCGCACGCGCCCGTGACCCGTATATTGACCTTGCGAGTTTTGCCCTCTTGTCCAATACGGCTCGCAGGTCCCGTGTGTTGCCCCGGGCCTTAGTATTTTTGATTGAGTAGCGGCGGGGTGCAGGCTGAACTTTAGGCTGAAATGCCTCTTTGGCTCGGCCATGCGGTGGCCGGTCAGCCGCATCGTACACTGGTGACGGAGGTTTCAATGCTTCCTTCTCGAGGTGAGGTAGCAACCTGCGTTTTGGGTAACTCTTGGAGGGGCGCTCGAGTTTGTATTCCTCGGCCGCAAGGACTTCGGTCCATTTGTCTGCTAGCGAGTCTTTACCAGCTTGAAGCTGTTGTTTCTTTTTCTTCAGGCTATTTGTTGTGGCCATAAGTCGGTGCTTGAAGCGCTCTTGCTCGACGGGGTCCTCAGGCACGATAAATTCTTCGTCGCCGAGGCTTGCCTCATCTTCGGAGAGAGGAATGTAATCGTCCTCCTCCGGTTCTCCATCTGCTGCCTTCTCTAGAGTGCTAGCTTGTTCATCCTCCGGATCTACATCGTGCTGGAGGGGATTGAGGTTGTCTTCGGCACTATCTGGGGTGTTATTATCTCCTGTGCCGGTATCACTACTTTTGCTGTGGCGGGACTTGGAGCGGCATCGCTAACGTCGGCGCTTGGGTTGCTTCTTGGAGGGGTCATCCTCCACTGTCTCGTTGCCATTGCCTTCTTTAGGGGTGTCCATCATGTATATGTCATGTGATGAAGTGGCTATCCGGTGCCCTGTGGGCACTGGTTCCTGTTCGTCTCCTGCATCTTCGTCTATGCCGTAGAAGTCTTCGGAGTCAAAGTTGAGCATGCCGGTTAAGTCGTCGACAGTGGCTACAAAGTGGGTGGTGGGCGGGCAGCAAATTTCTTCGTCGTCCGTATCCCATTCTAGCCGGACATAGTTTGGCCAAGGTTCTCCTGACAAGGAGAGAGACTTTAATGAATTTAGCACATCGACGAAAGGCGAGTGCTGAAAGATATCTGCGGAGGTGAACTCCATGATCGGCGCCCAGTAGGATTCGATGGGCACAGATGAAGGCGGCTCGGAGTCCATGGCCGGAGACGAATCCAGTGATTTGGCGACACGGCTCTTGTAAGGAGTGAAGTCAGTATCCGGCTCCATCGCCACTGAGAGTGCGGCCTCCATGGCGGGGTCTATCCCTCCGTCCTTGGACGGCACAATTTGCTCCGGATTGAAGGCCGGAGTAGTTGCAGATGCGATCCCCCGAACACTGTCCGACGACAGAGTTACGTTGTGCTCGTTGTGACTGTGCGGCGCACCTGACACGGGCTCGAATCCGTCGAAGATCAAGTCTCTATGGGTGTCGGCAGTGTAGTTTAAGTTTCCGAATTTGACCTGATGGCCAGGGGCGTAGCTCTCGATCTGCTCCAGATGGCCAAGGAATTGGCCCGCAGTGCGAAGCCGCCGAATACAAAGGTCTGTTCGGGGAGGAAAACCTCACCCTGGACCGCATCGCTACCGATGATCGAAGGAGCCATCAAGCCTTATGGTGACAACACAGTGGAACTCTCAATGAAAGCACCAATGTCGGGGTCAAAACCGGTGGATCTCGGGTAGGGGGTCCCGAACTATGCGTCTAAGGCGGATGGTAACAGGAGGCAGGGCACATGACGTTTACCTAGGTTCGAGCCCTCTTGACGGAGGTAATACCCTGCGTCCTGCTTGATTGTTCTTGATGATATGAGTATTACAAGAGTTGATCTACCACGAGATCGTAGAGGCTAAACCCTAGAAGCTAGCCTATGGTATGATTGCATGTTGGCCTATGGACTAAACCCTCCGGTTTATATAGACACCGGAGGGGGCTAGGGTTACACAGAGTCGGTTACAAGGGAGGAGATCTTCATATCCGTATTGCCTAGCTTGCATTCCACTCCAAGGAGAGTCCCATCCGGACACGGGACGAAGTCTTCAATCTTGTATCTTCATAGTCCAACAGTCCGGCCAAAGGATATAGTCCGGCTGTCCGAAGACCCCCTAATCCAGGACTCCCTCAACCATATCAATACACCACTATGGATCCGGTCCCGTCTCCCTACGAGAACGCCATCCATAGCACTCACGCTTATCTTGCACATTTTAGAGTACCCACTTTCACTTGTCTATGAACTGTACTCGCAACCCAGAAGTCCTTTATCGCGGACACGGCTATTTGAATAGATCATGTTAACCCTGCAGGGGTGTACTTCTTCACACACGCTCTCACCACTTATCGCCATTTACACGACATATACTCGGCAACCTTGAAGCGGAAGCCCAGCGAGGGTGTCGGCCACGACCTGACTAACCACACAAGTCTCTAGTCCAGGTTTATCGCCTATTCAGGTTCCATCCGCAAGGAGATCCGGCCGGGGTGTCGCTCACGGCCCCAAACGATGTGTGCAGGGTTGCCAAGCCCGCCTTGACGGATGGATCTACGCTTGGTAAAAGGTGCCATGGTGCCTAGTCTGTCCGAAGCCCACCTATACCGGGTGCCACTTGGTAGACACCAGAAACTAGTTGCAACTCCTGGACAGAGATCACGTTGATTAATAAGTCGAGAGAGCTTGGAGTGCCCGGATCCCAATGTGTGGTAGTAGCTGTTCATGGATCACAGACACAGAACTCAGTTCCTGAGGACGGTTTCAATGAGACAACCCACCATGTACTCCTACATGGCCTCTCACCACTACCTTTACCAAATCGTGTTCACACACTTAGCTCTCAATAGTAGGACATGTTCACCACATTCTAATTCATTCCCGATGAATCAGACCTAACTCAACTCTAAGCAGTAGCAGGCATGACAACAAGCATGAATGAGTAGGCACATCAGGGCTCAAACAACTCCTACTCATGCTAGTGGGTTTCATCTATTTACTGTGGCAATGACAGGTCATGCAGAGGAAAGGGGTTCAACTACCGCAACATGTAACAGTTGAAGCATTGTTGTCCTAATGTAGTAAACGAGAGCAGGAACGAGAGAGTGGGATTGTATTGGAATGAACAAGGGGGTTTTGCTTGCCTGGCACTACTGAAGATAGTATAGTTCTTCATCAGTGTCATTGATCTCATCGTCGGAACGTCGTCTACTAAGAGGGGACAATTACCGGCAAACAAGGAAGAACACAATCAATGCAATGCACAATATGATGCATGATCATGACATGGCAATATGATGTGGTTGAGCTAATACAACTAAGACCAGATGGGTTTGAGTCATTTTAAACCAAAGGTTCAACCCCAAACTCAAACTATGAATTCAAATAGTGCATTATCATGTTTTGAACTAAACAATGATGTTAAGTTGTTTAAACATGCATGAAACTAGTACAGATGGAGAGATTGGGTTTTTCTTATAATTTTTCATATATAACTTATTTCATTCTGAGCTACGGTTGAATTTCTATGATTTTTAGAAGTTTAGGACATTTTCTGAAATTTCCAATTTATTTAGAAATATGAAAATTCCAGTAAATGTATTTACGACGTCAGCACCGCGTCACTGTGACATCAGCAGGACAACACGGTCAGCCTCGGTCAAATCTGACGTATGGGACCCATACATGAGTGACACGGTGTTAACTAGGGATTAAGTTTAAACTAAACGAAAGGTTAACATGGGCTGGGCCCCACGTGTCATTGACCCAGAGGTCGGTTAGGTTAGTGCTAATTAGTGGTTAGGCCTAATTAAGCCAGAGCCACGTCAGCATCGCCAGTGGTAAATCACCGGCGACAGCAGGGGAGGCAGAGGGCGTCGGGAAACGTCCTCCAACGACCAAACCAGCGGCAGAGACCACAGACGAGGTCCTGGGACTCGTCCGCGTCCATTGGCACCCGTAGAATGACCACAGGTGGTCCGGGTCGACGGTGAGGAGCACATCAGCGGCGGCACCCGCACGGGGTTGGCCGGCACGGCGTTGTGGTGTGCGGGGGGAAGAGTTGGTGGGTGTTCTCGGCTCCTGGGAGCCTGATGAGCACGACGACGCCCTCGGACGCGAGCTTGAGCGGCCGTAGCGATGGCGGTGATATGGCCGGTGGCGAGCACAACTCGGCTCCGGTGCATCTACGGCTAGAGCGCCAAGTCGACGCGGTGAGGAGAGGGGAATCGACCAGATGCTCACAGGGATCATGTCGAGATGGTTAGCGAGCCCGAGGAAGGGATGAGGGTGGCGAATCGACGGTGAAGATCCATGGGGGCCAAGGAGGAAGACGAGGACGCTACCAACGAAGCAGAGCCCTCCAGCTCCTTTCCTTCGGCTTGGGGGCGTGGTGCTCGATGGAGAAGCTTCTGGAAATGGTCACGGGGCGAGGGGTGTCCGGTGGAAGCGGTGGCAGCGAGCGGCGGTGACGAGCTCGCTCGGTTGTGCCGCAGGGAGAGAGCAGAGGAGGGGAGCGGTCCAGGGAGAGAGGGGAGAAGTCCAGGGGGTGCTGGGCATCTCCAGGCGAGCAGGTGGACATGCGGGGACGCTGCCAGCACGAAGCAGGAGGTGGAGGCTCCGCAGGTGCGCGCGTGTGTTTGCTCCTGCCTACTGGCAGGAGGAAGACGACGAGCGAGGAGGTAAGTGGGCTGGGTCGGTGAAGCTGGGCTGGCTATAGGTAGGTGGGCTAGGTAGGTTTTTCCTCTCTCTCTGCTTTTCTTATTTCTTTCTGGTTTCTATTTTTTGCTTTCTGTTTTTGATGTAGCAAAAATACTAAACCATTACCAAAACTCCTGAAAATATTTGTGGGCACTTTTAGAATTATTTCCAACAGCCCACATTTAGTTTCAGAATTATTTAAGCATTTAAAATATTTATAGTATTTAAATGCCCAAGTTCAAATACTTTATGATTTAATTCAAAAATCAAGAAATGACCTAGAAAAATGTGCACCATTTTTGTCAGAGGTTTTCAACCAATTCAAAAGTGATGAACTTTTACGAAGGGCATTTTGGGATCATTGAAAAGATTTTAAATTTGGACCTGATTGAATTCCATTTGGTGCTAGGGTTTCAACATCCCCATTTCAAGTTCATTTGAATTTAAACATGTTGCATGGATGATTATGCAAAGTCAAGCAATGACTAGCTAGGGATGTGACATTTTACAAAAGGATGTTCCTTTTGTTTTTAAAAATGATTGTGTAGAAGCCTTTGAAACATTTAAGAATAATTTCTGCACCTATTGTTCAACCACCTGATTGGAACTTGCCTTTTGAAATTATGTGTGATGCTAGTGATTATGCTGTCGGTGCTGTTTTAGGACAAAGAGTTGATAAGAAATTAAATGTTATTCATTATGCTAGTAAAACTCTAGACAATGCCCAAAGAGATTATGCTACTGCTGGAAAAGAATTTTTAGCAGTTGTGTTTGCTTGTGATAAATTCAGATCTTACATTGTTGATTCTAAAGTTATTGTTCACGCTGATCATGCTGCTATTAAATATCTTATGGAAAAGAAAGATGTTAAACCTAGTCTCATTAGTTGGGTTCTCTTGCTACAAGAATTCGATTTACATATTACTGATAGGAAAGGAGTTGAGAACCCTGTAGCTGATAACTTATCGAGGTTAGAGAATATTCTTGATGACCCACTACCTATTAATGATAGCTTTCCTGATGAGCAATTATCTGCAATAAATGTCTCTCATAACACTCCTTGGTATGCCGACTATGTTAATTATATTGTTGCAAAATATATACCACCTAGTTTCACATACCAACAAAATAAAAGGTTTTTCTATGATTTAAGACATTACTTTTGGGATGACCCACATCTTTACAAAGGAGTAGATGGTATTATTAGACGTTGTGTACCTGAGCATGAACAAGGACAAATCCTACGGAAATGCCATTCCAAAGCTTATGGTGGGCATCATGCGGGAGACAAAACTGCTCACAAGGTATTGCAAATATATTTTCTGTCAGTTTTGGAATATTTTAAAAATTAGGAAAATAGGAAGCAACCAGGAAGGCAACCCTGGTGGGCACAAGACACCAGGGCGCGCCTGGCAACCAGGCGCGCCCAGGTGGGTTGTGCCCACCTCGGGTACCTTACAGACTCCATTTTTCTTCCGTTTGCTTGTTTCCCAAGATAAAAAATCTTTATTTACCACCCGAACCTATTGACCACAATATCGCGGAGAAATCTTCTGTTCTTCTTTCTCGTTGTTTTCTGACAGATATGAAAATATGTCATCTCAAGACTCGGAGGGTGAGAGCTACGTTGGTGATTATATTGCTAACCCCATGGTTTATAGAGATGCGGAACATTGTGGTTGGACAGGGAGGAGGAAGAAGACTATGATCCTAAAAGGAAGGAAGAGACACTGGTGCGCGTCGGTCCTAAACAAACGGTTTAAAACCCCTTTCCGCGACGGCATCTAGAACCGTCGCCAAGTGAGTATGGGTGATAGGGGGTCCTTCCACACGACCCAGAAACCGTCGGGGATATGCCTTCCTGGCACACACGTTCGGCAAAATGAGGTTGTGTGCGACCGGCGAGCACTCAAATATAGAAATATGTACAGTAGAGCTAAAAAAATACAATTATATGGTAAAATTGTTTCCGGTCGCAAGTACATCCCACACAGTCAGTCTCCGCTAAATGTTTCCGTTTGTATGCACATCCCACACAGTCGCTCCAAGGAAAACGCTTCCATTCACAGGTACATCACACGCAATTTTTCCCATTAAATCATTTGCTTATTGAATGTAGCACACATGGTCCATAGAAGAAACTGTGTGGCAAAGGTTGTCCATGACACACAGTTTTTATGTGGTAAACGTTTGCGCAAGGTGGCCTAACGCAAACAGTTTTCAAGAGAAAGTCGTGTGTGATTGTTCATTGATCCAACACGGTTTATTCCTAGAAATTGTGTGTGTTGCCTGAGGTTATCGCCCATGGTATTTTTTCAACAGCCGTTTGCAATATCAAAACCCAATTAGCAGGCTAATTCGCCATTAGCAGGCTAATTGTCCTATTATTAATAATCCATTTATTAATCTAATTGACATTCATATTAAGCACACAATATATTTCATTTCCATATTAAGGAAGCAGAATTTCATAATTGAAATACATCAGAGTACAACATGATATAGCTTCAGCACTCAGCTACCCCATTACACAACTGCACCACCAGCAAGTTCCACATGCAACATGTAGAACCTTTTGAAATTAGCATCATAGACGGTATATAGAAAGATGCATCTCATCTGGAAAGTTGTTGAAGCGAAAGGCGAATATTGAGCCTTCATTCATGTTGAAGGTCTTTGCAACTTTAGGCCAGTGCCTATGGATGATTGACCGTCTGTCCTTCGACCTCTTCAGGAACACTTCAATATTGAACCGTGGGTGTTGTATGAAAACCTTCCTCGCCTCCTGGCCATAGAGGTGGTTTGAGAGGTAATCATCAGTGAACTGCTTTGGAAGTAATCATCAGTGAACTGCTTTGGAAAGGCCTGAAAACAAGGATGTGCATAAATATCTTCTATATATTGGAAATGGGGCAAAGGAATAAAAAAGGCAAGGTATAATAGTTAGTACCATCTCGTAGTGAACTGATGTCTTCTTCATTGTGCAGAAAAAGATCTTGTTGTTTTTTGTCGCTAATTTCTTTATCCTAACAATCTTTCTGAGTTTCTTGATTTGATTGATATTCATGGACAACTCATTTCCCCATATGCAAAAAGGGTCGAACAGTGGGTCAAAACCTCTGACAGCAGGACCTACATGTGCAAGACCAAATTGTTTAAAACCAAAATATTACAATGGTTCCTGCAATTGCACAATAATGTGCTATTAAACAACGTACCATGCACGTGCTAACCTTGATTGTAAACCTTAGTGCTTCCCATTGTTTCCCTACAACACATATAAGGTAGTTAGTCATCAGGTTAAGTAAGGGTTCACATGCTATCAGTAAAATATGTTGATGAAAAATAAGCACATTGCAGATTCATCAGATTAATTGAAGCCAAACGAAAAACCCATTTACCCAAACTAAGCATGATTAAGAACTAGGAAATATAGCACTTGTATTTGTTTCTCATGTATTAAGTGCAGCCAAATTCGATTTATTCCTCACATGCACAACAATACAAAAGTCTACCCACGACAATTGGACATCGCATTGCAGAATTGAACCAAGCAGTTAACTAAACACCACAACAAATGAACCAAACATTAACTGAGCACCACATTGCATAATATAACATTGAACCAAGCAGTTAACTAAACACCACAACAAATGAACCAAACATTAACTGAGCACCACATTGCACAATATAACACACTCCTAATAGAAGATCAGAGAGTTAACCAAACAATTAACTACAATGAATTGTAGCAATTGTATTTGTTTCTCATGTATTTACTACAGCCAAATTAAATTTATTCCTCACATGGTATACAATAACAGAATGCACCCACAATTTTGTAAAGATAAATCCGATTTATTTCTCACAAGGAAGACAATACAAAATTGCAGCCTGAAGAATTGAACATCACATTTGCAGAATTGAACCAAACAGTTGACTGAAGACGACAACTAATTAACAAAACAGTTAATAAGTGAGCACCACACTACACGACATATAGAACATATACACTAGAGAAACATATTGCATGGTTAAATTAGATAGCACAATTCACTAGATTTTGTGAAGGAAAGGCAGGAGCAGCACACGCAACGGGTAAACCGAGCATGCTTGACCGGCGTAGCTAGCAATTGGCAAGGTGCTCCTCCAAGATCTGGGGGTCGGCACGAATGGCAGCCATCGCAACCTCATCTGCGCGTGCGGCCACGATTTGCTTCTCCGCTGCCAATTGCTCCTTGAGGTCCTGGCTATACTGCGTGCACCATGGCTTAGGCCGGCGCTTATTTGGTGGAGGGTTCGGTGATTTGGGTGGAAGGTGTCGTGCTCACGCCGGCGGTCGGGGCATGTGGGATGTGGTAGGAGGAGGAGGATGGGGGTCGGGTGTGGATTACCTGCCTGGATAGAGGAGGCCGAGCAGCATGAAGGAGGGTCGTCGACGAGGAGGTGGCGGCGCTACAAGCAAGGAGTGAAGGTTTCAACTTGGAAAGGAAGGTGGAAAGAGGGGAAATGTGGCTTTTGGTAAGGGGGAGGGGCGGGCAGGTAGATATTTCTGCGGAAGCCGAAAATTTGGAATCGCTTCAGCCAAAAAACTAGCGCGCAGAGTGTCATCAGACACGGTCCCTTATTCAGAACTGTGTACGATATGTGGGCATCACAAACGATTCTGGTAGCTTAACCCGTGTGTGATGAGTTTGAACATCAAACGTTTTGGTTTGAATTTCCATGGTTACAGTGGTCATCCACGTCATTGCATAATTTGGGTACACAAAGGAGACTACAACACACCCACATTTCCTAATCGAGCAAGTTCAGCAATTAAACAGAGCTAGCTGACCTAAACATTACTCTAACAAATTAAAGACTGGTGCTCTTAATTAAATAAAACATAGAGTACTACTATGGCTGGTGCTCGTCGATCCCCGCCGCCGCCTCCATGTCCAGCTCGCGCCCCACGGTCTCCTGGGGAAGGGGCTCCATGGCATCCATCGCACCATACTCGGCAAGCATCTCACAATCCGTGTCCGCCATCTCTTTGGAAAAGGCCGCCACGAGCTGGGCATGGGCGGACGCGATCTGGGCTTGGACGGGCTCCGTCGTCGCAAGGTATGCAGCGGAGGAACGGACGGCTGCTCGAACACTCTCGGCGATTGCCAGCTCTTCGGCCGTGGGTTGCCGACCGTTGTCGGAGAAGCTTCGTTCGATTTGTCCGGTGACCGCCAGGAGCTAGGCGTGGGCGGCCTCGACATGGTCGTGGGCGGCCTCCATTAGGGCTAAGGCCGCCGCTGCGGAACGGACAACTGTTGTGCCGCTCTCGCCACTTGCTATCCCCAAGGCAGATGTTTCTACCGCCACCTGAGAAGCAACAGCGGCCGTTTGGGCTGCCTTTGCCGCCCGGTCGCAAATTGTGGCCGCGCTCATGCACCTTGTTGGCACGCGCATGGCGGCTACGGCCGCGATCTCGCCGAAGTGGGCCACCGAAGTTGCCATCACGACGCGGGTCCACGTGCCCATCTTTCACCGGCAATGATTGAACAGTGAAATGATATTTGGGGAGCGCGCTAGTGTGCTTGAGACGCCGACTGTGGACTATAGCCGACGCACCTTCTCGCATAAGCCATAGGCGTACTATACACCAACGGTGCTCCAAGATATTTTGCACTACATATCACACGATTGCTGATAATAAACTGTGTGTGATCTACTTGATTTTTCATCTTGATTTGAATTACATAATGGGGTCACAGCGGCAATGGATGGTGTTTGAATTGCTAGACCTTTTATCTGGGCGAACATGCAACTATATGTCTATCGTAAAAGAATCGGAATTATTCAGGGTTCGTTTGAACATTCTATACATTAAATTGGTTTTCTAGCCATTTTAGGTGAACAATTCAAATTTGAACTACATGCACATGCTCGAGTGCATATAAATTGGTTGAAAAATCAAATCTGTGTCCTTGGGTGCCTGCTTAGGTCCCATGCAAAAAATGGGAATGATTTTCAAACACCAGGGCATCATTGATTGCCGGCAAAACATTGACATGCCTGGTTTTTAAATTCTAGTAAATCCAAAACTTGTCTGAAATTCATGAAACTTGGCATGCTATCATGGAGCGGCATCAACATGTTGTGGTACAATTTTTTCCCATTTGGGGCAGGTTTGGGTATATGCTTCTCACAAACCGGAGCTTCTCACAACAAGCATGATGGTTTTCGGTAGGGAACGTCCCACCTTTGCGGACGAAACGATATCCATTGCCTCTTTTTGCTTTCAAATTTCTTTCTCATGTCAACATAGAACAACAGGAGTTTTGTGTGATTTTTTGTGATTTTTCGGGGTTCGTTTGGACATTTTTACTCATTAACTGAGTTTTTAATGCATTTATGTGCATAATTCAAATTTGAACTACATGCACATGATCAAGTGCATATAAATTGGTTGAGAAATCAAATCTGCATCCTTGGGTGCATGCTTAGGTCCCATGCAAGAAATGGGAATGAATTTCAAACACCGGAGCACCGTTGATTGCCGGCAAAACCTTGAGATGCCTGTTTTTTAAATTCTAGTAAATCCAAAACTCGTGTGAAATTCATGAAACTTGGCATGCTATCATGGAGCGGCATCAGCATGTCGTGGTGGAAATTTTGTCCCATTTGAGGCAGGTTTGGGTATATGCTTCTCACAAACCGGACTTCTCACAACAAGCATGATGGTTTTCGGTAGGGAACGTCCCACCTTTGTGGACGAAACAATATCCATTGCCTCTTACTGCTTTCTAATTTTTTTCTCGTGTCAACATAGAATAACATGAGTGTTGTGTGATTTTTTGTGATTTTTTGGGGTTCATTTGGACATTTTCATGCATTAACTGAGTTTTCAATGCATTTATGTGCATAATTCAAATTTCAACTACATGCACATGCTCCAGTGCATGTAAATTGGTTGAAAAATCAAATCTGTGTCCTTGGGTGCATTCTTAGATCCCATGCAAGAAATGGGAATGAATTTCAAACACCGGGGCACCGTTGATTGCCAGCAAAACATTGAGATGCATGGTTTTTAAATTCTAGTAAATCCAAAACTCGTCTGAAATTCATGAAACTTTGCACGCTATCATGGAGCGGCATCAACATGCCGTGGGACTAATTTTTTCCCATTTGGGGCGGGTTTGGGTATATGCTTCTCACAAACCGGAGCTTCTCACAACAAGGATGATGGTTTTCGGTAGGGAACGTCCCACCTTTGTGGACGAAACGATATCCATTGCCTCTTATTGCTTTCATTTTTGTTCTCGTGTCAACATAGAACAATAGGAGTGTTGTGTGATTTTTTTTGATTTTTTGGGGCTCGTTTGGACATTTTTATGCATTAACTGAGTTTTTAATGCATTTTATGTGCATAATTCAAATTTGAACTACATGCACATGCTCCAGTGCATATAAATTGGTTGAAAAATCAAATCTGCGTACTTGGGTGCATGCTTAGGTCCCATGCAAGAAATGGGAATGAATTTTAAACACAAGGGCACCGTTGATTGCCGGCAAAACATTGAGATGCATGGTTTTTAAATTCTAGTAAATCCAAAACTCGTCGGAAATTCATGAAACTTGGCATGCTATCATGGAGCGGCATCAACATGCCGTGGTACAAATTTTGTCCCATTTGGGGCAGGTTTGGGTATATGCTTCTCACAAACCGAAGCTTCTCACAACAAGCATGATGGTTTTCTGTAGGGAACGTCCTACCTTTGTGGACGAAACGATATCCATTGCCTCTTATTGCTTTCAAATTTCTTTCTCGTGTCAACATAGAACAACAGGAGTGTTGTGTGATTTTTTGTGATTTTTCAGGGTTCGTTTGGACATTTTATGCATTAACTAAGTTTTCAATGCATTTTATGTGCATAACTCAAATTTTAACTACATTCACATGCTCCAGTGCATATTGGTTGAAAAATCAAGTATGTGTCCTTGGGTGCATGCTTAGGTCCCATGCAAGAAATGGGAATGAATTTCAAACACCGGGGCACCATTGATTGCCGGCAAAACATTGAGATGCATGGTTTTTAAATTATAGAAAATCCAAAACCCGTCTGAAATTCATGAAACTTGGCATGCTATCATGGAGCGGCATCAACATGTCGTGGTACAAATTTTGTCCCATTTTGGGGCAGGTTTGCGTATTTGCTTCTCACAAACCGGAGCTTCTCACAACAAGCATGATGGTTTTCGGTAGGGAACGTCCCATCTTTGTGGACGAAACGATATCCATTGCCTCTTACTGCTTTCAATTTTTTTCGCGTGTCAACATAGAACAACGGGAGTGTTGTGTGAATTTTTGTGATTTTTTGGGGTTCATTTGGACATTTTTATGCATTAACTGAGTGTTCAATGCTTTTATGTGCATAATTCAAATTTGAAATACATGCACATGCTCCAGTGCATATAAATTGGTTGAAAAATCAAATCTGTGTCCTTGGGTGCATGCTTAGGTCCCATGCAAGAAATGGGAATGAATTTCAAACACCGAGGCACCGTTGATTGCTGGCAAAACATTGAGATGCATGGTTTTTAAATTCTAGTAAATCCAAAACTCGTCGGAAATTCATGAAACTTGGCATGCTATCATGGAGCAGCATCAACATGTCGTGGTACAAATTTTGTCCTATTTGGGGCAGGTTTGGGTATATGCTTCTCATAAACCGGAGCTTCTCACAACAAGCATGATGATTTTCGGTAGGGAACGTCCCACCTTTCTGGACAAAACGATATCCATTGCCTCTTATTGCTTTCAATTTTTTTTCTTGTGTCAACATAGAACAACAGGAGTGTTGTGTGAATTTTTGTGATTTTTCGGGGTTCGTTTGGACATTTTATGCATTAACTGAGTTTTCAATACATTTATGTGCATAATTCAAATTTGAACTACATGCACATGCTCTAGTGCATATAAATTGGTTGAAAAATCAAATATGTGTCCTTGGGTGCATGCTTAGGTCCCATGCAAGAAATGGGAATGAATTTCAAACACCATGGGCACCGTTGATTGCCGGCAAAACATTGAGATGCCTAGTTTTTAAATTCTAGTAAATCCAAAATTTTGTTAACCATACACGTGACGCCACGTGTCTTGGTTTTAATGGCTGTAGGAGGTGCCGTGTCGACAGCTGCTTGACCTTGACTAAACGGGAGGCGTGTGAGCGCCGTCTGGTGCACAAGCTGACTGAGAGGCATGCAAGCTGTCCTTGAGTGCGCAGGCTCACCGAGAAGCGTGGGAGCTATACGGTGCACATGCTCACTTGGAAGCGAGCCCTTTGACTTCCATGGCCGCCCGCCTTGCTCGCATCCTCTCCATTAATGGCGCCCAAGCTGCAGTTTAATTCGCTTTTAAAATATAGAACACTCATCGCAAACGTTTTAGTTAGAACACCCATATGCAATCCAACAGCTTCCCCAGGAAACCAAGAGAAAATGTGCCGAGCAGGATTTCTGCAGCTCTTAATCGCAAACGTTTTAGATAGAACACCTGTATGCAAAGTGAGAGCAGCGTAGGATTTGTGCATCCCTTCAACAAAAATGATTGTTTGGATGACCCATGTGGAACCACATACAAACAATTTGGTAAGATTTGTCAATCCTTGTAACACTGCGATTTGTCAAAATATGAAGCTAAAAATCACTAGTAGTATCTAATTTTTGCAACTAAAATTCAGTAATTAAGCATATATTTCATTCATAAGCAGTCGTTCTTAATTGGGGACCTAAGCAGTTGTTCTTACTTGTTGCGGTTCAGCTGTCGAACGCCCTCTGCAGCTCCAGACGACCCCTCTCGAAGCGGTGGTTCTCCTCGTAGATCTCCTGATTCCTCGCCTCTGAGGTGGCGTGTGCCGCTGCCACTGCGGCCGTAAGGCTCTTTGCGTGCTCGACGAGGCGCTCCTCCTCCTCCCATAGGAACTCGGTGTAGCGTGCAAGGTCGTTGTCGCACATGCGGGCATCAACCTCCGCCTCCCGCCTTCGGGCGGCGGTGGCGGAGCGGGTGATGACCCCGGCGGTCAACGGTGGGCTGGCGGCCACGGCGGCCGACGACGGGGTGGCGGCCACGACCACCACCTCCCGCCTTCAGGCTGCGGTGGCGGAGCAGGTGATGGCCATAGTGGCCAGCACTGGGGTGGCGGCCACGATGGCCATCTCCCGCCTTCGGGCCGCGGTGGCGGAGCGGGCGATGGCCCTGGCTTTCGACGGTGGTGTGGCGGCAACAGCTGCCGACGGGCACCGGCGGAGGAGCGTGTGGTGGGTGTTCCGCGCACACCCAACAGGGACGCCACGCGCACTACACTATGCCGGGGACTACGCCGCCGCCACGGTGTAGGCTCCCAGTTGGAGCTGTCTTCTGATGATAGCGGAGTGGCTGAGCGACGATGATGGACCAGTGCCATTGGCGAATGTGGGATAAGGAGACGAGATAAGCTACAAGGATGGAGGGGGAAATGCGATGCAGGACTCGCCGGCCGTGAGGGTTTTTATAGCTAGCCGGTAAGCATTGGGTTTTTGGGGGATTTCACCGAGTCGGGCGGGAAGCTTGCGCGGGAACCTGCGAGGTTGCGTGGGAACGGGCTCACCGACGATTCATTGGCACCACTGTTTGGCAAAAAGAACGCCCCCACACGCTGCGCAAGCCTGCGTTGTAAGCCGTCTGCGGCAGCGGGGTGACAAGACGTGCGAGAGGAGGACGAAAGGCCACGTACACATACGGTTAATAAAAACAGTTTGCAATTTAATTACCTACTATACCACTGTCCTGGTTTATAAGTATGATTTAACTAATAAAATATGAATGCATGTCGCCAAAGATTATATAATTGGATTTGTATTTGAACATAATTTCCAATTATATAATTTTTAAAACATGCATTAACATTTTGTTGGTTAAATTTGAGGGCAAAGTATGGCACATAATGTAAAGGAGACTATAAACTAGACGGAGGTGGTACCACATGGCCGCTCTCTACGCAGCGACGCAACTGTTGGCTGGCTTGTAGGCGACCATTTGCTGCGTGTTCAATTGCTCCAAGTGTGTGGTTGCTTGCGGTTCAGGCGGCCGCGGCGCGCTCTGCTCGCGTCCCGCCGCGCGCGCTCTGCTCTTGCGTCCCTCCGGGTGCTCTGCCCTCGTCCCTCCATGCGCACTGTCAGTGTTTTGGGCCGGTGCACAATCACGCACGTTCGTGTGCAAGCGGTTGCGCTGGGCGCGGCACGATGATGCAGTTACCCGCTGCAAAAACGGCCATGCGGATGTGCCGAGAATCCACGCCGCCCGGCCCGCTTTTATTCCTGCGGCCATTTACCTTCATCTATCGTCTCACACGTCACAATAAGCACACCCACGAGTACACATACAGAGAGGACATCCAGCGGTTCCAATGGCGCTCCCCGTGGCTGCAATGGCGCTCCCAGCGGCCGACGACGACAACGGCAGGAAATTCACCACACATCACGTAGTGGACACCCACGTGAGGGGGAAGGCCCTCTCAGTGGTGTACATGAATGATCCGGTCTCGGTGGAGAGCTCCATCCAAACTATGGAGAAGTTCCTTGCCGAGGACAAGTATCGAGTGGTCGGCTTCGACCTCGAGTACACCATCGGTCGTGCCGGGCACGATCAGAAGGTTGTCGTCGCCCAGTTGTGCGTGCGACATGACATCCTCGTCTACCACTTCCACCTTGCCACAAGGCCTTGCGAGCGTTTCTCCAGGTTTATCAACAGCTCCGACTACAGTTTCGCTACGGTCGACACCACCAACGATCTAAAAGCGCTCAAGGTTAGTGACTTGAAATGCCCGAATCTTGTCAACATCCAGCACCACTACAAGGTCTGGGGCAGCGACAAAAGCAAACTAAACTCCCTGGTTGAGCTCGCCTCGGCCATCATCGACCCCTACTACATGAAGATGAAGAAAGAGAGCAATAAGGACAGGAATGCCTGGCACAGTGTGTGGCATAAGAGACTGGATGAACAACATGTCAAGTACGCAGCCATGGACGCGTACACAAGCTACGAGATGTACATGCAGATCATTGACATGAGGAACTGTCTTCTTCCTGACCCAGATGAGGGATCGAGCCACATAGAAGTGGCGGGAGCGTCACAAGAAGTAGATGACTAGACGATCGTTTCTCCTACTTTAGAATGCATGCAATTGTTTATTGAGGTGTGTGCGAATGATCTGTATAGTCACTTATGTAATTGGATGCTTATTTCAGTTATATATATATACATGTTATTCTACTGTAGACAGAGCAATTCACACGGCTTATTAGCAGCAATCGTCTGTGTTATATTGGTCATCGCACACATTTTAGATTATGGACCTGTTTGTTGCGTATCACACACATCTTGTTCAGTTGAACCGTTTCCATTGTGTTGCCTAATCACACACAATTCATCCCAGTGAACTGTATGTTGTATATCGCACACACCTTCATCTGGCTGCCTATTTCTTTTGTGCCTCCTCATCACAAACAGTTCATTGAGCTGAACTATATGCCCTGCATCGCACATGCAACTAAATTCTGAACTGTGTTTGATGCATCCTCCACCGCAAACATTTTGCACCTTTTTGACGGTTTTTACATCGCCGTTTGCGATTATGGCATCACACACAGTTTCGTTGAAGGGTCTATGATTCGACTGTCGCGTTTGGACCATCCTGCAGTAGTGATACAAGCTCAGATGAAGATGAAGTTACATTACCCCAGCTAGGGGACATGCATGTGGAATTCAAGAAGTCAAGTCTCCCCAATAAAGTGAAGAAACCTAAGATCCAGTTTATCCCTTTTCATCTCCTGCAGTAAAATAAACAAGAATTATGCAGAAATATATTGGCGTTGCAGCAGGAGATTGATGACTTGAAGGAGGAGAATTCCATCCTCAAGTGTAAGCTAAGGAGGAACGACAAGATCGCTACTACATCACCACCACCTTCATCATCACCAAAGGAGACTTCAGTTCAGGGTATGGACACTCCCCTTGGCTTGTGCCAAGCTTGGGGGAGGTGTCCCGGTATCGTATCACCACCACTATCTTTGCCTTTATCTATTGTAGTTCGATCCTTAGTTATCTTTTGATTTGGTTGAATAAAAGTATCCTTTCTTTTCAAGTGCTTGCTTAGTGATTTTTTATGTAATCGTGTGCGAGATATATAATAAAGTTTAGTTTAAGTTTTTTCTTTACTTTCCTGTTCCAATAAAAAGAAAGGAAATAAATGGAAAAGATCATATACTATCTTATGGTAAGTAATGACATCACATAAGGCAGAGTATAAGTAAATTTATTAGAGATTGACAAACATAGCATTGGTCAATGATGCAATTCATGGAAGAATTAATAAGGGAAGAGAAGATTCACATGCAAATACACTATCTTGGACATCTTTTATGATTGTGAGCCCCCATCAAAATATTACATGCCAAAATTGTTGACGTTGGACAAGGAAGACAACGTAATGATTTATGTTTGTTCATATTCACATAGAAATTATATTGTCATAGATCCTTTATACTGTGGTGCTTTCCCCCATCTTTGCTAGCCAAAAATTCTGCACTAAGTATAGATACTACTTGTGCATCCAAAACACTTAACCCAAATCTTGTTTTGAGAGTCCACCATACCTACCTATGAATTGAGTAAGATCCTTCAAGTAAGTTCTCATCGGTGCAATAAGGAAATAAAAATTGCTTCTAAATGTGTTAGATCATTTAGCGTAAGAGAAAATTGAGTGTTGCACGAACTTGTGATGGGAAAATAATAAAGGCAACATACTGCATAATAAATGTTGCTATCATAAGGGGCAATATAACGTGACATTCTTTTGCACTAAGAGATTGAGCATACAATCAAAAAGCGCATGGCAACCTCTCCTTCCCTCTGCGAAGGGCCTATCTTTTACTTTTATGTATTTACTTTTATGCAAGAGTCAAAGTATCTCTCTCTATTCCTTCTTTTCTCTTTTGGCAAGCACCATGTGGTGAGGAATGATCTAGGCACATATATCCAGTTAGATATGGGTGGGCATGAGTTACTATTGTTGACTTCACCCTTGAGGTGAATACGTTGGGAGGCGAAACTATAAGCCCTGATACGTCTCTGTCATATCTACTTTTCCTAACGCTTTTCCTCTTGATTTGGACTCTAATTTGCACGATTTGAATGAAACTAACCCGGACTGATGATGTTTTCAGTAGAATTACTATGGTGTTGTTTTTGTGCATAAATAAAAGTTCTCGAATTGGAACGAAACTTTTTGGAGAATTATTTCAGAATATATAAAAAAGTTTATATATTCTGAAATAAAAGTTCTCGGATTGGAACGAAACTTTTTGGAGAATTATTTCAGAATATATAAAAAAGTTCCATGGGTGAGCACAACCCACCAGGGCGCGCCTCCGCAGACCCTCATTCCAAGTCCATAAATACCAATTTTTCCAAAAAAAATCAGGGAGAAAGAATTAACGCGTTTCACGAGACAGAGCCGCCGCCACATCCTGTTCTTCATCAGGAGGCCAGATCTGGAGTCCGTTTGGGGCTCCGAAGAGGGGGATCTTCGATCTTCGTCATCACCAACCCTTCTGCATCGCCAATTCCATGATGCTCCCCACCGGGGGTGAGTAATTCCTTCGTAGGCTCGCTGGTCGGTGAGGATTTGGATGAGATTCATCATGTAATCAAATTAGTTTTGTTAGGGCTTGATCCCTAGTATCCACTATGTTCTGAGATTGATGTTGATATGACTTTGCCATGCTTAATGCTTGTCACTTTGGGTCCGGGTGCCATGATTTCAGATCTGAAATTTTTATGTTATCACCATTATATCTATGTTCTAGATCTGATCTTGCAAGTTATAGTCACCTATTACGTGTTATGATCCATAAGCCCTGGAGTGGCAGAAGTCAGGATACTTTCCGATGATGACCGTAGTTTGAGGAGTTCATGTATTCACTATGTGTTAATGCTTTGTTTTGGTTCTCTATTAAAAGGAGGCCTTAATATCCCTTAGTTTCCATATGGACCCCGCTGCCACGGGAGGATAGGACAAAAGATGTCATGCAAGTTCTTTCAATAAGCACGTATGACAATTTACGGAATACATGCCTACATTATATTTATGAACTGGAGCTAGTGCTGTATCGCCCTAGGTTATCATTGTTATATGATCAATATCATCCAATGAATTCACTAATCCAATGCCTACGCATTTCTCTTATATTTTTTTTTGCTAAGTTACTCCTGCTATCATTATTGTTACACTTGCTACAAAATCATTGCTATCACTTTTACTGTTACTATTGCTGTTGCTAGTACTATCAAAACTATCAAACTACTTTGCTACTGATCACTTTGTTGCAAATAATTAATCTTCAGGTGTGGTTGAATCAACAACTCAGCAGCTAATACTTGCAAATATTCTTTGGCTCCCCTTGCGTCGAATCAATAAATTTGGGTTGAATACTCTACATCGAAAACTGTTGAAATCCCCTATACTTGTGGGTTATCAAGACCTTTTTCTAGCGCCGTTGTCAGGGACCATAGCTATATTTGTTAAGTTACTTGGGATTATTATCAATTTATCACTGTGAAGAATCTGAAGGATACCAAGACTAAGATACTTCCCTCTAAGACAAGGGGAGGTAAGGAACTGCCATCTAGCTCTGCACTTGATTCACCTTCTATTTTGAGTAAACTTGCAACACCACCACATGCTATTAATTCCGATATATCGCAAGTTATTGATGATGCTACTTCTATGGATAATGCTTATGATGATGCTAGTACCTTGCTTGATGATAATGTGCCACTAGGTGATTTCTTGATGAACAAATTGCTAAAGCTAAAGAGAATGAAATTACTGAAATTGATGAAATTCTTGAAACTAAAAATCTTGAAATACCTATTAGACATAGTCCTCCTAGATATGAATTGCCTAAGATACCGGAAGGTTATGTTATGGATGAGGAGACAACTAGAGACTTTCTTGCTTGCAATGATAGAGATGATCTTAAGAAATTATTATGCAAACTGAAAGAAAAATCTTTGAATGCTAGAATGAAATGTGATCCTAAGTTTGCTACTTCGCCTATATTTGTTGATGATAAGGATTATGAATTCTTTGTTGACCCAGAGTGGTGGATTCTGATCCTTTTCGTGGTTATGAAACTGAAACTGTTGTGGCACACCTTACTAAGTTGAATGGCATAGCCACCCTTTTTGCTCATGATGAGAAGATTTTCTATTATTATATTCTCAAATTATTTCCGTTCTCATTAAAGGGTGATGCTAAGACTTGGTAAAATACTCTTGCTCCTAGTTGTGTGCGCAGTCCCCAGGATATGATTTACTACTTCTGTGAAAAATATTTTTCTGCTCATAAGAAACAAGCCGCCTTACAGGAAATATTTAACTCGGTGCAAATTGAAGAAGAGAGTCTCCCACAAGCTTGGGGAGGCTTATCCAATTGCTTAATGCTTTGCCTAATCATCCTCTTAAGAAAAATGAAATACTTGATATCTTTTATAATGGACTAACCGATGCTTCTAGGGACTTCCTAGATATTTGTGCTTGTTGTGTTTTCGGGGAACGAACTATTGAACAAGCTGAAGAATTATTGAATAGCATATTTAAATTTTTTGATGATTAGACTCTTCCCGAACCACCTCCTAAACCCACTCCAAAGAAGAGGGGTATCTTATATCTCAGTCCTGAAGATATGCAAGAGGCAAAGAAATGTATGAAGGAAAGAGGTATTAAAGCTGAGGATGTAAAATTTTTACCTCCTATTGAAGAAATACATGGGCTAGATACACCACCACCACCTAAGGTGCTAGAGGTAAATTCTTTAATGAAATTCAATGACAATGACAATCCTTATAATATGCATCCCAGTCAATGCCTTTATGAGTTTGATAATTACATTAGAAAACAACACCACTTCAATGCAAATGTTATGAAGCAATTAAAATACAATTCTGATATGATTGCTCGCTTGAGTGACTTGTTATTTAGAATTTCAAATGATGTTAGAGGTGCAGGAAAGTATGCCTCTATGATTCAAACTCAACTAGAACAAGTTGCCAAATCTCAAAAAGAATTGCTTGATGAAATGAACAATAATATCAGTGATCATGCTATTAGAGTAATTACTAGAGGAGGTAGAATGACTCAGGAACCACTTTATCTTGAGGGACACCCTAAAAAAATTGAACAATAATCTCAAAGAATTAATACTGATGCACCTAGCTAGTCCTTCTAAAAAGAAGAAGAAGAAGAAGAAGAAGAAAAACTATAGGATTTTCCATGCCTCTAGCGAACCTAAAGTAGAAAAGCCTCCTGTTAATGATAATGATATTTCTACCTCTAATGCTGAAATTCAATCTGGTAATGAACACTCACCTAGTGATAATGAAAAATATAAAGAGGATGTTCATGAAGAGACTCCACCAAACAATGATAAAGAACCAGATAATGATGTTGAGATAGAAGTAGTTGTTGATCTTGATAACCCACAACCCAAGAATAAGAAATACGATAAAAGAGACTTTGTTGCTAGAAAACATGGTAAGGAAAGAGAACCATGGGTTCAAAAACCTATGCCTTTTCCCCCTAAATCAACTAAGAAGAAAGAAGATGAAGAATTTGAACGCTTTGCTGAAATTCTTAGGCTAGTCTTTTTGCGCACTCGCTTGACTGATATCTTAAAGATGGCCCCTTACGCGAAATATATGGAAGACATCATCACCAATAAAAGAAAGATACCTAAAGCTAAGATCTCCACCATGCTTGCTAATTATTCTCTTAAGGGTGGAGTACCTAAAAAACTTGGAGATCCGGGAATACCAACTATACCTTGCTCCATCAAAAGAAATCATGTGAAAACTGCTTTGTGTGATTTAGGAGCTGGTGTTAGTGTTATGCCTTTATCTTTATATAAGATACTTGATTTGAATAAACTCACACCTACTGAAATATCTTTGCAAATGGCTGACAAATCAACTGCCATACTTATTGATATTTGTGAGGATGTGCCCGTTGTTGTTGCAAATGTTACTATCTTACCTGACTTTGTTATACTTGAGATGCCCGAGGACGACAACATGTCGATTATCCTTGGTAGACCCTTTTTGAATACTGCGGGAGCTGTTATTGATTGCAATAAAAGCAAGATCACTTTTCATATCAATGGTAATGAGCATACGATGCACTTTCCGAAGAAACAATTCCAAGTGAATGGTATTAATGTTATTGAAAAATCTCCGACACTCACTATTGGAAGTTTTCAAATACCTCTACCTATTGCCAAAAATAAATATGATATACTTATTGTTGCGGATGTGCATATCCCCATTGAGGTAACTTAGTGTTTTATGAAAGTTCTTCGGTTTCATGCTAAACGAAGGTGGTTGTTAATAAGACTTGACCAACCTTATTAATGGATCACTTTCGAGAGGTATGAAGTTAATGAATTTAGTAGCCACTACTTTCTATCTTTACCTTCTATTTTTTTATTAGTTAAATAAAATAAAATGCCATGTTTTATCCGTTTTCTAAATTTCCCATGCAATAAAAAATGACCCAAAAATAAATGTTCTCAGAATGCTCTGACAATTTAATAAGATTCTGAATATTTCTGAATTTTTTATGCAAATAACACGAGAGGTGGCTGCACCAGGTGGGCACAGCCCACCTGGGTGCGCCAGCAGCCCCACGTGCGCCCTGGTGGGTTGTGGTCCCCACATGGGCCCCCTCACTTATCTCTTTAGCCCGTGTCATCACCTACTTCGAGAAAAAATCACCAATACTCTCTCTCTCCCTCCCTCCCTCTCCTCTCTCTCCCTCCTCTCTCTCTCTCTCTCTCTCTCTCTCGTGTTCTTGCTCTCAAACCCACGGATTTCGATCTCTTTGCTCGAAGCTCTGTCTCCGAAACTGTTTTGGGGGGTTGCTACTTGGTATGTGACTTCTCCATTGGTCAAATTAGTTTTTGCTTTAGCGGTTTATATTTTGAATAATTAGCTACTCTTGGTGCTGTTGTAGATGAGCTTGCATATTGAATTCTTAGAGTTCTAAGTAGTTTGAATGCTTGATATGGCCTCTATGCATCCCTATGAGTAGTTGCTATCAATCTTGTGAAGTTTTGTTCAGAAAAATTTTGTGGACTAAAAATTTCAGAATTTTGTTCATAGGAAAAAGATGAGTTTCTTTAGGAAGTTTGCTTCCAATAAGAACTATAAGGGATTTATTGGGGAGTCGTCGGACAATGACCTCTGCACCCGGAGAATGGCGGAGGTACGGCCGCGCGAATGGCTGCACAACCCATTCATGGATGGAGCCGGAATCCCTCAAGAGTTTGCACAATTTGCTGCTAATGTCGGCCTCACCGACTTCATCACAACTCAGTGTGAACAATATCATCTCCTCACAAATTCCTTTGTGCAAAGTTTTCATTTCTTAAGTAGGAATAACCCTCGTGAGGTGCAGTTTAATTTATATGCTGAAACCCATCAGATACCACTTACTGAATTTTGCGATATATGCTTGATCCCTTCTGACAGGGAATTAAGAGAGACTAGGCCCATAGAGTTTGAGGGTTTTTACCGCACTCTGACTATGGGGGATGAGAGAGGGGTATCGAGTGTCACTGCCACTACCTTGCATTTTCCTTTTGTGCATTATTTTGCTTTATTCATTGCGAAGTGTTTACTTGCTAGAGAGAAGGTTGGTGCACTCAGTGCCCCAGATTTCGCTGTCTTACGCCGCACACTTTATGGCGATAACACTTATAGCTTAGGAGTTATTTTGGCACGTCGCCTCCACCTTAATAGATCCAAGGGTAAAATTCACGGCGGTATTTCTGTTACTCGCTTAGCGAGTCTCTTTAACGTTCAGATATGCTAGCATGATTATCCCTTACCCAAGGTTTACTTAGATCGCCAGGCTATGCCACATCATCACTTTATTGATGGAGAGAACACTACTATAGATGTTCCTTATAACCTAGTTTTTAGCGAAATCACTCAGGATGTTATTCCGCTACCTACACGTGCTTTGTTTGATTTTATTGCCAGGGGCGGATACAGGATCATGCCTGAGGACATTGTCGCCTACCAGAACAACTAGGCGGCATCAGAGGAGGAGCCTCAGGAGTGGGATGCTCAGGTACCCGCTCCACAACACTTCAACATAGGACCTGATGGCTTCTTCAAGTGGTGATTTCCAAGCTAGGCCAAAAGCCTAAGCTTGGGGGAGTACGTATTTCCATCGACATTACATTCATTGTTCACACATCTCATTCCAGTTGTCGATGCTCATACTTATTCATTGTATTATCCATGCTAGATTTATTTTCTTGCTTTCTTCTTGTGTGTTTGAAAAACTTTGAGAAAATCCCCCAAAAAATGTTTCTTGTTTCTTTTTGATTTTTCTTTCTAGCATAGTTAGTTGTAGTATTAAAAAGAAAACCCAAAAATATTTCCTTGTTCTTCTTTTGCTTGTTGGGAGCTCTCCCGTGTAAATAATTTTCTCGTTTTTGTTTTTCCTTTTAATTTGCTTTCTTAAATTAAAAAACTCCAAAAACATTTCAGCTTGTTTCTCTAAAATTATTTTCTTCTTTTTGAGTCGACTCCTATGAAAATGCTCAGTGGCTCTCATGTGCATTATAGTTGATCTAATAAAGAGCCCATATTACCTTGTCTTCTCCTTTTGAATAAAATGTTTGTAGATTCCAGCCTAGTCCACGACACTCTTGCACTATTATTATTTTCATATCATTCGGTTGTGCAAGTGAAAGGCAATAATGACAATATTTGACGAACTGGCTGTGGCAGGGAGAAATGGGTATGAACTCAACTTGTTCTGTTTTTGTAAATATGTTTAACCTAGTATCCATGATTCATCCTATTATGATTAAACATGTTTGTAATGACCCTTAGAGATTATAGTTTCTCATGCCATGCTTAAGTAGCTAGGAGTGGATAATGATTTATCTTGGATGTCAACATTGCGTTGAAATGATTGTGATGTAGTATAATGATATGGTATCCTCCTCTAAATGTTTGAGTGGCTTGACTTGGCACATGTTCATGCATGTAGTTGAATCAAAACCAACATAGCCTCTATGATATTTATGTTCATGGTGTTCATATCCTACTCATGCTAGTATCCAATGTTACTTATGCATAATGCATGGTCATGACTGTTTTCACTCTCTAGCTGGCCGCTTCTCAATATATTTGGTAGCCTTCACTTGTACTAAGCGGAATTACTGCTTGTGTATCAAAATCCTGAAACCCAAGTTATCCAAGATGGGTCCACCATACCTACCTATATGCGGTATTACCTTGCCGTTCTAAGTAAATTTGCATGTGCCACCTCTAAAAACTTCAAATAAATATCCTTTTTTGTGTGCCTGGATTATTCATGGAGTGACAAGAGGTAATCAGTATCTTCCATGCTAAGCGTGTTATTCTCATGATAAGTGTTTATCACTCATCCTTGCACGAGAGGGGCGGTAATAGGGATTCCCAGTCTCGAATTCAAAATTGCAAATAATTAAACTAAACTCCCCCGGGACTGTTGTTGGTATGGATGGTACCCATGATTCGGTTCGCCGTGGAGTGTGTTTGTTGGTGGAGGGGGAGTAAACCTTTACTTTTTATCGCTTGGGAACCACCACTAATGTGTTTAGCATGGAAGATACCGATAACTAATGATCGTGAAGTAAACAAGAAGGGTGCATTTCTCAAAATTTCATTTACCTATGTTTAAAAAAATTGAGCCCTTGCACCGCTGCAAATCACTGCTTCCCTTTGCGAAAGGGACTATCTATTTACTTTTATGTTGTGTCATCACCTTCTCAAATAAGCGCCAGATTCTGAGAGCACTATTGTCATCCTCATGCATTGTGTGTAGCTAATGTTGGGTGCATCATGACTGGATCTTTTCTACCATGAATTACAATGTTTAGTTGCTGCTTGAACTTTGGATATGCTCTGTATTTATGTTTTGCGGTCTCAGAAAGGGCTAGTGAGATACCACTATTGTCATATTATATCATGGTTCTTTTGACAAAGTGTTGTCATTTGAGATATCTTATTATTGCTTTCTAGTTGATTATGCCATTGATATGAGTTAATGTAATTTTTAAGAACTATTGTCGACATGGTTAGTCATGATCTTTGCTGAAAACCTAGGTGCTACTTAAGCTTATTTATGTAAACAAGAGCAAAAGAGTCCGTAAAAGTTTTTCTTTTTCACTTTCAGTTTATCAACTGAATTTCTTGAGGACAAGCAAAGGTTTAAGCTTGGGGAAGTTGATACGCCTCCATCGTATCTAATTTTCCTAACGCTTTTCCTCTTGTTTTGGACTCTAATTTGCATGATTTGAATGAAACTAACCCGGACTAATGATGTTTTCAGTAGAATTACTATGGTGTTGTTTTTGTGCAGAAATAAAAGTTCTTGGATTGGAGCGAAACTTTTTGGAGAATTATTTCAGAATATATAAAAAATACTGGAGCCAAGAATCGTCAGAGGGGGGGGGCCTGGGTGAGCACAGCCCACCAAGGCGCCCCCTCATGGCGCGCCCAGGTGGGTTGTCCCCAGCTGGTG
The DNA here is from genome assembly GCF_003073215.2 of Triticum urartu. Taxonomy (NCBI): domain Eukaryota; kingdom Viridiplantae; phylum Streptophyta; class Magnoliopsida; order Poales; family Poaceae; genus Triticum; species Triticum urartu. The sequence goes on along the minus strand of NC_053028.1, from coordinate 254,984,200 downwards.
GCCCCATAGATCCTGATTCCAACACCATAAATACCTATTTTTTCCAGAAAAAATCAGGGAGAAAGAATTATCGCGTTTTATGAGATGGAGCCGCCGCCACCTCCGGTTCTTCATCGGGAGGTCAGATCTGGAGTCCATTTGGGGCTCCAGAGAGGGGGATCTTCGATCTTCGTCATCACCAACCCTTCTCCATCTCCAATTCCATGATGCTCCCCATCGGGAGTGAGTAATTCCTTCATAGGCTCGCTGGTCGGTGAGGAGTTGGATGAGATTCATCATGTAATCGAGTTAGTTTTGTCAGGGCTTGATCCCTAGTATCCACTATGTTCTGAGATTGATGTTAATATGACTTTTCCATGCTTAATGATTGTCACTTTGGGCCCGGGTGCCATGATCGATCTGAACTGTTTATGTTATCACCATTATATCTATGTTCTAGATCTGATCTTGCAAGTTATAGTCACCTATTACTTGTTATGATCCGTAAACCCCAGAGTGATAGAAGTCCGGATACTTTCCAATGAGGACCGTAGTTTGAGGAGTTCGTGTATTCACTATGTGTTAATGCTTCGTTCTGGTTCTCTATTAAAAGGAGGTCTTAATATCCCTTTCCATATGGACCCCATTGCGATGGGAGGATAGGACAAAAGATGTCATGCAAGTTCTTTCCATAAGCACGTATGATAATTTACGGAATACATGCCTACATTATATTTATGAACTGGAGCTAGTGCCTATCGCCCTAGGTTATGACTGTTATATGATGAATATCATCCAACGAATTCACCAATCCAATGCCTACGAATTTCTCTTATATTGTTTTTCCTAAGTTACTACTTCTATCATTACTGTTACACTTGCTACAAAATCATCGCTATCACTGTTACTGTTACTATTGCTATTGGCACTACTATCAAAACTATCATACTACTTTGCTACTGATCACCTTGCTGCAAATAATTAATCTACATGTGTGGTTGAATTAACAACTCAACTGCTAATACTTGCAAATATTCTTTGGCTCCCCTTGTGTCGAATCAATAAATTTGGGTTGAATACTCTACCCTCGAAAACTGTTGTGATCCCCTATACTTGTGGGTTATCAAGCCCCTATCTTTCTATGTGTCCGGTTGAAACTTTTTGCTCATGTGTATGCGGTGAGTGTTGGCAATTATAGAAGACTATATGATGGTTGAGTATGTGGACTTGCCAAAAGGCTCCGATACGTGACCCTTCCTGAAAAGATGATGCATTGTAGTTGAAAAGTTGACTGAGAATATAGTTTGTTGGTTTTCAATAGAGTTTATGCTTTATACTTCGATGTTGTGATGAATAGTTACTTGTTCATGAGAAGTTTATGATAAAGGTTATTTGATAAAAGTTCTAAAGTTTGTTGCTGTTATAATAATATACATGATGCTTTTATTTCCGTATTTTTCTTTTAACAACACCTCTCTCTCTCTAAGCATGTGGACATGTTTTTCGATATTGATTTTGGCTTGAGGATAAGCGAGGTCTAAGCTTGGAGGAGTTGATACGTCCAGTTTGCATCATGTTTTCCTACTATTATTTATAATGTATTTATGCATAATAATGCTTTATGGAGTAATTCTAATGCCTTTTCTCTAATAATATGCAAGGTTTACACAAGGAGGGAGAATACTGGCAGCTGGAATTTTGGACCTGAAAAAGCTACCTCAGAGTTACCTGTTCTGCACATCTCCAAATGAGCTGAAACTTCACGGAGATTTTTTATGGAATATTTAACAATTATTGGAGCAAATAACTACCAGAAGGGGCCCACCGGGTGGGCATGATGACCCACAAGTATAGGGGATCAATTGTAGCTCAATAAGTAAGAGTGTCGAACCCAACGAGGAGCAGAAGGAAACGACAAGTGGTTTTCAGCAAGGTAATGTCTGCAAGTGCTGAAACTGTAAGTAGCAGAGTAGTTTGATAGCAAGATAATTTGTAATGAGAAATTAACGATAATAGTAGCAAAGTCCAGCAAGGTAGCCCAATCTTTTTGAGGCAAAGGACAGGCCAAAATGGTTTCTTATGATAAGCAAAGCGTTCTTGAGGGTACACGGGATTTTCATCTAGTCACTTTCATCATGTTGGTTTGATTCGTGTTCGCTACTTTGATAATTTGATATGTGGGTGGACTGGTGCTTAGGTGCTGTTCTTACTTGAACAAACCTCCTACTTATGATTAACCCTCCCGCAGGCATCCACAACTACGAGAAAAGTATCCAGAATAAATTCTAACCATAGCATTAAACTTTTGGATCCAATCGGTCCCTTATGGAATAGCGCATAAACTGGGGTTTAAGCTTCTATCACTCTCGCAACCCATCATCTAATTGCTACTCCATAATGCATTCCCTTAGGCCCAAATATGATGAAGTGTCATGTAGTCGATGTTCACATGACACCACTAAGGGAATCACAACATACATACTATCAAAATATCGAACACATATCAAGTTCACATGATTACTTGCAACATGATTTCTCCCGTGACCTCTCACAAATGATAATCATGCTCAATATCAGAGGGGTATTAAATAGCATATTGGATCTGAACATATAATCTTCCACCAAATAAACCATGTAGTAATCAACTACAAGATGTAATCAACACTACTAGTCACCTACAAGCACCAATCTATAGTTCCGGTAAAAAAGATTGAACATAAGAGATGAACTAGGGTTTGAGATGAGATGGTGCTGTTGAAGATGTTGATGGAGATTGCCCTCCCAAGATGGGAGAGTTGTTGATGGTGATGATGACAATGATTTTCCCCTCCGGGAGGGAAGTTCCCCCGGTGGAATCACTCCACCGGAGGGCAAAAGTGCTCCTGCCCAAGTTTTGCCTCGAGACGGCGGCGCTCCATCCCGAAAGTCATCTCCTTATTTTTTTTTCTAGGTCAAAATGACCTATATACCGGAAGATGGGTACCGGAGGTAGGCCTGGGTGAGCACAACCCACCAGGGCGCGCCTAGGCTCGCTGGCGCGCCCAGGTGGATTGTGCCCACCTGGTGGGCCCCCTCTGGTACTTATCAATATATTCCATAAAAATTCTCCGTGAATTTTCAACTAGTTTGGAGTTGTGCAAAATAGGTAGCCTGATGTAGCTTTTCCAGGTCCAGATTTCTAGTTGCCAGAATTCTCCCTCTTTGTGTATACCTTGCATATTATGGTAGAAAAGGCATTAAATTACTCCAAAAAGCATTATTATGGATAAAAACATTATAAATAATAGTAGGAAAACATGATGCAAAATGGACGTATCAACTCCCCCAAGCTTAGTTCTTGCTTGTCCTCAAGCGAAAACCAAAATAAAAAACATGTCCACATGCTTAGAGAGAGAGAGGTGTCGATAAAAACAAAATACGAACATAGAAGCATCATGTTCATTATTACAACAGCAACAAACTTAGACATAAGACTTTTATCATAGAACTCTTATCATAGACTTCTCATGAATGAGTGATAACTCATCACACTATTGAAGTATAAAGCAAAAACTCTATTAGAAACCAACAAACTATGTTCTCACTCAACTTTGCAACTACAATTCGTCATCTTTTCAGGAAGGGTCGCGTGTCGGAGCCTGTAGGCAAGTCCACATACTCAACCATCATATAGTCTTCCATGATTGCTAATACTCACCACGTACACATGAGCAAAACGTTTCAACCGGACACACAGAAAGATAGGAGGGGCTCGTGGTTTCGCCTCCCAACGTATTCACCTCAAGGGCGATGTCAACAATAATAGCTCATGCTATCTATATTCAACTGGACATATGTGCCTAGATCTTTCCTCACCACATGATGCTTGCCAAAGGAGAAAATAAAAAGGAATAGAGAGAGAGAGCTTTGACTCTTTGCATAAAAGTAAATACATAAAAGTAAAAGATAGGCCCTTCATAGAGGGAATCAGAGGTGCCATGCGCTTATATGTCTGTATGCTCAACCCCTTAATGCAAAATAACTTCACGTTGCATTGCCCCTTGTGATAGCGACCTTTATTATGCAGTCTATCGCTTTTATTCTTCACCATCACAAGTTCGTGCAACGCTCAACTTTCTCTTACACTAAATGATCTCACACTTTTAGAAGCAACTTTTATTGCCTTTTTGCACCGATGACAACTTACTTGAGGGATCTTGCTCAACCCCTAGGTAGGTATGGTGGACTCTTGAAAATAAGATTTGGGTTTAAGGGTTTTTGGATGCACAAGTAGTATCTCTGCTTAGTGCTGAATTTTTGGTTAGCAAAGATAGGGGGCAAGCACCACATGTTGAAGGGTCCATGAAAATATGACTTCTGTGTGAATATAAACAAACATAAACCATTAAGTTGTCTTCCTTGTCCAACAACAACAATTTTGGCATCTAATATTTTGATGAGGGCTCACAATCACAAAAGATTTCTAGGATAGTATATTTATATGTGAATCTTCTCTTCCCTTATTAATTCTTTCATGAGTTCCATCATTGACTAATGCTATGTTTGTCAATCTCTAACAAAATTTTCTACTTATACTTTTCCTGATGTGGTGTCATCACCTACCACAAGATTAGCATATGATCTTTTTATTTATTTCCTTTGTTTCATTTATTTCCTTTATTTTTATTTATTTACTTTCTTTTTATTTGCAACATGAAAATAAAGAAAGCAGAAACTCAAACTAAACTTTATTATATATCTCGCACACGATTACAAGGATAGATCACTAAGAAAACTCTCAAAAAGAAAGGATCGAACTAAACTTTTATTCATCTAAAGCAAAAGATCGAACTAAAATAAGTAAAGGCAAAAGATAGTGGGGACGATATGATACCGGGGCACCTCCCCCAAGCATGGCGGAAGCCAAGGGGAGTGCCCATACCCGATACTCAATTCTCTTTTGGGGATGAAGAAGGTGGTGGTGGTGATGATGTAGCTGATTTGCCTTTCTTCCTTAGCTTATACTTAAGGATGGAATTTTCCTCCTTCAACTCACCGACCTCCTGCTCAAGCTCCAGTACCCTCTTACATAAGTCCTGCTTACATTCTTGCAAAAGGCGAAAAGGTATAAACTGAACCTTAGGCCTCTTTGCTTTATTGGGGAGGCTTGACTTCTTGAATTGCACATGCATGTCCCTAGGTTGAGGTAGCGGAGGTTCGTCTTAATTTTAGCTCGTCACATGCTTCTCCCTAGGATAATAGTCCTCCTCTTCCTCTGTGGTCCAGCCATAGTGCTCCACATCCCCATAGGACTTGGGGTTTGCGATGAAATCAGCAGCATAGCTCTCACCCACGGAGTCTTGGGACGACATATTTTCATATATGACAAGAAAGCAACAAGAAAAGAAAACAGAAGATTTCTCCACGATACGGTGGTCAATAGGTTCGAGGGGTATATAAATATTTTTTATCTTGGTAAACAAGCAAGCTGTAGAAAAACGGAGTCCGGAGGGTACCCTAGGTGGGCACAACCCACCTAGGCGCGCCCTGGTGTCTTGTGCCCACCAGGGTATGCTTCCTGGAAGTTTCTTATTTTCCTAATTTTCTAAATATTTCAAAACTAACAAAAAAATATTTTTGCGGATTTTTCAGAGTCCGTTTACTTGCCGTATCACATACCTCCTTATTTTCTCGATTCTAGAGTGTTCCGAAAGGACTCTTTTATGTGTTCTTCCAGTGTCATAGTTTGGATAATATTCCTTTCAACATCAATGGGCGTACCTGAGATATAATGTTTTATTCGTTGCCCGTTAACAACCTTCGGTTAGTACCTTCGGCATTATTTATTTTGATGGCTCCAGAACAATAAACCTCCTCGATGACATAGGGGCCTTCCCATTTTGAGAGGAGTTTTCCTGCAAAGAATCTGAAACGAGAGTTGTACAAAAGAACATATTCTCCTACTTTAAACTCACGCTTTTGGATTCTCTTATCATGCCATCTTTTGACTTTTTTCTTTAAACAACTTGGCATTTTCATAAGCTTGGGTTCTCCATTCATCTAATGAGCTAATATCAAATAACTTCTTTTCACCGGCAAGTTTGAAATTATAGTTGAGTTCTTTGATTGCCCAAGATTCTTTACGATCAAACTCAAGAGGCAAATGACAAGCTTTTCCTAAAACCATTTTATAAGGAGACATACCATAGGATTTTTATATGATGTTCTATAAGCCCAAAGTGCATCATCTAATTTCTTAGACCAATTCTTCCTGGACCTATTGACAGTCTTTTGCAAAATTAACTTTATTTCTCTATGCTAAGTTCAGCTTCACCACTATACTGAGGATGATAAGGTGATGCAATTCTATGGTTAACATCATACTTGGCAAGCATTTTTACGGAAAGCACCATGAATAAAGTGTGAACCACCATCAGTCATTAAATATCTAGGGACTCCAAACCTTGTGAAAATAACTTCCTTAAGCATTTTAATAGAGGTGTTGTGATCAACACTACTGGTTGGAATAGCTTCTACCCATTTAGTAACATAATCAACAGCGGCTAGAATATGTGTATACCCATTAGAGGAAGGAAAAGGTCCCATGTAATCAAATCCCCAAACATCAAATGGTTCAACAACAAGTGAATACTTCATAGGCATTTCTTGACGTTTACCGATGTTACCTATACTTTGGCATTCATCACAAGATAAGAGGAACTTACGGGCATCCTTGAAGAGAGTAGGCCAATAAAATCCAAATTGCAATACCTTGTGAGCAGTTCTATCTCCAGCATGATGCCCTCCATAAGCTTGGGAGTGACATTTCCGTAGGATTTGTCCCCATTAATGCTCAGGTACACAACATATAATAATACCATCTACTCCATCTTTATAAAGATGTGGGTCATCCGAAAAGTAATGTCTTAAATCATAGAAGAATTTTTTCTTTTGTTGATATGTAAAACTAGGTGGTAGATATTTAGCAACAATGTTATTAGCATAGTCCGCATACCAAGGAGTGTTGTGAGAAACATTTATTGCAGCTAACTACTCATCAGGAAAACTATCATCAATAGGTAGTGGGTCATCAGGCACATTTTCAAGCCTAGACAGGTTATCAGCTGCGGGGTTCTCAGCTCCTTCTTTTAGTGATATGTAAATCAAATTGTTGTAGCAAGAGAACCCATCGAATAAGTCTAAGTTTAGCATCTTTCTTTTCCATAAGATATTTAATAGCAGCATGATCGGTGTCAACAATTACTTTTGAATCAACAATGTAAGGCCTAAATTTATCACAAGCAAACACCACTGCTAAGAATTCTTTTTTAGTAGTAGCATAATTTCGTTGAGCACTATCTAAAGTTTTACAAGCATACTAAATAACATTCGGTTTCTTATCAACTCTTTGTCCTAGAACAGCACCAACAACATAATCACTAGCATCACACATAATTTCAAAAGGCAAGTTCCGATCAGGTGGTTAAACAATAGGTGTAGAAATTAAGGCTTTCTTGAGTGTTTCAAAGGCTTCTAAACAATCATCATAAAAAAATAAAGGACTGTCCTTTTGCAAAAGATTCGTAAGAGTCCTAGAAATTTAAGAAACATCTTTGATAAATCTCCTATAGAAACCAGCATGACCTAGGAAACTACGAATACCTTTGATATCTTTAGAGCATGGCATTTTCTCAATTGCATCAACCTTAGCTTTATCCACTTCAATTCCTCTTTCAAAAATTTTATGACCCAAGACAATTCCTTCATTAACCATAAAGTGGCACTTCTCCCAATTCAAGACAAGATTTGTTTGTTCACATCTCTGCAAAACTCGATCAAGATTGCTTAAACAATCATCAAAAGACTTCCCATAAACAGAGAAATCATCCATGAAAACCTCAACAATATTTTCACAAAAGTCAGAGAATATAACAGTCATACATCTTTGAAAGGTAGCAGGTGCATTGCATAAACTGAAAGGCATACGTATATAGGCATAAGTTCCAAAGGGACAAGTATGGTCTTTTCTTGATCAGGTTGAAAAACAGGTATTTGTGAAAAACCAGAATATCCATCAAGGAAGCAAAAATGTGTGTGCTTAGATAATCTTTCTAGCATTTGATCAATAAAAGGCAGAGTGCAATGATCTTTTCTAGTTTCTTTATTTAGTTTTCTAAAATCAATTACCATTCTATAGCCTGTAACAATTTTTTGTGGAATAAGTTCATTCTTATCATTAGGAATAACAGTAATACCTCCCTTTTTGGGGACACAATGAACATGACTTACCCATCTACTATCAGCTATGGGATAGATTATACCTGCTTCTAGAAGTTTTAATTTTTCCGTTCTTACCACTTCTTTCATCTTCGGATTTAACCAACATTGGTGATCAACAAGGGGTTTAGCATCAGGTTCCATATTAATTTTGTGCTGACATAGAGTGGGACTAATGCCCTTTAAATCCTCAAGAGTATATCCAATAGCAGCTCGGTGCTTCCTTAGAACTTTCAATAATATTCTTCTTCATGCTCTGAAAGATTAGCACTAATAATAACATGATATATCTTCTTTTCATCAAGATAAGCATATTTCAAATTGTCTGGCAATTGTTTTAATTCAAACACAAGATCACCTTTAGGTGGAGGATGACCCCCTAGAGTTTCAATAGGCAAATTGTGTTTAAGCAGAGGACGTTGTTCAAAGAAAATATTATCTATTTCATTTCTTTCATGCATATGTAATTCATTTTCATGGTCTAGCAAATATTGTTCAAGTGGATCAGTAGGAGGCATAGCAATAGAAGCAAGGCCAATTAATTAATCATTACTACGTAATTCTTTTTCATTAAGTTTTCTACCAAACTTGGAAAAATTAAACTCATGAGACTCATCACCAAAACTAACACCGACAATTTGTTTCTCACAGTCTATTCTAGCATTAACGGTGTTCAAGAAAGGTCTACCAAAGATAATGGGACAGAAGTCATCTTGTGGGGAACCAAGAACAAGAAAATCAGTAGGGTATTTTATTTTCCCACACAAAACTTCAACATCTCTAACAATCCCAATTGGTGATATAGTGTCTCTATTAGCAAGTTTGATAGTAACATCTATGTCTTCTATCTCTGCGGGTGCTATGTCATTCAAAATTTCTTGATATAAGGAATAAGGAATAGCACTCATGCTAGCACCTATGTCACATAAACCATGCTAACAGTGATCTCCTATTTTAACCGAGGAAATGGGCATGCCAACAACAGGTCTGTGTTTATCCTTTTTATTAGGTTTGGCAATTCTAGCAGCTTCTTCACAGACGTAAATAACATGCCCATCTACATTTTCTTCGAAGAGATCTTTAACCATAGCAATACTAGGTTCTACTTTAATTTGTTCATCAGGTTTAGGTCTTCTAATGTAGCTTTTGTTTACCACAGTTGAAACTTTAGCATGTTCCTTTATCCTAATAGGGAAATGTCGTGGAAGTGTCACGGCAGATGTCCTCGTAGAAGGACTTAGTTGTGGAGCCATTGCGACGAGGTTAGCTTAAAGGGGTTAAATGGGACAAAGGACACGGGGAGTTTATACTGGTTCGGCCCCTTGCGGTGAAGGTAAAGGCCTACTCCAGTTTGAGGTGGTATTGCTAGGGTTTCAATTACCAGGGAGCAAACATGCTTTGCATGGCTTTCGACTTGTTGTTTCTTGCCCTAAACCACTGCCGGGTCGTCCCCTTATATACATGGGTTGACACCCTGCGGCCTACAGAGTCCCGGCCGGCTCATAGAAATGTGTCCGGCTCGGTGACTTATCTTACATGCCTTACAATACAAGTTTACATATACATGGCGGTTTACACTTACGGGCCTTAAGCCGCCCCAAGACTTGGGCCTTTTAACAGGCCTATCTATGAACCACCATCCTTAGTATATTCTTGGGCTTAACTTAGATAAACCGCCATAAGGGATGGCCCAGCCCCTCTTGGGCAGGTCATATGTGATAATCATATCCCCAACATTAGGCCCCAGGTTGATTTGAACTTGTTCATGTCAATCTTCAACTTTTAGAAAAAACCATTCTTCATCTTCCTGTGCCACGCTGTAACCTGCCATGACATCATCTCCGGCAATTAATATGATGCACGGCCCAAATAAATCTTTTTCTTAACTGACCCTTCTAAAAATCGAGGCGCTCATGCCGTGACATATCCACTTTTTTGTCTCCTCGATTCCCGTGTATGCCACTTATCCTTCTGGCCTTATAAATAGGGCCATGAGCCCACTTCTCATTCTCCCCCTTTGCCTTCTCTCCTTCTTCTTCCTCCTCGCGACGTCCCAGTGCACCGGAGCTCCGCCGCCATCAACCTTCATCTCCTTCATCGACTCCGGCTACTGCATCACCCTGAACAGATCAGAGCACTACGGCGCCTCTCCACTGTCTCGTCAGCACCAGTAAGTCTTCCCTTTCTTGCCATAGATCTGTCATTAGGGTTTCAGTGTTCGTCGCCGCCCTTCTTTTTTCTTGCTTAGATTCATGGATTAGATCCGAAAAACCACATAAACCTTACGCGGTAGCAGTTTTTAGCACTTATTTTTGATATCAGACCATATCTTTCTTACAATAGATCTCATCTGAACGCCCCTGCTCTTCTGCTGCCCCCACCTTAGGTTTAGATTTTATTCCATTTTTCTGAATAGCTGCAGATCCAATCTTATATCTTTAATCCACGAAACCTGTTTGTCTCGATACTTAGTAAAATTTTGCTCTTGTCAGATCCTGAATACCAGTACGTGTCATGGCGGCTTACATGTCCGGCTTATAATTACCCATATATCATTAGTCCTCACTTAAGCCGCCATTCTGAATATATATGCTGTAACTGTTCACCTGTGACCAATCTGATTTGAACTGGTCAAAATTTCCCTCTCTTTAGGCTTTCTCTCTTCACAATGCCACCAAAGACGTTCTATGCATGCAACTGGGTTCCCTCCATTGTCACTGAGGGCATGCTTAAAGACTTTGTCAAAATTGGATATTTTCCAGAGAAGAATGTCATGCACTATTGTGCCCGTGAACCAGGCGAAGAAAAACCTCAACTAAAGGAGGGCGAAGTCATTGTATTCACGGATCATATGAACCGAGGCTTCTCACCACCCGACTCTACGTTTTTCCGAGATGTCATGCACTTCTTCCAGCTCCATCCTCAAGACATTGGACCCAACTCCATGACAAATATCTGCAACTTTCAAGTCTTCTGCGAAGTATACCTTCAAGAAGAGCCTAGTGTTGAGCTTCTTAGAGAATACTTTTATTTGAACCGTCAAAATGAGTTCATGAACGGCCCTAGCTTGGAACTTGGTAGAATTTTGATTCAACGCAGAAGGGATGCCATCTTCCCTTATGCCTGCCTGCCGAGTCACCCAAAAGATTGGAATCAGACATGGTTTTACTGCAAAGATACTTCTTCGGCTGACGAGAATCCATTGCCGGGTTATCGCGCTGAACGTCTTGACCCGAAGCATGATCTTCCGGGAAAGCTCTCAGCCACTGAACATAGAAAACTTGCGCCCACCATAGCAAAAGTTAAAGCTCTGCTGGGAAACGGATTAACCGGCATTGACTTAGTTCGATGCTGGGTTGCCTGGCGGATCATATCCTTGAGTCGTCGGCCTAGCTTAATGTGCGCATACACAGGTGGTACAAAGGATCCACTACGCCATAGCCCTTTGTGTCTGTCTAATGACGCAATTATTGAAATGACAAAAACACTTCTGAATGAAGATTCTAAGGACTGCAGCAAAGTGGGTCTAAACCCTTTCTGCAAACTTAACCCGCCACCGAATGTGAGTCTCTGAACTTATTTATCTTTACCTCATTATTCAAACATTTTGCTAACTCAATTTTTGATGACTTCTACAGGATAAGTCTGATTTTTGGAAGAAGTCATATGATCGTGAAGCTACCAAGAAGGCCAGAGCTGCCAAGAAAGCCGCCAAGAAAACCGTTAACAAGACGACCAAGAAAAAGAAGAAACCAAGCGCCTCTGATCTGCTTAATCTGGATGACACCTCTGAGCCGGAGGTAGCCCTTGACTCTCTTGGCTTGTTTTTCAATCACCTTATTGACACTGACTATTATCAGGATGACACGGGAGCCAGCCAAGTAGCTGAAGAAGAGGTAACTATTATTTCCTCCGGCTCAGACCCTTTGCCAAGACAGAAACTTTGGCAAGTAACCCAGAAAGTAAGGTTTGCACACCCCTTGCCTTATTTAGATCCTCACTTTCTTTTGAAACGACAGCAACACGAGAATCGACGTCAGACCCAGACCAGTGGAGGTGAAGAATTGTCCTCTGGTTTACCAAACACCTGCTCCTCGAAAACGGCGAAACGAGGTTCTTTTTTAACTTGCTCCTTTAACCTGCTGGCAGATCTTATTTGCCTGTCACCTAACTCTGTTAATGACTATTGACCAGGAACTTGCCTATTCTTCCCCTAGCGACTCATCGCAAACTGAGCTGACGGCTTTTAAAACTACCCCTATGTAATAGCAATTAATTTTACTCTGTAACTCTTTATACTCTTATATATAGACTGACCTATCATAACCCGTGCAGTGGTCAAGCAAAGCCTAACAAGAAGGCGAAGGTGACCAAGCCAACTGAGGCACCTGAAGTTTCTGAGCCGGAGCAGCATGTCCCTGCACCTGAAGCTTCTGACAAACAGCCAGAAGAACCTGCCACTGATACTCCACCTGAAATTCCTGACCTCTCCCATGATCATCTGGATGCCAATCCTGTGCTCACTGAACCATCCAATCCACTTAAGCCGCCAGAAGAACATGGTGAAGATGTTATCATTACTAGCACCAGCTTCAGAGAACTGGGACGTCCAACCATCTTGGCCAAGCACTCCGCTAAAGACGAGTTCGTTGAGAGGCGAAAATGAAATTTGACATTGCTGATTACTCTCAACTGACCGTCAATGAAGTATTCTCTGGTTATCTTAACCAAGTTCATTCCAGTCGCGACCTTGAGATTGATATGGTGAAGCAGATGCAACAGAAATATGAGGTATGACTTCCAGCTTTAAATAAGTTATGTACATCCTGCCAGCCCCCAAGTCTACTGGCTATGATAAGATTGAATAGGCTGTAGACTTAGAAGAATCCATAAGCTTCTGTCATAGACTCCCTCAAGTCCTATTTAAAACTAAAACGGATGTTGAAACTGTTTAATTTTGCATCCGTAGTCCCCAAGGGCCGGTTTAATCAGCATGAATGAGCCGGTCCTATTTATCATTGTGTAAGAAAATTAGAGCTTAACTGCATAGTCCCCATGAGTCGGCTGAAACTGTTTACAGCACATCCGGCTCATCATTAATAAGATACGAGCAATATGCATTAGCCCCCAAGTGCCAAGTAGTGTTGCTTGCAAAGTGCTTGGGACCTTATTCATAAGAGTCGTTTCCTTGAAAAATTGCTTTGACAGACATTAGCCCCCAAGTGCCAAGTGTTGTTGCTTGCAAAGGACTTGGGACTTATATTTTTGTAAGCCGCCGTGAATATGTTTGACAAGTATGCGCTTCATGCAGGCTGCTACTGCTGAACTGGAATCTCAATTAAATGATGCAAAGACCCGGCTGGCAACTCAGGAAACCAAGACCCAAAAAGCTGAGTCAAATTTCCAGTTTAGCGTGACTGAGTCGGAAAAACTGAAGACCAATTTTGAGGCGGAGAAAAATACTTGGGATCAAGAAAGGTCTGCCTTAATACAGCAAGCTGAAAAAGTAGAAGCAGATCTTCAAGAGGTAACCACTCAGCTTATCGGCTTAAAACACCGTGTATCTCAGATGGTTTCCGCTATCTTTGGTGAGTCGCCTTGCTATTCATCCAAAGTGGGTACTTGTCACAGTAATATAAACCGCCCTTTAACCGATCTGTAATGCACTCAGGTCCCAGGAGCAGAAACCTTAGCGAGGACACGCTTGTGAAGCTCAAGGCGGTCTATACTCTTGTTGAGCAGCTGTATACTGGAGCTTAGCGTACATTGGCTACCATCTCCCCGGCTAATCAAGGACCCAATCTGTTAAGTGATGTGTTGAAGAAATTGTCAATCCTGCCCACCAGAATTCAAGAGATAAAGCAGTCTTGTGCGAGAGCCGGTGCTGTGACAGCTTTGAGCCATGCAAAAGCATGGGTACCAGAGTTAGACCCGGCCGACGTAGCCAGTGGATATCCAAGTCTGAAGGAAGATGGGACTTATTTTGATCAACAAGACTTCGCCGCTTGTGTTAAAGCAATCCGTCCTCATGTGATAGTCGTTGCTGAAGAAAGCAATCTCTCCAAATATCAGCTGGCTTACGACGCAGAGAACCAGAAGATGCATACTCCTGCGTATAAAGTGATGGATTTGATTCCTCCAATTCGTAAGCACACCTTCGCCCCTGAAATTGACCCGTCCAATCTTACTGATGACGAAGCTGAATTCTATGCCTTGCACGGCTTTGATTGGTCAAAACCAAACTTCCAGACAGCGGAGGAGGATGAAGAACCGACAAGGGATGACCAAGAGCGACGGCAAGAGGAATGAACCGCCGGGCGGTTGATACCTTTGATTTTTGAAAACACTTGATCTCATTCGGCTCATGAAACCATGTAATAGGGTAGCAAAACTTGAATCTGCTGTGCCATTGTGCACGTTTCTGCCTTTTGCTTAATATTGCTTATCCGTTGGTTTAAAAACCCTTATAAATATGATAGTCTTTGACTTATGCAAACCTGAATGATTATTATCCTGCACTCAAGGAAAGTACAAGTGCCCTGGCGGCTTACCGCCGGGCGGGTCATGACACCAAATTAAAGCCACTAAGGACGGAAAGTCCATAACTAGGGCCGATCTGACAATTGTTAAATAAGATGTCATACCTGTAGTATATGCTTAGACTACCGGCTTATCACCTTCATGCAATTATAGGTGTTAGAGCTATAACTCTAAACATAGGAGTATGATACTCTGGCGACTTAAAATCTGTCCTCCTGACGGGTTGTAAACCCCAAAGTATGCTTCAAATATGAGTCGTAAACAAGGCAGCTAGGCCCTACTTGCAAAAAGTAGAAGGCAACGAAAAAACCATATAAATAGTACAAATAACAAATCAGAAGAAATTCAAGGCTTTTGTAGGCTGCCAAGCCAAAGTGTCTTCTTCAATGAAACTAGCCGGAGCTACTGGATTGTTCGTGCGTTCTGTGAGCCTGACTCACAGTGTGCCAAATCGTCATTTGAACCCTAGATAAAGTCTGGTCTTGCTCAAAGACTTATCAGGAGTACGCGGGGCCAGAGTAACAGCATACATCACGCGCCGATTTATCCATGTTTCAAGGAAGGAAGCTTATGAAGCTTGGATTCATCCCGACTATCTATAAACCGTGTTGTCGCATGACAAGCCGCCGTTTGAACCTTAATCGAGCTCAGATCTTGGTCGAATACGCCATAAAGACTGATTGTTTAAGTGTTCGGCGGGTCAATCAGGATGACCTGATGGATTTGAAGCAGCGGGTTATAGGTAGGATGACCCGGTCAGAGTTTGTTCTCTTTGGTCGAATACGCCTATGTTTGAACAAACCTGGTCAAGGGGGTAGTAACGCTATGTTCTCTTTGGTCGAATACGCCTATGTTAGAATAGGAAGCCCCCAAGTGACATGCTTACAAATCATGCTCGTTAGGGACCTATGTTTGAGCTATGTTGTGCATCCAACTCTCTTTGGTCCCTAAAACTTGGGCGTCGTGCCTCTTAAATGAATATGATGATAAAGACTCAGCTTTGAGGAAGCGAAACGACAGAGGCCCTTAATTGTCAGGCATGCCGGCTTTATTATACTGCTTATATTATATACATCATGTAACTATGTACATCATGAGAGCCGGTGGCTCAAGTATAGTAGGGCCAAAGATGAGCAATGTTCCATGGCCGACGGGTCTCCTCCTCGGATGTGCATGAGTCCTTGTTGTCTCAAACGTCGATAAGGTAGTATGACCCATTATGTAAATTCTTGCTGACTACGAAAGGTCCTTCCCAAGGCGGTGATAACTTGTGCATATCTGTCTGATCTTGGATGACCGGAGCACTAAATCGCCTTCTTGAAAGGTTCTGGTTTTGACCCGGTGGTTGTGATAATGACGTAAGTCTTGCGGATAAATCGTCGAACGAGTTGCCGCGAGATCACGCTCCTCATCCAATAAGTCAAGTGCATCTTGACGCGCCCTTTCATTGTCAGCCACAACATAAGCCGCCACCCGAGGTGAATCGTGACGGATGTCACTAGGGAGAACCGCCTCTGCCCCATAAACCATGAAAAAAGGAGTGTAACCCGTAGACCCATTGGGCTCGTATTGATACTCCATAACACTGATGGTAACTCCTCCACCCAACAACCCGGCGTTCTCTGCAAAGGAACCATAAGCCGGGGCTTGATACCTCACAGAATCTCCTGATTTGCTCGTTCTGCCTGACCATTGGATTGAGGGTGAGCTACAAAGGAAACGTCAAGCCGGATATGCTCCCGTTGACAAAATTCTTCCATAGCACCTTTAGAGAGATTAGTGCCATTATCTGTTATAATGTTGTGTGGAAAGCCAAAACGGAAGATAGCCTTCTTCATGAATTGAACCGTCGTTTCTGCATCACATTTACTAACCAGCTCTGCTTCAGTCCACTTAGTAAACTTATCAAGTGCCACCAAGAGGTGGGTCTTCTTATATTTGGACCTATTAAAGGGCCCAACCATATCAAGCCCCCAAGTTGCAAACGGCCAAGTAATTGGAATCATCCTCAATTCTTGAGCCGGCACATGAGCTCGTCATGAAAATTTCTGACAGTCGTCACATCTGCTTACCAAATCCTCAGCATCAGCATGAGCCATCAATCAATAGAACCCATGACGAAAAGCCTTGGCTACAAGAGATTTAGAGCCAGCATGATGAACACAATCTCCTTCATGGATCTCTCATAAAATCTCACAACCTTCTTGAGGAGAGACGCAACGTTGAAACGCCCCTGTGACACTGCGATGGTGCAACTCCCCATTAACAATTGACATTGACTTAGACCACCGGGTTATTTGTCTTGCCAAGACCTCATCTTCTGGCAACTCACCTCGGGTCATGTAAGTCAAATACGGAACTGTCCAATTAGGAATAGCATGAAGAGCCGCCACCAATTGCGCCTCCGGGTCAGGGACAGCAAGATCCTCCTCTCTAGGCAATTTAACACACGGGTTATGCAAAATGTCCAGAAACGTGTTAGGCGGCACTGGCTTATGCTGAGACCCTAGCCGGCTTAAAGTATCAGCCGCCTCATTCTTCCGGCGGTCAATATGCTCAACTTGATAACCCTTGAAATGACCTGCAATAGCATCAACATCTCGGCGGTAAGCCACCATGAGCGGATCCTTAGAATCCTAAAAACTTGCTGAGCTACCAGATCTGAATCGCCAAAACACCGCACCCGGCTCATATTCGTTTCTTTAGCCATCCGGAGACCATGGAGCAAGGCGTCATACTCAGCTGCATTGTTAGTACAAGGGAACATTAGCCGAAGAATATAAGAAAATTTATCACCTCGTGGGGAAGTTAAGACAACTCCAGCCCCCGAGCCTTCCAACTGTCTGGATCCATCAAAGTGAATAGTACAATATGTGTCATCCGGATTTTCCTCTGGCGCCTGCAACTCTATCCGGTCATTGATGAAATCCACAAGTGCTTGGGACTTGATGGCTGTACGAGGCACATATTTTAAGCCATGAGGTCCAAGCTCAATGGCCCATTTAGCAACCCGGTGTCGGTGTCAAAACTGGCAGATCTCGGGTAGGGGGTCCCAAGCTGTGTATCATGGATCGATGGGTAACAGGAGATAGGGGACATGATGTTTACCCAGGTTCGGGCCCTCTTGATTGAGGTAAAACCCTACGTCCTGCTCTTGTTTATATTGATGGAGTATCAAGTACAGAGTTGATCTACCTCGAGATCATATGTTGTGGTCCAAAACCTAAGGGTATGATGAATAATATCATAATCATCCATTGACTAGCCTGGCCTCGACTTATGTAACATACCAGAGGCCTAGGATAACAAGAGTCCTAGTCGAATACGTCGGTGGAGAGGAGTCCTTGTCTTGATCACCAAGTCCTGTGGAATCTTCCTTGTATATGTCTTCGGCTATCCGAACTGGCCCATGAGTAAACGACCATGGGGGTCCTCGGCCCAGTCCAACTGATCGGGAGACGATGTGGTGAGTACCCCCTAGTCCAGGACACCATCAGTAGCCCCCTGAACCGGTCTTCAAGTTGGGGACGCTCCTCGATTCTTCCGAACTGTTCTTCATCTTCGGTCGTCGGTCTTGAAAACTAGTTCAACAAATCTTCCCATCTTCGATCTTGAGGATCGCCGAAGTAAATCCAAAGAGTTTACACGTCGGGTATCCGAGGAGCCCCTTTAAGTTCTCGGCCTTTATCAATGCCTTGTTATTTTTATGCCACACCTCGGGTTTGAAGTTGTTCTCGGGCGGCGGCGTCCTCTTGCGTCCGAGCTCTAACGCTGGACTGCATTCGAGGTATCTTTTGCAGCCGAGCACCAACGCTAGACCGCTTCCGAGCTCCAACACCGAAATGTATCCGAGCTCCAACGCCGAAATGTATCCGAGCTCCAACGCCGGACTGTATCCGAGCTCCAACGCCGGACTATATCCGAGGTGTCATAAATCACCTTGGTTCAAAAAATTTGAAGGAGTTTAGCCGAGCTTAATGCCGGAAATGCCCTCTATGGAGCCAGCCACTAGCGCCCGAGCTTTATGCCGGACTGCTTCCGAGGTGGTGCACCACCCCGACTGCGGGCCGATTTTTTGTCAATATTTTTGATTGGTGCAATTTATTCTCTGCCGAGATATATAACCAGTAGCCCTCAAGGTGTGTATCGGTCTAAAACCCGAGATGCACCTGAAGGATGACATAAGACCGCTGATCCCAGTAGCCCCTGAGACTCGGGTTGATTCACAAAATTGGCCTGAGGATCAACTCCTAGCTCGGCAGAATACTTCTGGACACAAAAAGCGGTGTGCAAATTCCTCGAGACTCAGGTTGGGTGCGGCTGACCAACCTGAGGATCATAATCTCCTCGAAATCTTATTACACTTTAAATTTTCTACATTGGATTGTCAATGAAGTAGCCCCCGAGACACTGGTCGGGTGGCAACACTAGATCAGGGGATCGATACAACCCTTTCAATATTAGTTAATGATAAGCCCGAAGCCCAGTAGCCCCCGAGCCTTAATGTGGGCACGGGTGGCCGAATTAAGGATCGATATCCAGAGTAAAACCACAAATTATGTGTAATGATTCTACGTATCCAAGTACTTTACATCATTAATGCTCGGATCCACATTGTACAAAACTCTGTTGACCGATCATCGGCTTCAACCTCCTCGGGCAGAAGCCGGGAAGTGTTTGTCCTACTTTATAAAGCCGTTATAAGGGAAAAGATTTATGGAAAACAAGGCAATCTGGCCATACGGTTTTATAAACAAAGGTACGCGGGGAGATATGTTATATTACTTAATGTAAGAAACATCTTCCAAGGAAAATAGTCCCGCTATCGGTTACTTTCTTTGGGTCGTCATTCTTATGGGATGAAACCTCACCTCCGATCAATGTGGGAGGAAAATATTGAGGATTTAGTTTGGGGAAAGTTCCCGAACTCTGTGGTAATAATGAACCAAATTTTTTACTTCCGTCGTTGCCGACCAATGTGATCCTTTAAGATCGCTAGCTTTCGGCTTCACCCAGTCTGAGGTACTAACTCGGATGACCCGGTAGTAGTAATCACAGAGGTGCTCCCTTTACCGCCTAGCTGAACAATCGGGAATGTAGGGGTAAGCACAGGAGCCAGGCAACCCAGCTTGGCAAAAAATCTTAAGTCAAATTGATGAATATTTATGGCTTTATAACGATGATTACGGAAGGCAGCTCTTGTATATTAAATACAAATGATGATGATATGTTTATTTTGACTCTGTTGCGACCGTTTATCAGTTGAAAGTGGCCCATCGTTGGCTTCTACCCCTTTGTAGATACTACGCAGGGTGTCTCCGCAATAACAAGACAACCCTTAGCCGACGTCTTGGTGCCGAAGGCGGTTGTGTTAGCAGAAACGAGGCAATCAGATATGCGGGCTTTATAACTTTCACTTAGTCATAGGAGCTTTAAACTGGGGAAGCTAGCTATGAGCCCCCGGTTAGTGTTCGGCGACATCCAAGGTCAAGCCGTAAACACTTCGGCCAATGTTATGAACGGTCTGTCATTTAACATAGTCATCGGATCACTGACTAGTTTACGCTTATTGTGACAGTCAGTTTTCGGCTTTCTCCACTGAGGTGCTTAACCATGCGAGCTGGAAGAACAATTGCAGTGGCTCTCCCTTTGCACACCTAGCCAAACAAAGCGGAATGTAGGAGGCAACCACAGGAGCCGGGCAACCCAACTATTTGACCGAAGACACAATTCGAAACCGATGCATATTTAGCAATATCCGAGAATGGTTTTGCCGAATCTCTAAAGGTGTCCGGAAGTTGCACTGTGAGACTTGTGCTAAAAACACACAAATAGTTTAAAAGTGTCATAAGCTTGGAAAACCAAAAAACATCAGTAAAACTTGACGTCTGAACAAGATCAAGTGTTCGGTGCCAATCCGAAAATTGGAAAAAAGAAAAAATTGTGCTTCTGGGGTGCTTTAACATGACACACCCAATCTCAACACTTCAAGCGGGCCAGCCTACGGCTTCCAGCTCCTTATACCAAAGGCGGAGTACTTCTTCGAGGCCAGTTTAGCGAACTAAACTCGGGCGGCTTTTTAGAGAGAAGACAGGCTATCCGGCTATTGACCATACACTCGAGTCGAAAAAGGAGCGGTAGAAAAAGACTTTGCAACGACGAAGAAGAAAACACATTTACTATAAAACAGCTCATATAAATTTTAAGAGCCCCCAAGTGACTTGGGTAAAATAATTTTATGTATAATGATTGTATGCACCGATGTACTTATATCATATATGTGTTCACCCGAACTTTAAACACGTCTTAACCGACCGTCGGCTTCTCCCTCTTCGGTCAAGGACCAAAAAGTGTCATGTACTCCACCTATCGAAAGTATCGACGGTGTTTCCGATAACCAGGAAATTAGGCCATAAGGCTGTAACGGACAAAGCACGCTTAGGGAACTTATGCTATATTACTAACGAAGTGTAAGAAGCATCTTCGAAGAAAATAGTACCTCCACCGATACCTTTCTTCGGTTGCTCATTGTTACTATGAGAATTGTGCAATAGATTTTTTGTACTCATGAGTTCCGTTGTGTGCCGACCATTGTTGGAAACAATAAGAGCGCTAGCTTTCGGCTTCACCCAGTCTGAGGTACTAACTCAGATGACCCGGTAGTAACAATCGCAGAGGTGCTCCCTTTACCGCCTAGCCGAACAATCAGGAATGTAGGGGTAAGCACAGGAGCCAGGCAACCCAGCTTGCGAAACACTTAAGTCAACATGGTGCATATTGTGGCGTAATACACGAACAAGGAACGAAGCCGTACAAGTATAATCATATGCAAAAGGAAAGGCTTCACAAAGGAAGCCCCCAAGTAAACGGGGTATTTGAATTTGCTTGCAACAAACAAGGTTTTGACAAAGAAAGTTTTTCGCAAATGACTTTTTGTCAAAAAAGCATAATGCTTGGTCGAACCGAACGAAATTTAAAACTAAAGGTTTTTAAGCATGGAAGCGACTTAGCTGGTTAATGTGCTCGTTTTCGATGCATGACCCGAGCTTATGGCGGGACAAGGTCCCAGCCCCCAAGCCGGTCCCGAGGTGGCGGAGCGAAGAGCTCGGCACTCCAAAGTGGCGACATAGCACGGCCAATGCAGGCCGGCATTGTGATGCCGAAGTCCTCGGCGTGGCTTAATGAAGTAATGCCGAAGCCCTCGGTCCAGCCGAGGTGACGTGGTACGTCGGTACGCCAAGGTGGTAGCGCTGCCCGACCCGGATCCTTTACCTGTGCACAGAAATAGTGCAAGCCAAAGATAATAGGAATAAAAAAAATTGTTGCATAATTAATAATTTACGCAAAGTGAGTAATAAAAGAAATATGGCCTGTGTGCCGAACACTCGATGAGGTAGAGCTCTCTCAGCGATGCCGAAGTCCCCGAGGCAACCGAACATGTCGGTATGGCGATTCGACCAACAAGGTGATCACGTGAGCCGATTGGGATAACGACGTCGGCTTGCCAAAGTGACCACATGACACAGTCGAAGTCGATCACCTACACACATAAAATAGTGTGGTCCAAAAAGGATAATTGCTTTTTGCAAAAATAATTTATTGAAAGAGATGTGGCCTGGTGCCGAAGTCATGTCGATGCAGGGCGTCGGCGTGACGTGGTGAAGGTGTGGCCAAGCCTGAATTCGCAGGCCGGTCTGAGTTCCGGATGCGACATTCGCCGAACTATATACGAAAACTGACCGAACCACCACGTGACCGTTGTTAATGCAGTCACCATTTGATAGACCTGTGTACAGATGATGAAACAAACCAGAGTAATAATTCCTTGGAAAAAATAAACCCAAGAAAGAAAAATACTAGGATTAATAACACCTAGTTTATTTGTTGTAGCAATCTGAAGAAAGGTTACTTCCAAAATTGCGACTCGATCCGCACACCCATTGCCTGATGGGCTATAAAGCGACGACATGGTGATGCTAGCAAAGGTGGGCTCCCCGAGGCAAAGCCCCCGGTCCAGCTAACGTGACGAAGTTGGTCGGCTGGTAACGCCGAAGTCTCCGGAGTAGTTTGAAGAAGGGATGGCGAAGCCCCCGGTCTAGCCGAGGTGACAGAATAGGTCAGTAAGGAGACGTTGCAGCTGCCATGTCAGCCGAGGTGTTGAAGCAGTTCAGCGTGATGGACATTGGCTTGAAAAAGCAACATCGCGGCCATGCCGGCGCAGGTCGTAACTTGTGACGCGGTCAATGCCGGCTTGATGAACTGACCGTGCGGCGATGCTGGTGTGCCCGCTCCGTGTAATTCGTGGGGCGGCGATGTTGGTAATGATTTATACTTCGCGATGCCGAACTCTTGTTCGGCTTGCCCAAATGATGATCTGAAGAAGTTGAGATCGGCTCAACAAAGCGACGACGTGTCTAGCGCAGGTCGGCAGCCGTGGAGCAATGTTGACGGGCTGGTTTGACACCGGTGCGATGGTGAAGATCATATTGGAAAAGACCTTAAAATTAGTGGGATGTGTTTGGGAACAAAACACAATACCCCATACGAAACCTCGTTCAAAAAGGATGTCCGAAATCGCGTTCATAAAAAATATGAACTCGGGTCGGATTCGTTCTCGCACAGAAAATAGATCTGAAAACTGGTCCACTCATTGGAAGGTTCCCGGAGTTTGAACCGTCGGATCGAGCTAAAATTTGGAGGGGTGGTAGATATGGGAATTCCACATCAGATGAACAATTGGATCTTCCAAAGGACCTCCGAGCTAGGCTCTAGAGACCACGCCCTAAACTCGTCCGGATTCCCGTCCAGATTTGACAGGGCTTCGGTATATCGTAGATTGCCGGAGATTCCTCCATCGGAACTCGACGAAATTTTGCATGGCTGTTGTATACTTAATTACGCACAATTCCACCAAATAAATCGTCAAAGCGATGCTCAAGGAGGTGGTGGCAGCAGATACAGGTTTGTTGTCCAGAAAAACAACACGGCTGCCCGAGGGCAATGTTGATGTTGAGCCCCCGAGCTCCATGGACGATTACTCTACGATAATGATAGAGATCGGAGTTGATGTTGATGAAGGCCCCCGTCCGAACATGATGATCGGAGATGGAGCGCGGTCCTCGGTCGAGCCAAGGTGACCAGTTGAGCCGGCGACGAAGATGTTGGCATCGCAGTTAATCTGCGGGCGAGCCATTGATCCTTTGCCGATCACACAACGGGACTCTCAATGAAAGCACCATTGTCGGGGTAAAAACCAGCAGATATCGGGTAGGGGGTCCAAAGCTGTGTATCATGGATCGATGGGTAACAGGAGACAGGGGACACGATATTTACCCAGGTTCGGGCCCTCTTGATTGAGGTAAAACCCTACGTCCTGCTCTTGTTTATATTGATGGAGTATCAAGTATAGAGTTGATCTACCTCGAGATCATATGTTGTGGTCTAAAACCTAAGGGTATGATAAATAATATCATAATCATCCATTGACTAGCCTGGCCTCAGCTTATATAACATACCAGAGGCCTAGGATAACAAGAGTCCTAGTCGAATACGTCGGTGGAGAGAAGTCCTTGTCTTGATCACCAAGTCCTGTGGAATCTTCCTCGTATATGTCTTCAGCTGTCCAAACTGACCCAGGAGTAAATGGCCATGGGGGTCCTCGGCCCAATCCAACTGATCGGGGGATGATGTGGTGAGTACCCCCTAGTCCAAGACATCGTCACCCGACCTGTGGCTTCCCTGTTTTGAATGATGTCTCCTAAAGGGGCAGACCTAACCATAGTAATGGGATGACCTTGAAAATATTGTTTGAGCTTCCGGCTTGCCATAAAAACCCCATACACAAGTTTCTGCCAGTGTGTATATCTTGCTTGGATTCAATAAGTACGTCACTGATGTAGTAAACCGGCCGTTGAACCGGGTACTCCTTGCCTGCCTCTTTTCTTTCCACCACAATAGCTACATACAATAACAGAGGCTCTTTATCAATAGGGGCAGCAAGCACGGGTGGCTCAGCCAACTATTTTTTCAGATCCTCAAATGCTTGATTAGCAGCATCACTCTAAACAAAGTGACCTTTCTTCTTCATCATCTGATAAAGAGGAATAGCCTTGTCACCTAACCGGCTTATGAACCGGCTTAGAGCTGCAATACGACCCACCAGACGCTGAACATCATTGACACACGCCAGTTTAGCCAATGAAGTGATGGCCTTGATCTTCTTCGGGCTAGCTTCAATGCCTCTGTTAAAAACCAGAAACCCCAAGATCTTGCCTGCTGGTACACCAAAGACACATTTGGCCGGGTTAAGCATCATCTTGTAGACCCGGAGATTATCAAACGTCCCCTTCAAAACATCAATCAGAGTCTCCTTCTTTCTGGATTTTACCATAATGTCATCCACATAAGCATGAACATTACGCCCGATCTGATTATGTAGGCAATTCTGTACACACCGCTGATAAGTCGCCTGGGCACTCTTGAGCCCAAAAGGCATAGACACATAGCAGAAGGCTCCAAACGAAGTAATGAAAGTTGTTTCCTCCTGGTCCTTAACTGCCATTTTGATCTGATGATAACCTGAATAAGCATCCAAAAAACTCAAACGCTCACAACCCACCATAGCATCAACCCGCCGGGCAAGCCTTGTTTAAGTCCGTGTAATCCACACACATTCGCCAAGTGCCGTTCTTCTTAAGCACCGGCACCGGGTTAGCCAACCACTCAGGATGGAAAACTTCAATGATAAACCCGGCCGCTAAGAGCCGGGCCACCTCTTCACCAATGGCTTTTCGCCTTTCTTTGTTAAACCGACGAAGAAATTGCTTAACCGGCTTAAACTTCGGATCAATGTTAAGAGTGTGCTCAGTGAGTTCCCTCGGTACACCCGGCATGTCTAAAGGTTTCCATGCAAAGATGTCTCGGTTCTCACGGATGAACCCGATGAGCGTGCTTTCCTATTTCGGATCCAGATTAACACTGATGATGAACTGCTTAGATGAGTCGCCAGGGACGAAGTCAACCATTTTAGTATCGTTTGCCGACTTAAAATTTAATGAAGGATCATGCTCTGTGGTCGGGTTTTTCAAGGACGTCATGTCTACCGGGTCAACATTATCCTTGTAAAATTTTAGCTCCTTCGTTGCACAAACTGATTCAGCATAAACCGCATCACCTTCCTCACACTCCAAGGCCAGCTTGCGACTCCCATGCACTGTGATGGTGCCCTTATAACCCGGCATCTTAAGATGCAAGTACACATAACAAGGCCTTGCCATGAACTTAGCATAAGCCGGCCGCCCAAACAGGGCATGATAGGGGCTCTTAATCTTGACCACTTCAAAGGTTAAAGTCTCGGACCTGGGATCATGCTCGTCTCCGAAGGCAACTTCCAAAGATATCTTACCCACCGGGTAGGCCGACTTACCCGACACCACACCATGGAAGACAGTGTTTGACAGCTTAAGATTCTTATCTGTCAGTCCCATGAGACGGAAGGTCTCATAATAAAGGATGTTAATGCTGCTACCTCCATCCATGAGCACCTTAGTAAACTTATAGCCCCCAACCTGAGGTGCCACCACCAGAGCCAAGTGACCCGGATTATCAACCAGGGGCGGATGATCCTCACGACTCCACATAATAGGCTGCTCTAACCACTGCAAATAACGTGGCACCGCCGGCTCGACCGCATTCATGGACCTCTTATGAAGCTTCTAGTCCCGCTTACATAAGCTAGTGGTGAAGACATGATACTGCCCACTATTCATCTGCTTCGGGTTGCTCTGATAGCCAGACTGCCGCTATTGTTGATTCCCCCGATTACTCTGCTGATTATAATCACCCTGGTTGCCATGGCCCTGAAACCCAAAACTTGAACTGCCAATGCCATGACCCGGACCATGAGAACCGGACCCTGATCCGCTATTCAGGCCATGGTGGCGCTGGATGGACTCCCTAAAGCTTCTCATTATGCTGCAATGTTTCCATGAATGAGTAGCCAACTTCTGATCCGTTCCGTGTTTCGGACACGGCTGATTTAACATTGCCTCAAGGTCGAATCCTGTCCTCGGAGCCGGCTGTCCCTTACGACGCTGGTTATAATTGCGCGCACCGGTGTTAGCCACAAAGTCATTAGCTTTGCGCTTACCGTTGCCGCCCTGATTGGTAGAATTGTACTGTTGTCCCTTCATGCCGCTACTCTTCTTTCCTTTTCCCGATCTTTCATCCTCAGAGTCGGGGTCCTTGGTACCATCAGAGTTGGCATACTTAACAAGAGCTGCCATTAGAGTACCCATGTTGTTGCAATGACGCTTGAGCCGTCCAAGCTTCTGCTTGAGTGGAGTAAAACGGCAATTTTTCTCCAACATAAAAATCCTGAACCGACATTTATGTTATCTGAAGAGTGTATGATAGTCGATACCTGGCGCACCCAGCTGGTTGTTGACTCGGCCTCGGCTTGAACACAAGAAACCAAATCCACGATCGACATAGGCTGCTTACACGTGTCTTTGAAATTCTGGATAAACCGGGCCTTCAGCTCCGCCCATGACCCGAAGGAGTTAGGCGGAAACCCCTTCAACCAGGTACGAGCCGTCCCCTCCAGCATCATGGTGAAGTACTTAGTGTACGCGGCCTCACTAACGTCCAGCATCTCCATAGCCATCTCATAACTCTCCACCCACGCCTCAGGGGGTTGGTTGGCTGTGTAATTAGGCACCTTACGAGGGCCTTTGAAGTCTTTAGGCAGACGTTCATTTCGTAGAGCCGCTGTTAGACACGGCACACTGAAAGCCTTGGAAGTTACACCTGCCTCAATTGAAGTTGTCGAGTAAACCAGCGCGTGCTGATGAGATGCCAGCTGAGCCGCCAGCTCGGCCTCCCGATGTGCTCTGCCCTGGTCCGCCAAATCATGTGCATTGGTACCATCGCGCGCTGGGTCGTGCCCATGAGGTCGGTTACGGTGCTGCTCTATACTCAAGACAACCGGTGAGTCAATGTGCCTATTGTAGCTCCAGCTTGGATGAGGGGTTGAATGGATATGGTCACGACTATAAGAGTAAGCCTGTTGCTGGACTAAAGCTGTTTGAAGGAGCTCCCTAGCCCTTCGGGTTTCAACCGCCGCTGGAGTCTCACCCTCAACTGGGTAAAGCCGCCGATCGCGTCACCGCAGCAATCATGTTGTCCAAAGGGGTGGAGTAGTGACCCGGCGGTGTTATCATGTGTTGAGGCGGGGTGTTGTTCATATACGGAGAACCTGTCATGCGCGGTT
Organism: Triticum urartu; assembly: GCF_003073215.2. Classification (NCBI taxonomy): domain Eukaryota; kingdom Viridiplantae; phylum Streptophyta; class Magnoliopsida; order Poales; family Poaceae; genus Triticum; species Triticum urartu. The sequence goes on along the minus strand of NC_053028.1, from coordinate 254,956,155 downwards.
GACCCGGCACCCCCCCCCCACGCCTGACGCTTCAATCATCTGATTTACCATTAGCGAGTTACTGGCCCCAGCCCCAGGGGTGTTGAATAGGTCCCTTTACTCATAAACTGAGGGCAGACGACTCCGGTATTTTCTCCTCAAAACTTCGTTCGACGCGTTCTGATCGACCGTGAGCCGGTATGAATCTGCTTGAATCCGCTGTGCTTGGGCACTTAAAACAGCTCGCTCTACAGCCATCCTAGCATTTTCTGCTGCTAATTCCGCCTTAGCATGTGATATCTCATCACGCAACTTAGCTATCTCTGCCTTGTGCTGTTCCTGGTTGTCTGGGGTCACCTCAACCTCCATCAAAGTTTCCAGGGCATCCAATAGATCTGTTAAGACTTGAGCCGGCGGGCACGCTGAACCGCTCGCCCTGGCTGTCATTACCGCTGCTGCACTAGAAGTCACCACCGCGACGGCTATCGAACCAAGAGCCGGCTGGGTGCTAGCCATGAAGATCGCCACTCTGTTCGGCGGCTCACGGGGATCCGGAATATTGTCGCCATCGAAACAGCCCCCAAGCCGCCCGTCTTGTAGCTGATACATTGAGTTGGTCTCGCCTATGGAGTGTGGACGACTCATCATCAGAGCAGATGGCCGTCTCACCGCCGGAGACAGAGCCTTCCAAGTCGGCTCCATGGGTAAACCCAACGAAGACATGCCTTACGGCGGGTTGAGCCCGGGCGGGTCGTGCACGCTGAGCCGTCTCGATGATGTCGGTGCAGATGTCTGGCTCAGGGCCTGGCTCGTCGATCTTGCTGATGAAGATGTGGATTCCGTCGAAGGGGACCCGGTACCTGTACTCAATTCAGCCGGCCTCGGGGCCCCGGCCTGCATCGTCGATGTAGAGCTTGCCACGACGACTCTTGGTCATCCGGCCCATAGCGTATCCCTTAAGCCCTTCGAAGCTGCCCTTTAAGAACTCAAAACCACCATGCGCAAGCCCCACGGTGGGTGCCAACTGTCGTGGAAGTGTCACGGCAGATATCCTTGTAGAAGGACTTAGTTGTGGAGCCATTGCGACGAGGTTAGCTTAAAGGGGTTAAACGGGACAAATGACACGGGGAGTTTATACTGGTCCGGCCCCTTGCGGTGAAGGTAAAGGCCTACTCCAATTCGAGGTGGTATTGCTAGGGTTTCAATTACCAAGGAGCAAACACGCTTTGCCTGGCTTTCGACTTGTTGTTTCTTGCCCTAAACTGCTGCTGGGTCGTCCCCTTATATACATGGGTCGACGCCCTGTGGCCTACAGAGTCCTGGCCGGCTCATACAAACATGTCCGGCTCGGCGACTTATCTTACATGCCTTATAATACAAGTTTACATATACATGGCGATTTACACTTACGGGCCTTAAGCTGCCCCCAGACTTGGGCCTTTTAATAGTCCTATCTATGAACGCCATCCTTAGTATATTCTTGGGCTTCATTTAGATGAACCGCCATAAAGGATGACCCGGCCCCTCCTGGGCGGGTCATATCTGATAATCATATCCCCAACAGGAAAGGTGGTTTCTCAATATAAGCAGTAGGGGAAACTGGATCTACATTATAAATTATAGTTTCTTCTTTAATTGGTACCGGTTCTTTAATTTCTCCTTTAATAGGTGGGTGATATTTAAACCACTTCTCTTTAGGGGGATCAACATGAGTAGCAAATGATTCACAAAAGGAAGGTACTATCTGAGAGTCAAGTCATATTCATAAAAGATTTAATACAATCATACATAAGTTTAATACCTGACTCTTTACCTTCTCGAGTTCCCAATCTTCAGAGTTGCGTTTAATTCTTTCCAAAAGATCCCACCGGAATTCAATAGTCTTCTTCATAAAAGAACCAACACAATAAGTATCAAGCATGGTTGATCATTACGAGAAAGCCGAGCATAAAAATTCTGGATAGTAATTTCTCTTGAGATCTCATGATTGGGGCATGAGTGTAACATTGACTTCAGCCTCCCCCAAGCTAGAGCGATACTTTCTCCTTCACGAGGCCAAAAATTATATATATATATAATTTCGATCATGATGAACTAGATGCATAGGATAAATTTTTTGATGGAACTCCAATTTCAATCAATTCCAATTGCAGGATCCAATATCATCGCATAGCCTATACCATGCCAATGCTTTTCCCTTCAAAGATAAAGGGAAAACCTTCTTCATAACTTCATATCTGGGTAAACCTACAAGCTTCAACAATCCACAAATTTGTTCTATATATATCAAGTGCATATCAGGATGTTCGGTTCCGTCTCCTGCATAAGGATTAGCTAGCAGTTGTTCTATCATACCCGAAGGAATTTCATATTCAATATTTTCAGTAGGTGTAGTAGGTTGAGGGGTAGCTAATTGTGGTTCCGTTCGAGGTGAAGATACCCCGAACAAACCCCTCAAAGGATTGTTTTCCATAGTAACAAGTGACAATAAATTTCAGCACACTATATAAATGTTTCCTTACCAAATTCCACTTACCAAAGGCGCTTCACTCCCCGGAAACGGCACTTGAAAATTGCCTTGATGACCCACAAGTATAGGGGATCAATTGTAGCTCTTTTTGATAAGTAAGAGTGTCGAACCCAACGAGGAGCAGAAGGAAATGACAAGTGGTTTTCAGCAAGGTAATGTCTGCAAGTGTTGAAACTATAAGTAGCAGAGTAGTTTGATACGAAGATAATTTGTAACGAGCAAGTAACGATAATAGTAGCAAAAGTGCACCAAGGTATCCCAATCCTTCTGAGGCAAAGGATAAGCCAAAATGGTTTCTTATGATAAGCAAAGTGTTCTTGAGGGTACACGGGATTTTCATCTAGTCACTTTCATCATGTTGGTTTGATTCGTGTTCACTACTTTGATAATTTGATATGTGGGTGGACTGGTTCTTATTTGATATGTGGGTTTGTTCAAGTAAGAACAGCACCTAAGCACTGGTCCACCCACATATCAAATTATCAAAGTAGCAAACACGAATCAAACCAACATGATGAAAGTGACTAGATGAAATTCCCGTGTACCCTCAAGAACACTTTGCTTATCATAAGAGACCGTTTTGGCCTGTCCTTTGCCACAAAAGGATTGGGCTACCTTGTTGCATATTATTTGCCGTTACCATTACTTGCTTGTTACAAATTATCTTGCTATCAAACTACTCGTTACTTATAATTTCAGTGCTTGTAGAGAATACCTTGTTGAAAACCACTTGTCATTTCCTTATGCTCCTCATTGGGTTCGACACTCTTACTTATCAAGAGGACCACTATTCATCCCCTATTCTTGTGGGTCATCAGCAACCTCTACTTCCATCTGCGAAGGGCCTATCCTTTACTTTTATGCAAGAGTCAAAGTATTCTTCCCTTTTCCCTTTTATTTTCTCTTTTTGCAAGCATCATGTGGTGAGGAAAGATCTAGGCACACACACACACACGCACACACACACACACGCACACACACACGCACACACACACACACACATATATATATCCAGCTGGATATGGGTGAGCATGAGTCATTATCGTTGACATCACCTTTTAGTTGAATACGTTGGGAAGCGAAAACTATAAGCCCCTATCTTTTTATGTGTCCGTGTTAAACTTTTTGCTCATGTGTATGCGGTGAGTGTTAGCAATCATAGAAGACTATATGATGGTTGAGTATGGGTACTTGCCAAAAGGCTCCGATACGTGATCCTTCCTGAAAAGATGATGAATTTGAGTTGCAAAGTTGATTGAGAACATAGTTTGTTGGTTTTCAATAGAGTTTATGCTTTTACTTTGATGTTGTGATGAATTGTTACTTGCTCATGAGAAGTTATATGATAAAAGTTATGTGATAAATTTTTATGATAAAGTTTGTTCCTATTATAATAATATGCATGATACATCTACGTCCGTTTTTGTTTTTATTGACACCTCTCTCTAAGCATGTGGACATGTTTTTCGATTTCGGTTTTTTGCTTGAGGACAAGCGAGGTCTAAGCTTGGGGAGCTGATACGTCCATTTTGCATCATGTTTTCCTACTGTTATTTACAATATTTTGATGCATAATAATATTTTATGGAGTAATTCTAATGCCTTTTCTCTCATAATACGCAAGGTTTACACAAAGAGGGAGAATGCCGGCAGCTAGAATTCTGGACCTGAAAAAGCTACGTCAGAGTCACCTATTCTACACATCTCCAAATGAGATGAAAATTTACGAAGAATTTTTTCAAAATATATGAAAAATACTGGAGCAAATAAGTACCAGAGGGGGCCCACCAGGTGGGCACAACCCACCTAGGTGCGCTAGGCAGCCCAGGCGCGCCCTGGTGGGTTGTGCCCTCCTCAGCCCACCTCTGGTGCCCATCTTCTGGTATATAAGTCATTTTAACCTAGAAAAATAAGGAGAGGACTTTCGGGACGGAGCGTCGCTGTCTCGAGGTGGAACTTGGGCAGGAGCACTTTTGCCCTCCGGCGGAGCGATTCCGCTGGGGGAACTTCCCTCCCGGAGGTGGAAATCATCGTCATCATCATAAGCAGCAACAACAACCCTCTCATCTGGGGGGGGGGGCAATCTTCATCAACATCTTCAACAACATCATCTTCTCTCAAACCCTAGTTCATCTCTTGTGTTCAATCTTTGTATCGGAACCTTAGATTGGTACCTGTGGGTGACTAGTAGTGTTGATTACATCTTGTAGTTGATTACTATATAGTTTATTTGGTGGAAGATTATATGTTCAAATCCATTATGCTATTTAATACCCCTCTGATCTTGAGCATGATTATCATTTTTGAGTAGTTACTTTTGTTCTTGAGGTCACGTGAGAAGTCATGTTGCAAGTAATCATGTGAACTTGATATGTGTTCGATATTTTGATGATATGTTTGTTGTGATTGCCTTAGTGGTGTCATGTGAACGTTGACTACATGGCACTTCACCATATTTGGGCCTAAGGGAACACATTGTGGAGTAGTTATTAGGTGATGGGTTGCTAGAGTGACAGAAGCTTAAACCCTAGTTTATGCGCTACTTCGTAAGGGACCGATTTGGATCCAAAAGTTTAATGCTATGGTTAGATTTTATCTTAATGCTTTTCTCATAGTTGCGGATGCTTGCGAGGGGGTTAATCATAAGTAGGAGGTTTGTTCAAGTAAGAACAACACCTAAGCACCGGTCCACACACATAACAAAGTAGCAAAGTAGCAAACACGAATCAAACCAACATGATGAAAGTAACTGATGACCCACAAGTATAGTGGATCAATTGTATCTCTTTTTGATAAGTAAGAGTGTTGAACCCAATGAGGAGAAGAAGGAAATAACAAGTTTTTTTCAGCAAGGTGTTGTCTGCAAGTGCTGAAATTATAAGTAGCAGAGTAGTTTGATAGCAAGGTAATTTGTAACAAGCAAGTAACGATAGTAGTAACAAAAGTGCAGAAAGGTAGCCCAATCTTTTTTAGGCAAAGGACAGGCCAAAATGGTCTCTTATGATAAGCAAAGTGTTCTTGAGGGTACACGGGATTTTCATCTAGTCACTTTCACCATGTTGGTTCGATTTGTGTTTGGTACTTTGATAATTTGATATGTGGGTGGAGTGGTGCTTAGGTGCTGTTCTTACTTGAACAACCCTCCTACTTATGATTAACCCTCCCGCGAGCATCCACAACTACGAGAAAAACATTAAGAATAAATTCTAACCATAGCATGAAACTTTTGGATCCAATCGGTCCCTTACGAAATAGCGCATAAACTGGGGTTTAAGCTTCTGTCACTCTCGCAACCCATCATCTAATTGCTACTCCACAATGCATTCCCTTAGGCCCAAATATGGTGAAGTGTCATGTAGTTGACGTTCACATGACACCACTAAGGAAATCACAACATACATACTATCAAAATATCGAACACATATCAAGTTCGCATGATTACTTGCAACATGATTTCTCCCGTGACCTCAAGAACAAAAGTAACTACTCACAAATGATAAACATGCTCATGATCAGAGGGTATTAAATAGCATATTGGATCTTAACATATAATCTGCCACCAAATAAACCATATAGTAATCAACTACAAGATGTAATCAACACTACTAGTCACCCACAAGCACCAATCTATAGTTCCGGTAACAAGATTGAACACAAGAGATGAACTAGGGTTTGAGAGGAGATGGTGCCGTTGAAGATGTTGATGGAGATTGCCTCCCCAAGATGGGAGAGTTGTTGGTGATGATGATGACAATGATTTCCCCCTTCGGGAGGGAATTCCCCCTGGCGGAATCGCTCCGCCGGAGGGCAAAAGTGCTCCTGCCCAAGTTCCCCCTTGAGATGGCGGCGCTCCGTCCCTAAATTCCTCCTCTTACTTTTTCTAGGTCAAAATGACTTATATACCAGAAGCTGGGCACTGGAGGTGGGCCTGGGTGAGCACAACCCACCAGGGCGCACATGGGCTCCCTAGCGCACCCAGGTGGGTTGTGCCCACCTGGTGGCCCCCTCTGGTAGTTATTAGCTCCAATATTCCTCATATATTTGATAAAAAATCTCCGTGGAGTTTCAGCTTGTTTGGTGTTGTGCAGAATAGGTGGCCTGACGTAGCTTTTCTAGGCCCAGATTTCCAGCTGCCGGAATTCTCCCTCTTTGTGTATACCTTGCATATTATAAGAGAAAAGGTATTAGAATTACTCCAAAAAGCATTATTATGGATTAAAACATTATAAATAACAGTAAGAAAACATGATGCAAAATGGACGTATCAGCTCCCCCGAGCTTAGACCTCGCTTGTCCTTAAGCGAAAACCGAAATCTAAAAACATGTCCACATGCTTAGAGAGAGAGACAGGTGTCGATAAAAACAAAATACGGACATTGAAGCATCATTTTCATTATTATAACAACAACAAACATAAAAATAAAACTTTTATCAAAGGACTTTTATCATACACTTCTCATGAATAAGTGACAGTTCATCACGCTATTGAAGTATAAAGCAAAAACTCTATTAGAAACCAACAAACTATGTTGTTAGTTAACTTTGCAACTACAATTCATCATCTTTCCAGGAAGGTTCACGTATCGTAGCCTTTAGCTAGGCAAGTCCACATACTCAACCATCATATGGCCTTCTATGATTTCTAACACTCACCGCGTACACATGAGCAAAACGTTTCAACCGGACACATAGAAAGATAGGGGCTTATAGTTTCGCCTCCCAACGTATCCACCTCAAGAGTGATGTCAATAATAATAACTCATGCTATCTATATTCAATTGGACATATGTTCCTAGATCTTTCCTCACCACATGATGCTTGCCAAAGGAGAAAAATAAAAAGGAATAGAAGGAAAACTTTGACTCTTTGCATAAAAGTAAATACATAAAAGTAAAAGATAGGCCCTTCGCAGTGGGAAGCAGAGGTTGCCATGCGCTTATTTGTTTGTATGCTTAACCCCTTAGTGCAAAATAATGTCACATTGCATTGCCCCTTGTGATAGCAACCTTTATTACGCAGTCTGTCGCTTTTATTCTTCACCATCACAAGTTCATGCAACGCTCAATTTTCTCTTATGCTAAATGATCTCACACTTTTAGATGCAATTTTTATTGCCTTTTTGCTCCGATGACAACTTACTTGAGGGATATTACTCAATCCCTAGGTAGGTATGGTGGACTCCTGAAAATAAGATTTGGGTTTAAGGGTTTTTGGATGCACAAGTAGTATCTCTACTTGAGGTGGAATTTTTGGCTAGCAAAGATAGGGGGAAAGCACCACATGTTGAAGGATCAATGACAATATGACTTCTATGTGAATATAAACAAACATAAACCATTAAGTTTTCTTCCATGTCCAACGTCAACAATTTTGGCATATAATGTTTTGATGAGGGCTCACAATCACAAAAGATTTCTAGGATAGTATATTTATATGTGAATCTTCTCTACCCTTATTAATTCTTTCATGAGTTGCATCATTGACTAATGCTATGTTTGTCAATCTCTAATAAAATTTTCTACTTATACTTTTCCTTATGTGGTGTCGTCACCTACCATAATATTAGTATATGATCTTTTTGGTTTATTTCCTTTCTTTAATTTATTTCCTTTTTTACTTTTTTTGCAACAAGAAGGTAAAGAAAGAAAAAACTCAAACTAAACTTTATTATATATCTCGCACATGATTACAAGGATAGATCACTAAGCAAACTCTAGAAAAGAAAGGATCGAACTAAACTTTTATTCATCTAAATAAAAGTATCAAACTAAAATAAGTAAAGGCAAAAAGATAGTGGGATGATATGATACCGGGGCACCTCCCCCAAACTTGGCGGAAGCCAAGGGGAGTGCCCATACCCAATACTCAATTCTCCTTTGGTGATCAAGAAGATGATGGTGGCGATGAAGTGATCCTATCCTTAAGGATCAAGAGATTATCCAGTCAACGGGTGATGCTCCAGAGATGGATGATATGCTCTTGATGCAGAATATTTTCACGAGTGAGATACTTATTCTATATGCGAAATATTTCAATGATGCGAAAGGCTTCAATCTCAGCAGGAGTAAGGTGAACAAGGTAGGGTTTAAGGATATCTTCCTCTTCCTCCTCGGCTGGCAGGGCTTGTTCAAAGACCGGAGGCTGATGTACGGTAACATCCTTTCTCTCATCTCCTCTGACGGCTTCCGCCGGCTCTTCTCTCTTCAGCTTGATCTTCATCAACCAAGCATCGTCTTCCATGTTGTTGGTGGAAGAAGAAGACATGATGCCTGACTCAATAGATCTGACAGAAAACAACAAGAAAAGAGAACAGGGGATTTCTCCGCGATACGGTGATCAACAGGTTCGGGAAGTATATATAGAATTTTTTTATCTTGGGGGACAAGCAAACGGAACAAAAACGGAGTCCGGAAGGTGTCGTAGGTGGGCACAACCCACCTGGGCGCACCACGCGCCCTGGTGTCTTGTGCCCACCAGGGTACGCTTCCCAGTAGTTTCTTATTTTCCTATTTTTCTATATATTCCAAAACTGACAAAAAATATTTTTGTGGATTTTTTGGAGTCCGTTTACATACCGTATCACGTACCTCCTTATTTTCATGATTCTGGAGTGTTCTGGAAGGACTCTTTTATGTGTTTTTCCGGTGTCATAGTTTGAATAATATTTCTTTCAACATTAATGGGCGTACTTGAGATATAATTTTTTATTCATTGCCCATTAACCACCTTCGGGTTAGTACCTACAGCATTATTTATTTTGATGGCTCCAGACCAATAAACCCCTCTATAACATAGGGGACTTCCCATTTTGAGAGGAGTTTACCTGCAAAGAATCTGTAATGAGAGTTGTACAAAAGAACATATTCTCCTACTTTAAACTCACGCTTTTGGATTCTCTTATCATGCCATCTTTTGACTTTTTATTTAAACAACTTGGCATTTTCATAAGCTTGGGTTCTCCATTCATCTAATGAGCTAATATCAAGTAACCTCTTTTCACCAGCAAGTTTGAAATCATAATTGAGTTCTTTGATTGCCCAATATGCTTTATGTTCTAACTCAAGAGGCAAATGACAAGCTTTTCCATAAACCATTTTATAAGGAGACATACCCATAGGATTTTTATATGCTGTTCTATAAGCCCAAAGTGCATCATCTAATTTCTTAGACCAATTCTTCCTGGACCTATTGACAATCTTTTGCAAAATTAATTTTATTTCTCTATTGCTAAGTTCAACTTGACCACTAGACTGAGGACGATAAGGTGATGCAATTCTATGGTTAACATCATACTTGGAAAGCATTTTATGGAAGCACCATGAATAAAGTGTGAACCACCATCAGTCATTAAATATCTAGGGACTCCAAACCTTGGGAAAATAACTTCTTTAAGCATTTTAATAGAGGTGTTGTGATCAGCACTACTGCTTGGAATAGCTTCTACCCATTTAGTAACATAATCAACAGCAACCAACATATGTGTATACCCATTCGAGGAAGGAAAAGGTCCCATGTAATCAAATCCCCAAACATCAAATGGTTCAACAGCAAGTGAATAATTCATAAGCATTTCTTGATGCTTACCGATATTACCTATTCTTTGACATTCATCACAAGATAAGACGAACTTACGAGCATCCTTGAAGAGAGTAGGCCAATAAAATCCAGATTGCAATACCTTGTGAGCAGTTCTATCTCCAGCATGATGCCCTCCATAAGCTTCGGAGTGACATTTCCGTAGGATTTGTCCCTATTCATGCTCAGGTACACAATGTCTAATAATACCATCTACTCCTTTATAAAGATGTGGGTCATCCCAAAAGTAATGTCTTAAATCATAGAAGAATTTTTTCTTTTGTTGATATGTAAAGCTAGGAGGTAAATATTTAGCAGCAATGTAATTAGCATAGTCAGCATACCAAGGAGTACTATTAGCAACATTTATTGCAGCTAAGTGCTCATCGGGAAAACTATCATCAATAGGTAGTGAGTCATCAGGCACATTTTCAAGCCTAGATAAATTATTAGCTATGGGGTTCTCAACTCCTTTTCTATCAATGATTTGTAAATCAAATTCTTGTAACAAGAGAACCCATCGAATAAGTCTAGGTTTAGCATCTTTATTTTCCATAAGATATTTAATAGCAGCATGATCGGTGTGAACAATTACTTTGGAATCAACAATATAAGGTCTAAATTTATCACAAGCAAACACCACTGCTAATAATTCTTTTTTAGTAGTAGCATAGTTTCATTGAGCATTGTCTAGAGTTTTACTAGCATAATGAATAACACTCAGTTTCTTATCAACTCTTTGTCATAGAACAACACCAACAGCATAATGACTAGCATCACACATAATTTCAAAAGGCAAGTTCCAATCAAGTGGTTGAACAATAGGTGCAGAAATTAAGGCTTTTTTAGTGTTTCAAAGGCTTCTAAACAATCATCATAAAAACAAATGGAATATCCTTTTGCAAAATATTTGTAAGAGGCCTCTAAATTTTAGAAAAGTCTTTGATAAATCTCCTATAAAAACCAGCATGACCTAAGAAACTATGAATACATTTTACATCTTTAGGACATGGCATTTTCTCAATTGCATCAACCTTAGCTTTGTCCACTTCAATACCTCTTTCACAAATTTTATGGCCCAAGACAATGCCTTCATTAACCATAAAGTGGCACTTCTCCCAATTCAATACAAGATTTGTTTGTTCACATCTCTGCAAAACTCGATCAAGATTGCTTAAACAATCACCAAAAGACTTCCCATAAACAGAGAAGTCATCCATGATAACCTCAACAATCTTTTCACAAAAGTCAGGGAATATAGCAGTCATACATCTTTAAAATGTAGCTGGTGCATTACATAAACCGAAAGGCATACGTCTATAAGCATAGGTTCCAAAGGGACAAGTAAAAGTGGTCTTTTCTTGATCAAGTTGAGAAACAGGTATTTGTGAACAAATGGAATATCCATCAACGAAGCAAAAATGTGTGTGCTTAGATAATGTTTCAAGCATTTTATCAATAAAAGGAAGAGGGTAATGATCTTTTCTAGTTGCTTTGTTTAATTTTCTAAAATCAATTACCATTCTATAGCCTGTAACAATTCTTTATGGAATAAGTTCATTCTTATCATTAGGAACAACAGTAATACCTTCTTTCTTAGAGATACAACGAACAGGACTCACCCATCTACTATCAGCTATAGGATAGATTATACCTGCTTCCAGAAATTTTAAGACTTTCGTTCTTACCACTTCCTTCATTTTTGGATTTAACCAATGTTGGTGATCAACCACGGGTTTAGCATCAGGTTCCATATTAATTTTTTGCTGACATAGAGTGGGACTAATGCCCTTTAAATCATCAAGAGTATATCCAATAGGAGCTCGGTGCTTCCTTAGAACTTTCAATAATCTTTCTTCTTGTTGTTCTAAAAGGTTAGCACTAATAATAACATGATATATCTTCTTTTCATCAAGATAAGCATATTTCAAAGTGTCTGGCAATTGTTTTAATTCAAACACAAGTCAACTTTAGGTGGAGGAGGACCTCCTAGAGTTTCAATAGGCAAATTATGTTTAAGCAGAGGATGTTGTTCAAAGAAAATCTTATCTATTTCATTTCTTTCATGCATATGTAAATCATTTTCATGGTCTAGCAAATATTGTTCAAGTGGATCAGTAGGAGGCACGGCAATAGAAGCAATACCAATTAATTCATCTTTACTAGGCAATTCTTCTTCATTAAGCTTTCTACTAAACTTGGAAAAATTAAACTCATGAGACTCATCACCAAATCTAACACCGACAGTTTGCTTCTCATAGTCAATTTTAGCATTAACGGTGTTCAAGAAAGGTCTACCAAAGAAAATGGGACAAAAGTCATTGATGTCTACTACACAACCTTCTTCTTGTAGACGTTGTTGGGCCTCCAAATGCAGAGGTTTGTAGGATAGTAGCAAATTTCCCTCAAGTGGATGACCTAAGGTTTATCAATCCGTAGGAGGCGTAGGATGAAGATGGTATCTCTCAAGCAACCCTGCAACCAAATAACAAAGAGTCTCTTGTGTCCCCAACACACCCAATACAATGGTAAATTGTATAGGTGCACTAGTTCAGCGAAGAGATGGTGATACAAGTGGTATATGGATAGTAGATAAAGGTATTTGTAATCTGAAATTATAAAAACAGCAAGGTAACTAATGATAAAAGTGAGCACAAAGGGTATTGTAATGTGTTGAAACAAGGCCTAGGGTTCATACTTTCGCTAGTGCAAGTTCCCTAAAAAATAATAACATAATTGGATCACATAACTATCCCTCAACATGCAACAAAGAGTCACTCCAAAGTCACTAATAGCGGAGAACGAACAAAGAGATTATGGTAGGGTACGAAACCACCTCAAAGTTATTCTTTCCAATCAATCCGTTGGGCTATTCCTAAAAGTGTCACAAACAGCCCTAGAGTTTCTACTAGAATAACACCTTAAGACACAAATCAACCAAAACCCTAATGTCACCTAGATACTCCAATGTCACCTCAAGTATCCGTGGATATGATTATACGATATGCATCACACAATCTCAGATTCATCTATTCAACCAACGCATAGAACCTCAAAGAGTGCCCAAAGTTCCTACCGGAGAATCACGACAAAAACATGTGCCAACCCCTATGCATAGGTTCATGGGCGGAACTCGCAAGTTGATCACCAAAACATACATCAAGTGAATCACGTGATATCCCATTGTCACCACAGATACGCACGGCAAGACATACATCAAGTGTTTTCAAATCTTTAAAGACTCAATCCGATAAGATAACTTCAAAGGGGAAACTCAATTCATTACAAGAGAGTAGAGTGGGAAAGAAACATCATAGGATCCAAATATAATAGCAAAGCACACGATACACCAAGATCGTATCACCTCAAGAACACGAGAGAGAGAGAAAGAGAGATCAAATACATAGCTACTGGTACATACCCTCAGCCCCGAGGGAGAACTAATCCCTCCTCGTCATAGAGAGCACTGGGATGATGAAGATGGCCACTGGAGAGGGATTGCCCCCTCCGGCAGGGTGCCGGAACGGGTCTAGATTGGCTTTCGGTGGCTACGGAGGCTTCTGGCAGCGGAACTCCCGATCTATTGTGCTCTCGGATGTTTTTAGGGTATATGGAGATATATAGGCAGAATAAGTACGTCAGGGGGCCACGAGGGGCCCACGAGGGTGGAGGGCGCGCCCAGGGGGGGCGCTCCCCCTACCTCGTGGCCTCCTTGAAGCTTCCCTTACGTGCACTTCAAGTCTTCTGGGCTTCTTTCCTTCCAAAAATGGGTTCCGTGAAGTTTCAGGTCAATTGGACTCCATTTGGTTTTCCTTTTCTTCGAAACCCTAAAACAAGGTAAAAACAGAAACTGGCACTGGGCTCTGGGTTAATAGGTTAGTCCCAAAAATGATATAAAAGTGTATAATAAAGCCCATAAACATCCAAAACAGTAGATAATATAGCATGGAGCAATCAAAAATTATAGATACGTTGGAGATGTATCAGCATCCCCAAGCTTAATTCCTGCTCGTCCTTGAGTAGGTAAATGATAAAAACAGAATTTTTGATGCGGAGTGCTACTTGGCACAATTTCAATGTAATTCTTCTTAATTGTGGTATGAATATTCAGATCCATAAGATTCAAGACAAAAGTTCATATTGACATAGAAATAATAATACTTCAAGCATACTAACTAAGCAATTATGTCTTCTCAAAATAACATGGCCAAAGAAAGTTATCCCTACAAAATCATATAGTTTGGCTATGCTCCATCTTCACCACACAACATATTTAAATCATGCACAACCCTGATGACAAGCCAAGCAATTGTTTCATACTTTTGATGTTCTCAAACTTTTTCAATCTTCACGCAATACATGAGCGTGAGCCATGGACATAGCACTATAGGTGGAATAGAATGGCGGTTGTGGAGAAGACAAAAAGGAGAAGATAGTCTCACATCAACTAGGCATATCAGCGGGCTATGGAGATGCCCATCAATAGATATCAATGTGAGTGAGTAGGGATTGCCATGCAACGGATGCACTAGAGCTATAAGTGTATGAAAGCTCAAAAAGAAACTAAATGGGTGTGCATCCAACTTGCTTGCTCACAAAGACCTAGGGCATTTTGAAGAAGCCCATCATTGGAATATACAAGCCAAGTTCTATAATGAAAGATTCCCACTAGTATATGAAAGTGACAACATAGGAGACTCTCTATCATGAAGATCATGGTGCTACTTTGAAGCACAAGTGTGGTAAAAGGATAGTAGCGTTGCCCCTTCTCTCTTTTTCTCTTAATTTTTTTACATTTTTTATTTTGGCCCTCTCTTTTTTTATGGCCTCTTTTTTTATTTTTTTTATTTGGACTTCTTTGGCCTCTTTTATTTATTTATTTTCATCCGCAGTCTCATCCCGACTTATGGGGGAATCATAGTCTCCATCATCCTTTCCTCACTGGGACAATGCTCTAATAATGATGATCATCACACTTTTATTTACTTACAACTCAAGAATTACAACTCGATACTTAGAACAAGATATGACTCTATATGAATGCCTCCGGCGGTGTACCGGGATGTGCAATGACTCATGAGTGACATGTATGAAAGAATTATGAACAGTGGTTTTGCCACAAATACGATGTCAACTACATGATCATGCAAAGCAATATGACAATGATGAAGCGTGTCATAATAAATGGAACGGTGGAAAGTTGCATGGCAATATATCTCGGTATGGCTATGGAAATGCCATAATAGGTAGGTATGGTGGCTGTTTTGAGGAAGGTATATGGTGGGTGTATGATACCGGCGAAAGGTGCGCGATATTAGAGAGGCTAGCAAAGGTGGAAGGGTGAGAGTGCGTATAATCCATGGACTCAACATTAGTCATAAAGAACTCATATACTTATTGCAAAAAACTACAAGTTATCAAAGCAAAGTATTACGCGCATGCTCCTAGGGGGATAGATTGATAGGAAAATACCATCGCTCGTCCCCGACCGCCACTCATAAGGAAGACAATCAATAAATAAATCATGCTCCGACTTCATCACATAACGGTTCACCATACGTGCATGCTACGGGAGTCACAAACTTCAACACAAGTATTTCTCAAATTCATAACCACTCAACTAGCATGACTCTAATATCACCATCTCCATATCTCAAAACAATTATCAAGTATCAAACTTCTCATAGTACTCAACACACTCATAAGAGAATTTTATTATTCTTGAATACCTAGCATATTAGGATTTTAAGAAAATTACCATGCTATTTAAGACTCTCAAAATAATCTAAGTGAAGCATGAGAGTTCATATATTTCTTCAAAATAAAACTACCACCATGCTCCAAAAGATATAAGTGAAGCACTAGAGCAACAACAAACTACTCCGAAAGATATAAGCGAAGATCAATGAGTAGTCGAATAATTATGCAATTCTGTGAAGACTCTCTAACATTTAATAATTTCATATCTTGGTATTTTATTCAAACAGCAATAAAAACTAAATAAAATAAAATGACGCTCCAAGCAAAACACATATCATGTGGCGAATAAAAATATAGCTCCAAGTAAAGTTACCGATGAGCGAAGACGAAAGAGGGGATGCCTTCCGGGGCATCCTCAAGCTTAGGCTCTTGGTTGTCCTTGAATATTTCCTTGGGGTGCCTTGGGAATCCACAAGCTTAGGCTCTTGCCACTCCTTATTCCATAGTCCATCGAATCCTTACCCAGACCTTGAAAACTTCACAACACAAAACTTAACAGAAAACTCGTAAGCTCCGTTAGTATAAGAAAGTAAATCACCACTTCAAGTTACTGTAATGAACTCATTTTTTATTTATATTGGTGTTAAACCTACTGTATTCCAACTTCTCTATGGTTTATAAACTATTTTACTAGCCATAGATTCATCAAAATAAGTAAACAACACATGAAAAACAGAATATGTCAAAAACAGAACAGTCTGTAGTAATCTGAATCAAACGTATACTTATGGAACTCATAAAATTCTCAAATAAATTGCTGGACCTTAGTAATTTATCTATTAATCATCTGAAAAAGAATTAACTAAATAGAACTCTCCAAATAAAAATGGCAGCAATTCTTGTGAGCACTAAAGTTTCTGTTTTTTACAGCATGATCAACAAGACTTCTCCCAAGTCTTCCCAAAGATTCTACTTGGCACAAACACTAATTAAAAGCATAAAACAACATCTAAACAGAGGCTAGATGGATTATTTATTACTAAACAGGAAAAAAAAGCAAGGAACAATAATAAAATTGTGTTGCCTCCCAACAAGTGCTATCATTTAACGCCCCTAGCTAGGCATGATGATTTCAATGATGCTCACATAAAGGATAAGAATTGAAACATAAAGAGAGCATCATGAAGAATATGGCTAGCACATTGTGGGAGTAATCGACCACGGGTACCCTGAGGACGGCAAGACGATATTTCAAGACATCGGGGCTAGCAAAGCCCCTCAGTCCGACTGCGCCAGCCAGCCGGCTACCGACTGCGCCAGCCAGCCGGCTGCCGACTGCAGCCCGACCTGACACCGACAAGACATCGACGAGACGGTCATACCACAACGTCATCTACAGTGTATCTATCCCTGGGCACTGTTTTGTAAAGTGCCCCAGGGACAAGGAGGCATGCACGTCACATACACATCTCTCATGGGCATGGTGTCCCATGCCCACTTGTCCCCCACGCCACTACCTAGCTTAGGTAGTAAGCTAGCTCACCTATATATATATGCCACCCATCCATCCATCCACCACATGCTCACACTCACGCATGGACGCACATGCCCTCACGGCCATGCATGCCATGAGACTAGCCGGCCACAAGGCACTCAGGCTACACATATATACGAGATCAGATGCCTTTGGCACTCATCTCAGATACAGCTCCAGGAGCACTTTGTACTGCCCGATGTACACCCCACATATATACTCAGACATGCAGGAGTAGGGGTATTATCTCTCCGGAGAGCCCCGAACCTCGGTAACTAGCGCGTGCTACTCGCATACCCGCTCCCGGGCCTATCAGCAGCAGTCTTACCCACACACTAAGCCCTTGTGGCATCTGTCGACTCGCAAGCCCCCCGTGAGAATACCACGACAGTTGGCGCCCACCGTGGGCGATACTATGCTACCGCGCTGCTGCTGGTTTCGCAGTCCGGGCGGGACCATCTTCGCCTCCGCCGCAGCGTCACGCCGTCTCTCCGGTAGCGCTCGGGGGCTCGACATCGACCCGCCCCAGGAGCGGCAGCGAGGGGTGGCGCTTCTTCGCCGTCGGCCTCGTCATCTTCGTCATCACCACAACAACGCCGGTCGTCCATCCACATGCGCGCCGCACGCGGGGCCTCGCTTCGGTCGGCCACATCCGACCGCGCGCTGCTTGCGGCCACTCCCCTCCGCGCTGCGCTTTGCTCCTCCATGCGTAGGCAGGCTGGCCGCATAAGCACATGTGCGTGCACGCGCCAACGCCTAGCTCGCTAGCTAGCTAGCCAGCAAACCCAGTCGATTTGGCTACATGCATACCAGCAAAGTCAACGCACGCACACACCACTTCTTCAGCTCCTGCGCGCCCGCACGCGCCGTCTGACTCCGTCCCTTCCTCGAGCGCAGCTCTACTGCTCCGCTTGCGGCCGCCCGCGGATGCTCCTGCCCCGCCGCGCGCCGGCCATCCCCGCAGCAGGCGTCCCGCGCACCTCCTCCCCCGGCACACTGCCTCGACCGCTCCGCTCGGCTCTTCCCGCGGCTGCTCGTCGCGACTCCTGCCCGTCGCCTGCTCCGGGTCCAGGCCGCGCTCCTCGCCGTTCCTCCAGCCGCCAGGTCCGCCCGCGCCGGTCAGCTGACCCCCGGCGACCCGGCCGTCTGCTGGTCCCCGCCGCGTCGCCTCCACTCGCGACCGACGCCAGCTCCGCCTGGCCGTCTGTTCCACTCGCGCCGGCGCCTCCGCGTGCGCACCCGCTGCGCCTTCCCGGCCCGCGCCGCCGCGTCTCCGCCATGTCGCCACGCGCCCGGCCTCACACCCGTACTGCCGCGGATTCTTGCTCCGCCGAACTCCGTCTCGGCCCCGCACGCGGGCGCCCGCGTCGGCTGCCGCGCATCCGCCTGCTCCCACGCCGGTTGCGATGGGCCCGGCCGGCTCCTGCTCGCCCCATGGCCGGCTCCTCACCAACCAGCCGTTTCCTGCGTCCCGGCCGTGCCCCGCCGGCTCCTCCCTGCGCGAGCTTGCAGCCGGCCGCACCGGCTCTGGGTGGTCGCTTCGCGCCACCCGACTCCTCCGCCTACCACCCACCGCTGCTCCGCCTGCGAGCCCTGCCTCGGGCCGGCTCCCCGTCGCCGCGCCAGGTCTCCCCCATTGCCTGCCCCGCCTTCCGTGTCTGCCGGCCTCCAGCGCCCGCTAGCCCGAGTCGGCTGCGGCTCCGACTCCTCCGCCTACGCCGCTCCCGCCCCCACGCCGGCTCCGCCCGCATCCTGGCCTCCTGCGCTGGCCGGCTCCGCCCGACGACCCGGCCTGCCGGCTTCCCCGGCGACCCAGCCTGCCGACTCCCCGCAACTCAGACACCGGCCTCTGGCGCGACTCGGCCGTTGGCTTCCGCCGCGTCCTGCTCCTACCGGCTCGTCAGGCAGAGAATAAAAAGAAAGAAAGAAAGGAAAAGAGGGCCGGCTGATAAAGTCAAAGGCCGGGTGCTAGATGCCGGCTAAAAAAAAGGGAAACGTGCCCGTCCGGCTACCAGCAATCGGCGGATGAAGAGAAAAGAGAGAAAAAAGAGTCTGATTGCTGGGTCGGTAAAAAGAGACAAAGAAACGAATTACGCCCGGGTGCTCACAACCAGACGAAGAAAAAAAAACAGGGAGGATCTGACTGCACAGACTGCAGTCCAGCCGACTGCTCTGGTCAACAGCCCATGTTGCCGCTCGGTCGGCTGTTTCGTTTGCCCGCTTCACAGCCTGGCCGACCGACGAGCTGGTCCGGCTGTGCGCAGCCGGCTGACGAGAAAAAGAGAGAAGACAAAGTAGTTGCCGGGAAATCCGGCCCGACTGCTCAGCAGTCGGTCCGAATCTCGGGGGCTACACCCAGCGGGTGCGCTGACACGCCCCCGCGAAGAAGAAGACAAAGTAGTTGCCGGGAGATCCGGCCCGATTGCTCAACAGTCGGCCCGAATCTCGGGGGCTACACCCAGCGGGTGCGCTGACACGCCCCCGCGAAGAAGAAGACAAAGTAGTTGCCGGGAGATCCGGCCCGACTGCTCAGCAGTCGGCCCGGATAACAGAGTTGGTGCGCTGGCGCGCCCCCACGGAAGATTGCAGACAAGAGAAGAGTTTTGTCCGGCTCCTAGTAGCCGGCAGAAGAGAAGAATGAAGGGCGTTGCAAGACGCCTGGCCGGTCGAGCCTGACCGGCCGGGACCCCCCCTTCGAGCACCCGGGGGCTGCACCCTGCAGGTGCGCCGATGCGCTCCGCGAGCGCCGAGTCGCGCCGGGTGTTTTCGACGACCGTGACTACACAAAAATCAATGTGAGCTCCTCGCCCGCATATTTTTGCATCACGCAAGCACGGATAACCCCGAGCGATGCTCGGCTGCTATCTCCGCATTTTTTTATTACAGTTGCATCACTGTTCGCCCCGGTGCCAACCAGAGTTGGCTCGGGGGCTGGCCGCTTGGCCTGAGACGTTAGTTCCCGCAGACGGCTTAGTAGCGTGCGCGGTACCAAAGGCCCACTCTTAGTCACAGACCGCAGAGCGGCTGTCCGACTAGCAAGAGTGAACGCTGGAGGTCACCCATGCGAAAAACGTCCGGGAAGGAAAACAGTTCGGGCGACCCGGTCGTTTCCTTTATGAATATCTGCTCGGTTAAATCTGCTCCCAGATTCTGAGTACTGTACACTCCACTTCGCGGCCCACTCTCAGCCATAGACCGCAGAGCGGCTGTCCGGCGAGCGAGAGCACAAGCCAAAAAGTGGAAGGAACATGAAAAAGATTGAAGGGGGCTCGGACGAAACCGAGTCGGCACCCTCCGCATAAAACTTGCAATGCTAAAAGTAAACATTTGATATATCTGCATGGACTAACTTTGTCTTTTTCATAATCATTTCCATGAACACTCGCCAAAAAACCTCCGCCCAACTTTGCCAAGTTATCCGGAGGCTTGGGGGCTACTGTCGGAGTAATCGACCACGGGTACCCCGAGGACGGCAAGACGATATTTCAAGACATCGGGGCTAGCAAAGCCCCTCAGTCCGACTGCGCCAGCTAGCCGGCTGCCGACTGCGCCAACCAGCCGGCTGCCGACTACGCCAACCAGCCGGCTGCCGACTGCAGCCCGACCTGACACCGACAAGACATCGACGAGATGGTCATACCGCGACGTCATCTACAGTGTATCTATCCCTGGGCACTGTTTTATAAAGTGCCCCAGGGACAAGGAGACATACACATCTCTCATGGGCATGGTGTCCCATGCCCACTTGTCCCCCACGCCACTACCTAGCTTAGGTAGTAAGCTAGCTCACCTATATATATATATATGCCACCCATCCATCCATCCACCACATGCTCACACTCACGCATGGACGCACATGCCCTCACGGCCATGCATGCCATGAGACTAGCCGGCCACAAGGCACTCAGGCTACACATATATACGAGATCGGATGCCTTTGGCACTGATCTCAGATACAGCTCCAGGAGCACTTTGTACTGCCTGATGTACACCCCACATATATACTCAGACATGCAGGAGTAGGGGTATTATCTCTCTGGAGAGCCCCGAACCTGGGTAACTAGCACGTGCTACTCGCATACCCGCTCCCGGGCCTATCAGCAGCAGTATTACCCACACACTAAGCCCTTGTGGCATCTGTCGACTCGCAAGCCCCCCGTGAGAATACCACGACACACATTTAAGTCTAACATACTTCCTATGCATCGGGATTTTGAGAGAAAACAACTTGTGGGAACAAGAATCAACTTGCATAGAAAGGTAAAACAAGGATAACTTCTAAACTATAAGCACATAAAGAGGAAACTTGATATTATTGCGATTCCTACAAGCATATGTTCCTCCCTCATAATAACTTTCAGTAGCATCATGAATGATATCAACAATATAACCAGCACCTAAAGCATTCTTTTCATGATCTACAAGCATAGAATTTTTATTACTCTCCACATAAGCAAGATTCTTCTCATTCGGAATAGTGGGAGTATCATAAGAGACTCGAATACTATAATTGTTTCCACGTTAAAAGAGTAATGTTCAGAAAAGGGGTAACCATAATCATGGCAAGTTTTATAAATATAATCACTACTTTTTATAGCATAAGTATCATCACAATAATCATCATAAGTAAGAGGCATGCTATCATCATTATAAATTTGCATATCAAAACTTGCGAGACTAAAAATATCATCTTCATTAAACATAGCATCCCCAAGCTTGGGACAAACATTAATTTCAGCAAATATATTCTCAAATATGTCATCCTCATCAAACATAGCATCCCCAAGCTTGGGCCTTTTCGTATCATAAGCATAATCACTTTCATCATCAATAGTATGGATAGCACCAATAGTATAGCAACTATCATATTCTTCCAAGAAAGTGCCAAAAAGATTTTCAAGATCATAAGAAGTATCATTATCTTCCATGATTATATTTTCATGAGGCACAATAGTAATAGGAGCAGCATTATGTGGGAGAGATATCTTTTTACCTCTCTTCCTTTTTCTTTTCTTCTTCTTCTTCACCACATCATGTGTGGATTCAATCCTCTTTTTGGAGCTCCTTATTAATGAGATTGGTTGAATAGGAGGCTCCTCCTCGTTACCTGATTCATCATAAGAAATAATAGTAGGATATTGGGAAGTCTCTTCCCTTTCATTAGTATTCTCTTCATCCTATATTTCTTTTCTTTTCTTTATGTAGTTGGCAATATAAGGATTTTCAATACAATTCACCGCACAATACATATAAATTTCCTCTAGATCAAATCCAAGAAGTTTATAACGGGCAAATTCTGGAAGATAATTAGTTATACGTTTCATTCTTCGTAACCCATAAGCAAACTATGTTCATTATGATGTGCAAGGGAAATCAAATCATCACAATTTTTGGACACGATACAATCATGAAACAATTTGCATTGGGTATTGAAATGATCATGTTCATTGCAAAGCTCACAAGTATGGCCAATATAATTTAAATTTTCAGCACATTCATCTAGCCTTTCTTGCAACAATTTAGTTTCTAAGTACTTACGCCTCTTGCAATATCTATCTTCCCAATTTGGTGTGTGCGTACAAACCCAATGCACCCCACAAAAATTGACATGTTTATAGGAGGCATTTTCATCATAACTAGTACAATCATCATTAGTATTATGGATATTCGAAGAATTCATACTAACAATATTGCAACCATGCTCATCATTCACATATTTAGTGCCAAACATTTTATAGATTTATTCTTCTAGCACTTGAGCACAATTTTCCTTTCCATCATACTTACGAAAGATATTAAAAAGGTGAAGCGTATGAGACAAACTTAATTCCATTTTTTGTGATTTTCTTTTATAAACTAAACTAGTGATAAAACAAGAAACTAAAAGACTCGATTGCAAGATCTAAAGATATACCTTCAAGCGCTAACCTCCCCGGCAACGGCGCCAGAAAAGAGCTTGATGTCTACTACACAACCTTCTTCTTGTAGACGTTGTTAGTCCTCCAAGTGCAGAGGTTTGTAGGACAGTAGCAAATTTCCCTCAAGTGGATGACCTAAGGTTTATCAATCCATAGGAGGTGTAGGATGAAGATGGTCTCTCTCAAGCAACCCTACAACCAAATAACAAAGAGTCTCTTGTGTCCCCAACACACCCAATACAATGGTAAATTGTATAGGTGCACTAGTTCGGCGAAGAGATGGTGATACAAGTGGTATATGGATAGTAGATAAAGGTATTTGTAATCTGAAATTATAAAAACAGCAAGGTAACTAATGATAAAGGTGAGCACAAACGGTATTGCAATGCGTTGAAACAAGGCCTAGGGTTCATACTTTCGCTGGTGCAAGTTCCCTCAACAATAATAATATAATTGGATCACATAACTATCCCTCAACATGCAACAAAGAGTCACTCCAAAGTCACTAATAGTGGAGAACGAATGAAGAGATTATGGTAGGGTACGAAACCACCTCAAAGTTATTCTTTCCAATTAATCCGTTGGGCTATTCCTATAAGTGTCACAAACAGCCCTAGAGTTCGTACTAGAATAACACCTTAAGACACAAATCAACCAAAACCCTAATGTCACCTCAAGTATCCGTGGGTATGATTATACGATATGCATCACACAATCTCAGATTCATCTATTCAACCAACACATAGAACCTCAAAGAGTGCCCCAAAGTTCCTACCGGAGAATCACGACAAAAACGTGTGCCAACCCCTATGCATAGGTTCATGGGCGGAACCCACAAGTTGATCACCAAAACATACATCAAGTGAATCACATGATATCCCATTGTCACCACAGATACGCACGGCAAGACATACATCAAGTGTTTTCAAATCTTTAAAGACTTAATCCGATAAGATAATTTCAAAGGGGAAACTCAATTCATTACAAGAGAGTAGAGGGGGAAAGAAACATCATAGGATCCAAATATAATAGCAAAGCTCGTGATACATCAAGATCGTATCACCTCAAGAACACGAGAGAGAGAGATCAAACACATAGCTACTAGTACATACCCTCAGCCCCGAGGGAGAACTACTCCCCCCTCGTCATGGAGAGCACCGGGATGATGAAGATGGCCACCTGAGAGGGATTGCCCCCTCCAGCAGGGTGCCGGAACGGGTCTAGATTGGCTTTCGGTGGCTACGGAGGCTTCTGGCGGCGAAACTCCCGTTCTATTGTGCTCTCGGATGTTTTTAGGGTATATGGAGATATATAGGCAGAAGAAGTACGTCAGGGGGGCCACGAGGGGCCCACGAGGGTGGAGGGCGCGCCCAGGGGGGTGGGCGCGCCCCCTACCTCGTGGCCTCCTCGAAGCTTCCCTTACGTGCACTTCAAGTCTTCTAGGCTTCTTTCCTTCCAAAAAAGGGTTCCGTGAAGTTTCAGGTCAATTGGACTCCGTTTGGTTTTCCTTTTCTTCGAAACCCTAAAACAAGGTAAAAACAGAAACTGGCACTGGGCTCTGGGTTAATAGGTTAGTCCCAAAAATGATATAAAAGTGTATAATAAAGCCCATAAACATCCAAAACAGTAGATAATATAGCATGGAGCAATCAAAAATTATAGATACGTTGGAGATGTGTCAGTCATCTTGTGGGGAACCAAGAACAAGAAAATCAGTAGGGTATTTTATTTTCCCACACAAGACTTCAACATCTCTAATAATCCCAATTGGTGAGATAGTGTCTCTATTATGGCAAGTTTAATAGTAACATCTATGTCTTCTACCTCGGCAGGTGCTATGTCATTCATAATTTCTTGATATAAAGTATAAGGAATAGCACTCACACTAGCACCTATGTCACATAAACCATGATAACTGTGATTTCCTATTTTAACTGAGACAACGGGCATGCCAACAACAGGTCTATGTTTATCATTATTATCAGGTTTGGCAATTCTAGCAGCTTCTTCACAAAAGTAAATAACATGCCCATCTACATATTCTTCCAAGAGTTCTTTAACCATAGCAATACTAGGTTCTACTTTGATTTGTTCATCAGGTTTAGGTGTTCTAATATAGTTTTTGTTGACCACAGTTCAAACTTTAGCATGTTCCTTTATCCTAACAGGGAAAGGTGGTTTCTCAATATGAGTAGAAGGAACAACTGGATCAACATGTAATGTATAGTTTCTTCTTTAACTGGTGTCGGTTCTTTGATTTCTTCTTTAACAGGTGGGTAATATTTAAACCAATTCTTTTTAGGGAGATCAACATGAGTATGTAGGATCGAGAAGAGGTGTCTAGAGGGGGGTGAATAGACTCTTAGCAAGAAAAGTTGCAGTTTCTAATTCCTTTAAGTTGAAGTGGAGTTTTGGCACAAGTTTGGACATTCAAAATACATCTCAAGCAAGCATAACAAGAGTATATGAGCAGCGGAAAGTAAGTCATGCAAGTTGCAAGAATGTAAAGGGATGGGATTGGAGTATGCAAACACAATTGGAGACACAGAGATTTTTGGCGTGGTTCCGATAGGTGGTGCTATCGTACATCCACGTTGATGGAGACTTCAACCCACGAAGGGTAACGGTTGCGCGATTCCACGAAGGGCTCCATCCACGAAGGGTCCACAAAGAAGCAACCTTGTCTATCCCACCATGGCCATCGCCCACGAAGGACTTGCCTCACTCGGGTAGATCTTCACGAAGTAGGCGATCTCCTTGCCCTTACAAACTCCTTGGTTCAACTCCACAATCTTGATGGAGGCTCCCAAGTGACACCTATCCAATCTAGGAGACACCACTCTCCAAGAGGTAACAAATGGTGTGTTGATGATGAACTCCTTCCTCTTGTGCTTCAAATGATAGTCTCCCCAACACTCAACTCTCTCTCATAGGATTGGATTTGGTGGAAAGAAGATTTGAGTGGAAAGCAACTTGGCGAAGGCTAGAGATCAAGATTTATGTGGTAGGAATGGAATATCTTGACCTCAACACAAGTGTAGGTGGTTCTCTCTCAGAAAATGTATGTTGGAAGTGTAGGCATGTTCTGATGGCTCTCTCCATGAATGAAGAGTGGGTGGAGGGGTATATATAGCCTCCACACAAAATCAAACCGTTACACTCAATTTACCAAACTCGGTGGGATCGATTCAGAGAACTCGGTCTGACCGATTTAGTTCATAATGTGACCATTAGGAATTTCGGTGGGACCGATATTATCAACTCGGTAGGACCGATGTGCTAGGGTTACGGTAAAGCCTTACCTCAGTTTGACCGGTTACAAAAACTCAGTGGGACCGATTTGGGTAATAAGCGAAACAAAGATTTGGCCAAGAAAACTCAGTGGGACCGATTGCATATCTCGGCGGGACCGAAATTATTGCAATAGGCAACAGAGAGTTTGCAGGGCCATCTCAGTGAGACCGAGATCCCATCGGTGAGACCGAATTGATTAGGATTTCTGGTAGTGGCTATGTCAAGAGAACTCGGTGGCGCCGGATAGAAAGTTTCGGTAGAACCGAGTTTGACTTTTGGTTTGGGACAAATGTGGATATGAGAAAGTGGTTGAGGGCTTTGGAGCATATCACTAAGCACTTTGAGCAACAAACTCATTAAGTAACACCTCATCCCCTCTTAATAGTATTGGCTTTCCTATGGGCTCAATGTGATCTTGGATCACTAAAACAGAAAAGGTAGAGTCCTGAGCTTTGAGCTTGAGCCAATCCTTTGTCCTCAGCACCTTGAAGGGGTTCCACATCCTCTAGTCCATGCCACTCCATTGTTGGACTTATCTGAAACATACTAGGTAGAAGCATTAGTTCAACAAGAGATATGTTGTCATTAATTACCAAAATGACCGAGGGAGCACTTGTGCTTTCAATCTCCCCCTTTTTGGTAATTGATGACAACATACATCAAAGCTTTAGATAAAGATATAGAGAATAACAAGTAAAGCTTTGGAAACACATGTAACATGCATAGGATCCCCCTATATGTATGCAGTCATGTAAATATGGAATACAGGAGCATGTGAATGCATAAACATGACAGAGTAAGCAATGTGTTACATGTATCTTGGCTATATGCATCAGAGCAAATGATGTGAATATAGGAAATGTACCTTCATGCTCATGAGTCCTTCTTGCAAACAGTATGTACATCAGCAAGAAGTCCTCATACACATGACTCTGATGCATATACTTACCTTGTGGTCTTGAGTTGGCTTAGGATGGAATGAACTTGAGTAAACAAGGTTAGATAATAGAGATACACCTACTAGGCAGAGCAAACAAAAGAAACCACGAGAGTACCAAGACTGGGATGACATGTTGAGAGTGAGTACTGAGTACCCCATTGGATATAGACATGTCCCCAAAGGTAAAGATGTGCAATGAATTCAAGGATTTCCTTCCTTTAGATGTCTTTCTCCCCCTGAATCTAGCATGGGATACTGGGAGAAGATAGGGAACAGAAAATCAGAGAAAATGAAAAGAAACAATCAAATATGAACATGTCTTTCCCCTCTTAAAGATGTGTGGCTTCTCTCCTCTTGAACACCAAGCATCTGGGGTTTCTCACACTCTCACCTGAGTATTCTCTCCCCCGATAGAAATGATTAGGCTTTGATGTGATCTCTTTATCCCCCTTTGACATCAATTTCCAAGAAGGGTTCTTCTGGATATTTTGTTACAAATGGGTTTGGTCCTTGAGTCACAGAACAAAGCAGCAAGTCGAATGTGATGCTGGTAGAGGACAAGAATCATTGAGTGGAGCTGGGGCAAAAAGAATGCAGAAACAAGTGGCAAGCTCTCTTTCCTGCAGTGAAATCGGTGGCACCGAGTTGTGTGCTTCGTGGACCGAAGGAAACAAACCGGTGTGACCGAGTTCATCATAGTGAAAAACACTTGTCACCTCAGCTCACAAGGCAGGCAAAATCTCACAAGGATTTGCAAGGAATTTGCTGAAAGATTTGCAATGAATTGGATGCAGGGAATGCAGAACAGAAAAGAAATCTAGATGATGTTTTTTTTAAAGGGGAAACAAAAATGCATGAGACAAATTCAAGAGCACAGAAAAACACAAAAGAACTTCATCTAGAATTGGGCGGCGACAAAGACACCTATGTTAGAGTATGTTGACTTAGGAGTCAAGTGAGGGCACTTGATCATAGGTCATACTCATCATTTAAGCTCAAAATGGGGTTACCATTTGTCATTTAAGCATCTTGATGTATTCTCATATTGTTGAGTTGCTTTGACCCATGACTTGGAGTAAAGCTTCTCTAAGATGGAATAACATACCTTGGGTGGTGGTGTCGATCTTGATCATGTAGTTGAACTTGTGTGGGTTGCTCAAGGTTGATGTAACTCATCAAGAGTTGGGAGCACCACTTGGAATTTGAGTTCATCTACCTACATGGGTTAGTCTTGCAAGGAAAAGCACTTGTGTATCCAAAATGACAATCATAAAACTTAATATAGAATCTATCAAAGGATATGTTTGGAGATTTTCATGCTTCCTTGTTTTCAACCACCATTATGTAGAGACTTGATGATGTAGAGATTGCTCAATATGTGAGTGGGTTGCAATCTCATAGATTTGGATTCATCCAAGTACCTACAAGGGTTAGATAGCATGCAAGGGTGCAAATATATCCAAGACATATAAATAGCACCATGAAAGAAATATCAAGGATTAGTCAAAGGGTCATGCCTTGCATGTACCCAAATGGAGTTCCTACTCCAAGTTTGAAGCATCAATGATGTTCAATTAACCTCTCAAATGGAAAAAGATTTTCTCATCAAGCGGTTTCATAAATATATCTGCCAATTGCTTATCAGTGCGAACATGCTTAAGATCAATGTCCCCTTTAGCAACATGATCTCGAATGAAATGATGACGAACTTCAATATGCTTAGTTCGAGAGCGTTGCACGGGATAGTGAGCAATCTTGATAGCACTTTCATTATCACAAAGCAATGGAACATGTTTCACATATATCCCATAGTCCTTGAGAGTTTGGGTCATCCAAAGTAATTGAGCACAACATGAACCAGCGGCAATGTATTCTGCTTCGGCGGTGAATAAGGATACCGAGTTTTGTTTCTTGGAAGACCAAGACACAAGAGATCTACCAAGAAATTGACAAGTACCCGAAGTGGACATTCTATCAACCTTGTCTCCAGCATAGTCCGAGTCGGAATAACCAACAAGATCGAAAGAAGACCTCTTAGGATACCAAATGCAAAAATTTGGTGTGTGTATTAAGTATCTCACTATCCTTTTCACAACCTTAAGATGGCATTCTTTAGGGGCCGCTTGATATCTTGCACACATGCACACACTTAGCATAATATTAGGGCGAGAGGTACATAGATATAACAATGAACCGATCATAGAGCGGTAAACTTTTTGATCAACCGGTTCACCATCTTTGGTCAAATCAAGATGTCCACTAGTAGGCATGGGTGTAGTCATACCTCTGCATTCTTGCATGCTAAACTTCTTGAATAAGTCCTTGGTGTACTTTGTTTGAGAGACAAAGGTACCTTCCTTAGTTTGTTTGATTTGCAAACCAAGAAAGAATTTGAGTTCACTCATCATAGACATCTCAAACTTCTCCGACATTAGCTTTCCAAACTTCTCACTAAAATGAGGGTTAGTCGAACCAAATATAATATCATCAACATAAATTTGGCACACAAATAGTTCTCCATTAACCCTTTTAGTAAAAAGAGTAGAATCTATCTTTCCAATCTCAAAGCCTTTTTCAATAAGGAATTTGATCAAGCATTTATACCATGCTCTAGGAGCTTTTTTAAGACCATAAAGAGCTTTGTGGAGTTTGTAAACATGATTAGGTTTCTTAGGATTGATAAAGCCAGGAGGTTGCTTAACATAAACTTCCTCCTCTATTTCACCATTTAGAAAAGCACTTTTAATGTCCATTTGGTACAAGGTGATATCATGGTGATTAGCATAAGCAAGTAAGATGCAAATGGACTCAAGTCTAGCAACGGGGGCATATGTCTCACCATAGTCCTTACTTTCGACTTGAGTGTAGCCTTGGGCGACTAGACGTGCTTTGTTATGAACAACTTGTCCATCTTCATCTTGCTTGTTGCGAAACACCCATTTGGTACCGATGACGTTGTGGTTGTTGTCGGGCTTCTCAACCAATGTCCACACTTGATTTCTCTCAAAGTTGTGTAGCTCTTCATGCATGGCGTTTATCCAATCCGTATCTTCCAATGCTTCTTCAACCTTCATAGGTTCAATGCTAGAGATGAATGAATAATGTTCACAAAAGTTAGCCAAACGAGTTTTAGAGCGAGTGATTCTCCTGGTTTGGATATCATTGTAGATTTGCTCGACGGATGGTCTTTGGCGACTCTTGCTCGAACTCGTGGGAGATTTTGCTTGGCTCGGGGTGGAACATCCATTTCATCTTGTTCTTCTTCTTGGCCTTCTTCATTATTAACGTTGTCGTTCACTTGTCGTGTTGGAGAAGGAGGTTGTTGATGTTCATCTTGGTGTACTTCCTCGTTTTCTTCATCTTGGTGTGTCCCACTTGTGGATGCTTGAAAGGATAGAGAAGAGGTGTCTAGAGGGGGGGTGATTAGACACTAAGTGCTAAAAGTTGCAATTTTTAATTTCTTTAGGTTGAAGTGGAGTTTTGGCACAAGTTTAACAAACACAATACATATCAATCAAGCATGCAAAGAGTATATGAGCAGCGGAAAGTAAAGCATGCAACTTGCAAGAATGTAAAGAGATGGGATTGGAGTGTGCAAACGCAATTTGGAGACACAGACATTTTTGAGACGTGGTTCCGAGAGGTGGTGCTATCGTACATCCATGTTGATGGAGACTTCAACCCACGAAGGGTAACAGCTACGCGAGTCCACGGAGGGCTCCACCCATGAAGGGTCCACGAAGAAGCAACGTTGTCTACCCCACCAAGGTCGTCGTCCACGAAGGACTTGCCTCACTAGCGGTAGATATTCACGAAGTAGGCGATCTCCTTGCCCTTAAAAACTCCTTGGTTCAACTCCACAATCTTGTCAGAGGCTCCCAAGTGACACCTAGCCAATCTAGGAGACACCACTCTCCAAGAAGTAACAAATGGTGTGTTGATGATGAACTCCTTGCTCTTGTGCTTCAAATGATAGTCTCCCCAACACTCAACTCTCTCTCACAGGATATGCATTTGGTGGAAACAAGATTTGAGTGGAAAACAACTTGGGGAAGGCTAGAGATCAAGATTCATATGGTAGGAATGGAATATCTTGGCCTCAACACAAGTGTAGGTGGTTCTCTCTCAGAAAAAGTAAGTTGGAAGTGTAGGTTTGTTCTGATGGGTCTCTCCACGAATGAAGAGGTGGTGGCGGGGTATATATAGCCTCCACACAAAATCTAACCGTTACACACAACTTGCCAATCTCGATGGGACCGAATTGATAAACTCGATCGGACCGATTCAGCAAAGCTAGTGACCGTTAGGAGTTTCGGTGGGACCGACTGGATCAACTCGGTGGGACCGATGTGCTTGGGTTAGGGTAAATCCAAAACTCGGTTTGACCGATTACTCAAACTCGGTGGGACCAATTTGGGTAATAAGCAAAACAGAGAGTTGGCCAAGCAAACTCGGTGGGGCCGATTGCATATCTCGGTGGGGCCGAAAATATTGCAATGGGTAACAGAGAGTTTGCAAGCCCATCTCGGTGAGACCGAGATCCCATCGGTGAGACCGAACTGATTAGGCTTTCTAGCAGTGGCTATGTCAACTGAACTTGGTGGCTCTGGATAGAAAGAATCGGTGGGGCCGAGTTTGACTTTTTGTTGTGGGACATATTTGGAAGTGAGAAAGTGGTTGAGGGCTTTGGAGCATGTCACTAAGCACTTTGAGCAAGGAAGCCATTAAGCAACACCTCATGCCTTCTTAATAGTATTGGCTTTTCCTATAGACTCAATTTGATCTTGGATCACTAAAATAGAAAATGTAGAGCCTTGAGCTTGGAGCTTCAGACAATCCTTTGTCCTTAGCATCTTGAAGGGGTTCCACATCCTCTAGTCCATGCCACTTCATTGTTGAACTTATCTGAAACATACTAGGTAGAAGTGTTAGTCCAACAAGAGATATGTTGACATTAATTACCAAAACCACCTAGGGAGCACTTGTGCTTTCAATCTCCCCCTTTTTGGTAATTGATGACAACATACATCAAAGATTTAGATAAAGATATAGAGAAAGTAAGTAAAGCTTTGGAGAGACATGTGACATGCATAGGCTCCCCCTACATGTATGCAATCATGTGAATATGGAATATAGAAGCATGTGAATGCATAAACATGACAGAGTAAGCAATGTGTTACATGTATCTTGGCTATATGCATCAGAGCAAATGATGTGAATATGAGAAATGTACCTTCATGCTCATGAGTCCTTCTTGCAAACAGTATGTACATCAGCAAGAATTTCTCATATGCATGACTGTGATGCATATACTTACCTTGTGATCTTGAGTTGGCTTAGGATGGAATGAACCTGCATAAACAAGGTTAGATAACACAGATAAACCTACTGGCCAGAGCAAACAAAAGAAACCACAAGAGTACCAAGACTGGGATGACATGTAGAGTGAGTACTAAGTACCACATTGGATATGGACATGTCCCCAAAGGTAAAGATGTGCAATAAATTCAAGGATTTCCTTCCCTTAGATGTCTTGCTCCCCCTGAATCTCGCATGGGATACTGGGAGAAGATAGGGAATAGAAAATCAGAGCAAAATCAGAGCTCAAAGGAAATAAACAGAGCTAATGCAAATGAGCAAATATGAACATGTCTTTCCCCTCTTGAATACATGTGACTTCTCTCCTCTTGAACACCAAGCATCTGGGGTCCTTTATGATTACTCTTTCTTCCCTTGAGTATTATCTCCCCCTATAGATATGATTAAGCTTTGATGTGATCTCTCTCTCCCACTTTGACATCAATTTCCAAGAAGGGTTCCTCTGGATTTTTGTCATGATGGGTTTGGTCCTTGAGTCACAAAACAAAGCAGCAAGTTGAATGGGATGCTGGTCGAGGACAAGATTCATTGAGTGGAGCTGGATCAAAAAAGAATGCAGAAGCCGGTGGCAAGATGTCTTTCCTGTAGTTGAAAGATCGTGGATGTCGCCTAGAGGGGGGTGAATAGGCATTTTAAAATAATTACAGTTTAGGCTTGAACAAATGCAGAATAAACCTAGCGGTTAATTTGTCAAGCACAAAACCTAAAACAACTAGGCTCACCTATGTGCACCAACAACTTATGCTAAGCAAGATAAGCAACTATGTGATAGCAAGATATAAGACCAAGAACAATATGGCTATCATAAAGTAAAGTGCATAAGTAAAGGGCTCGGGTAAGAGATAACCGAGGCATGTGGGGACGACTATGTATCCCGAAGTTCACACCCTTGCGGATGCTAATCTCCGTTTGGAGCAGTGTGGAGGCAAATGCTCCCCAAGAAGCCACTAGGGCCACCGTAATCTCCTCATTCCCTCGCACAATGCAAGATGTCGTGATTCCACTAAGGGACCCTTGAGGGCTGTCACCGAACCCGTACAAATGGCAACCCTTGGGGGCGGTCACCGAACCCGTACACTTTGGCAACCCTAGGGGACGGTCACCAGAACCCGTCAAATTGCTCGGGGCGATCTCCACAACCTAATTGGAGACCCCGACGCTTGCCCGGAGCTTTACACCACAATGATTGAGCTCCGAACACCAACAACCGTCTAGGGCGCCCAAGCACCCAAGAGGAACAAGCTCAAGGGTACCAAGCACCCAAGAGTAATAAGCTTCTCAACTTGTAACTTCCACGTATCACCATGGAGAACTCAAACCGATGCACCAAATGCAATGGAAAGGGCACACGGAGTGCCCAAGTCCTTCTCTCTCAAATCCCACGAAGCAACTAATGCTAGGGAGGAAAATGAGAGGAAGAACAAGAAAGAGAACGCAAAGAACTCCAAGATCTAGACCCAAGGGGTTCCCCTCACATAGAGGAGAAAGTGATTGGTGGAAATGTGGATCTAGATCTCCTCTCTCTTTTCCCATAAAAACTAGCAAGAATCCATGGAGGGATTGAGAGTTAGCAAGCTCGAAGAAGGTCAACAATGGGGAAAGAACACGAGCGCAAAGGATAAGGTTGAATGGGGAAGAAGACCCCCTTTTATAGGAGCTCCCGAATCCAACCGTTATGTGCTCAGTCCGCGCATGAGCGGTACTACCGCTCAGGGGAGCGGTACTACCGCCCGGGAGGTAGAACACAGAGAGCGGAGCGAAACAGAGTGCGTGGCGGAGCCGTATGAGCGGCACTACCGCTGGAGCCAACGGTACTACCGTTGGCCGCAGCGGTACTGCCGCTTGGGACAGCGGTACTACCGCTTGTGGCGATAAGCGGTACTGCCGCTCTGGCCCGGCGGTACTACCGCTGGGACCACGCACAACGCCTACCACGAGCACAGGGAGAAGGAACAGAGAGGAGGGCCATTGAGCGGCACTCGGGGTGGTGGTAGCCGCGGTACTACCGCACATCACCTAACATTTGTCATTGGGGGATTTTTGCACACTCAAGCTATTGTTGAGTGTGAATTCCCCTTCATTACTCTTTTCCAAGTCTTTCTTCAAAGAAGTGACTTGGGCCTTGAGCTCTTTTATTTCCTCTACATGGTTAGTCTCAACACAAGTACTAGAGGAAGTATAAGCTTCATCGTTAGAGCAACAAGGCAAGGAAAGCAATTCATCACAAGATGTGCCAACATTGTGAGTAGATGAATTACAAGGACTAGCACATGGCAACATAGCATTTTGACTAGAGGTAGTACTAGTATCCACATGAGGCTCACTAGTTGTTACCTTAGCAAGCATGACCTCATGAGCTAACTTTAGCACATTATGGGATACTAGAAGATCATCATGAGAGCTTGTGAGCTTTACATGATTTTCTTCCAACATCCCATAATTTCTAGATAGCAACTCAAGTTGAGCCCTTAGCTCAACATTCTCCTTCAATATGGATGCTTCACAAGAGATAGAGTTAGTAGCACAAGCATCATCATTAGAAACAAGGGCAGAAGACAACTTGGCAAGCTCTTTTGAATATGAAGCTTTAAGTTGAGCATGAGACTCGGTGAGTTTGATGAGCTCACTTTTAGTTTCAAAATCATTGGCCACCTCAAGCGCTCTATCACGAGATTCCCTCACTCTAGATAATTCTAGAGCAAAAATCTCCTCAAGAGATTCCTTGGTGGTTTGTTCAAGTTCAAGAGCTTGCGAGAGGTGTGCAATCTCATTAGCGTAATCACGCTCATGACCTTCCATTTTATCAATGGTGACCTCATGCTCCTCAAGACGAGATTCCAACTCATCAATATACTTCTTGCCCTCAACGGCAATGGACATGATTTCCATGAATTTGGAACGAGCAATTTTATTTTTATGAAGAGCTTTAAAAACCATTTCCCACTTAATTTTTAAGGAGGCAACATTATCATTCTCTTCATCATTATCCGCATTATCATTAGTATCAATATCATCATCAAGAGACATATTGGGTTTCAAAGTAGGAGATACCTTTGAAGCCTTAGCCATAAGGCAAAAAGCAATATATGGTGATGTAGGATCCCTTGAAGCACCATTTAAAACCAAATCTTGTTCCATGGAGTGTCGGGTTTCCTCTACATTGTTAGCACCACAACTCGAGGAAATACAAGCATTTTTATCATGGCAACAAGATATAGCAAGCATATCATCATGAGATTTAGTCAAACAATTTCTACAAGATATGCACGGACTATCAAGAAAAGCATGTGAAACATTTGGTGTGCTCGAAGTGTTAAAGCCCAAAGAAGATGCATTGCAATAAGATAGTGATGAAGTATCATCGACAATAAGCATACTGTCATCATTGCAATGACCAACACTACTCACCATTTCATTACCTTGTGGAAAACCACATGTAGGTGAAGTAGAAGAAGTTGAGAAGACTATACGACCGGAGGTGGAGGGAGAATAATCATCCCCACAAATATTGGACACACCATATTTATCTTGAAGCTTTGTCCACAACTCATGAGCATCCCAAAATGGCATGAGTTGAAATATAACTACATTGCTCAAAGCATCAAAAAGCACATTAGAAGCTTGAGCATTGAGATAAGAGTTTTTCTCATCCTCTAAAGATAATCTTTGGGGATCCTTTGGAGGAGAAAAACCCATATCTACAATTCGCTCTAAATTTGGGTCCATGACCCTAAAGAGATTAAGCATGCGAATTACCCCAACGTCAAAATTTGTGCCATCGAAACTAAGAGTGTCAGAGAATCCAAAACCCCTAGTAGACATCCTTACTCTCTAGGCGGTTAAGACCTAAAAGGAGAGACGAGGCTCTAATACCAATTGAAAGATCGTGGATGTCGCCTAGAGGGGGGTGAATAGGCGTTTTAAAATAATTACAGTTTAGGCTTGAACAAATGCAGAATAAACCTAGCGGTTAATTTGTCAAGCACAAAACCTAAAACAACTAGGCTCACCTATGTGCACCAACAACTTATGCTAAGCAAGATAAGCAACTATGTGATAGCAAGATATAAGACCAAGAACAATACGGCTATCACAAAGTAAAGTGCATAAGTAAAGGGCTCGGGTAAGAGATAACCGAGGCACGTGGGGACGATGATGTATCCCGAAGTTCACACCCTTGCGGATGCTAATCTCCGTTTGGAGCGATGTGGAGGCACAATGCTCCCCAAGAAGCCGCTAGGGCCACCGTAATCTCCTCATGCCCTCGCACAATGCAAGATGCCGTGATTCCACTAAGGGATCCTTGAGGGTGCTCACCGAACCCGTACAAATGGCAACCCTTGGGGGTGGTCACCGAACCTGTTGTGGATTTGTCACGGCAGATGTCCTTGTGAAAGGACTTAGTCATGGAGCCATCGCTATGGGTTAGCTTTAAGGGGTTAAACCGGACAAGGGACATGGGGAATTTTATACTAGTCCAGCCCCTTCGAGGAAGGTAAAAGCCTACGTCTAGTTGTGATTGGTATTGCTAGGGTTTCGAAGGCCAGTCCGCGAATCCGCTTTGTCTGGCTCTCGAGTTGTTGTTGTCTATCCCTAAACCGCATCCGGGTCGTCCCTTTATATACATAGGTTGACGCCCGCCGGGCTACAGAGTCCCAAAGCCGGATCATAAACGTGTCTGGTTCGGTCTCTACTCTTCCTATCTTACTATACAAGTTATATGACTAGGCCGGTTTACATTTACAGGCTGTAACCCGCCTTTGGGCCTTCCTTAAAGCGCCATTATCCTTACATCTTCATCGGCTTCTAATCTTCAAAGAGTCAACCTGGCTACATAAGGCCGGTTTACCTCCAGTAGTAATATCCCCAACATTAGGCCCCAGATTGGTTTGAACTTGTTAATGTCAATCTTCCACACTTAGAAAAAATCTTCTCTCCTATCTTCACTTTTGATCTTGTAAACCGCCGTGACGTCATACTTCAAAATTATGATAAACCGCCCTGATGTCATCCATCCGTTGATGTCGGAGATTACCTTCATTTAATATATATCCAGTCATCGAGGCGACACCTTTATTAACTTATCCATTTTTTGGGCTCCTCGATTCTCGTACTTGCTGTTTTATCGCTTTGCCTTATAAATGGGACCGAGGGGTCATTTTCACCTCCCCCCCCCGTGCCTCTTCGCGTTGTCTTCCTTGCGCCGCTCAGCCTCTGGAGCTCCGCCGCCACCGTCGACCGTCGCCTCTGCTCCGGCCCTGGCCGCTGCATCACCCTGAACGCACCAGAATACTGCTGCGCCTTTCCACTTCCTCACCAGCTCTGGTAAGTTCTTTGCTTTTTTCGCCACAGATCTGTTCTAGGGTTTCAGCGTTCTTCGCAGTTCTTCCAAAGTTCATCAGTGCAGTTCTTCCCTGTTCTCCCTTAAGTATGTAGATGGACACTTCATGCTTGACGTATCTCTTGCCATAGCTAACCTACCATGGTCATCACAAAACCTTATGCGCAAAGAACTGATCTAGTCTGTCATAAATTGCTTCAGTTCTGCACCCCTTCAAGATCCAATTATTTTTGCTTTTCTGTCTTAGCTTTGATTCGAAAGTTTTATATATCACTGTGAGATCTGTTTCTCCTCGCACCAATATAGGCGGTTTAACCTTGTATAAGCAGTCTATGCCATTAGCCCTCTGATAAACCGGAGGAGCATTTTACCTTCATAATTATGCACCGGTTTAACAGTGTCTGAGTAATCCTGTGCTAGTATTACCTTTTTCTCTTATTGCACTGGTCTCCGGGTTGTACCATTTCACATATCAGTATGTTTCTTACTCCCTTATCTCTTGTATATAATCATGCGTAATTTATAAACCGGCCTTTCATTTTTAGTTTGTTCGCTTTGCAATGGCCAAACAATTCACTGCCTGCAACTAGGCTTGTTCCCGGGTTACTGAGGCTTAGTTGAATGAGATGGTTAGCATCGGCTCCCTGCCTAAGAAAACTGAGATCAAATGGCGAGTTCCAGGAACAGAAAATCCTCCAACCCCAAGGCAAGGCGAGGTGGTGGTCTTTGTTGACCATATAGGCCGTGGTTTCAAACCGCCAGGGTCAAAGTTTTATCGAGATGTGCTTGCCAGCTTCCAACTGCATCCACAAGATATTGGTCCCAACTCAGTTTCCAACTTATGCAACTTTCAAGTCTTCTATGAAGTATATTTACAAGAAGAACCAACTGCAGAACTGTTCCGGGATTTCTTTCACTTAAACCGGCGTACAGAGTTTGTAAATGGCCCGAACACAGAGCTTGGTGGTGTCTCGATTCAAAAGCGGAAAGAAGTGGAATTTCCTCATGCCAAACATCATAGCCACCCAAAGGAATGGAACCAAACATGGTTTTATTGCAGAGACACTTCGCCAGAGGATGAAAATCCCCTCCCCGGCTTTCGTGATCACAGACTATCCAATACTCACCCAATGCCACAACGCCTGAGCTCTTCAGAAAGGGCAAAATACACTCCTCAAATCGCCAAGCTTCGGGCCTTTATGGCGAACGGTTTAATAGGCATGGACTTTGTGCGCTGCTGGATATCCTGGAGTATCTTGCCACTAAGCCGGCGTCCCGGTTTAATGTGCGAATATACTAGTGAGGTTGACGACCCTCAACGCCATTGCAATATCCAATTATCTGAGGAAGAAGTTACTGAAGGTGTAAAGAAGATTCTGAATGAATCGGAACTGGTCTGTAGTCAAAACGGTCTGAATCCCTTCTATGTCAAGAACAAACCGCCTACTGTAAGCACTATACTCCCTCTTTATATCTAATATCTTGAACTTATGCAACCTGTAACCCTTCTTCCTTATATGTATCGGGCGATGACCCCTTCTGGAAACGGAAATCCATAGAGAAAACGGCAAAGCCGACTGGAGACAAAGCAGTCAAGCCATCCCGCCCGAAGACCAAAGCCGTAAAACGGACGTCAAAGCGGAAAACGGCTGACCGGATTAATATGGAGCTTGATGATGATACTGATGATCCAGAAGTTGAGGTAGAACTTGACTCACTTGGCTCTCTTTTTATGCATCTCGTTAACAATGATCTTCCTCAGGAGGATGCAGAAGCTAGTCAAGCTGATGACGTAGAGGTAATTACCCTTTCCTCCGGTTCAGACTCTATGCCGACACAAAAAACTCGCCAAGCAATCTGGAAAGTAAGCTTTTCTCATCCTCTTGCTCACTTGGATCCAACATTTATTTTGAAGACTCAACAGCATGAAGCTCGCCGGACAACCCGGCACAGTGGCCAACAGGTCACTTCAGCCGGTTTACCTGACACTCCGGTTCGGAAGCGTCGGTCTGAGGTCTCTCCTACTTCTGACCATTCTTACCCCAAGGCAGGTTATTTCAGACAGCCTCTTAATCCGTCCGATTCAAATTATCAGGTGACACCTCCTTCCTCTTCTGGTGAATCGACAGCAACTCAACTCCCCCCTTTGAAAACTGTGGCCGGATGAGTTGTAAAAACCTTTCCTTTCAATACGTCCTAAATCCTTTGAATAGGATGTTAATCCTTTTTTATTCTATTTGTAGGGCCAAAGCCAGACCCAGCAAGAAAGCTCGGGTCACCAATCCGCCAGAAGACCCTGTCGCCGAAGAAGAAGAACCAAGAGGTGAACCGGAACAGACTGGTGAACCGGAAGGCCCCCATCCTGAAGCTACTTTTGATGATCCACCCCTTGAAGGCCAACATACCGACGAACCAACAGATGCTGAGCCTGCCACACCTGATACTGAACCGGCAGAGCCAAACCGGGCTAGTCCGGTGAAAGACACTGAAATTCCAGCATCATCCACAAAAAATCCTGAAGGCCAAAGCGATGATGTTATTATTACTAGAATAGGCCACAACTCTCCTGGCCATCCCGTCATTTTAGCTCAGCATAGTGCCCAAGAGGAGCAAATTTCCCGGGATAAAGGTAACTGGAGCAGGGACTTATCAAACTATGCTCATCTTAACACTGATGAGCTCCATTCCGGCTTCTTGAACCGTCTGCACTCAAACCGGGATTATGAAGCCGGTTTGGTGAACTTGATGAAAGAGCGATATGAGGTAAATTCTTCTCCCTTTGTATATTGATTTATAGCTGAAACACTATCCCAAGTAGCCCCCAAGGGTCGTTTTATGATTGTTAATCACAAGCCGGGTCTTTGTAACACTTCAAGCATCCCATCATTGATCCTTGCAATGGCGTGTCACCAATAATAGAGAAGACTCATCTTGAAAAAATTAGATAACTTTCTGTAGCATAGCCCCCAAAGGTCGGTTTAACTTAGCAAGTTAATCTGGTTTTTAATTCACACAACCGTTTTAGAACAGACACACATTAGCCCCCAAGTGTCAAGGATAATGCTTGCATTGTTCTGGAGACTTGTATAGAGTGTAGTATTTGAGAGCAAATAGGCATTAGCCCCCAAGTATGAAGTGTATAACTTGTTATATGCTTTATACTTAGTGCATAAATATGTTGTTTGTTGAATATACCTTCAATGTTGCAGGCTGAACTAAGAAGCAAAGATGCCCGAAATTCTGACTTGCAAGAAAATGTGAAGTCTCAACAAGCAGAAGCTGCAAAAGCCAAAGAGGAGCTGACCCAGGCCCTGGCCAGAATGGAAAAGTTGAAAGAATCCTTCAACCAAGAGCATGCTGAATGGGAAACCGAAAAAGCCGGTTTAACCAAAAGAGATGTAGACGCCGAGGCAGCCCTGAAACCAGTGGTTGAAGAACTAGCCAGTTTGAAACGCCAAATCAATGCTATGACCTCTGCTATCTTTGGTAAGTGTCTGCTTTTGTATGTTGTGCCAGTCAATGAATCTTAAAGCTGACCAAAATGTTGATAAAATCTTTGGCAGGCACTTGGATCGCTCATCTTGGTGCAGATATGCGGATGAAGCTCAAAGTGGCATATACATTGGTTGAGCAGCTATACTCCGGGTCTCAGCGGGCCATTAGTACGGCGGCTTATAACAAACCGGCTCCAACTTTGATTAAGGAGACCGTTGAGAAGTTGGGCATGTTACCAGCCCGTATTGCCGAGTTGAAGAGAACCGCTGCCAGAGCAGGAACTTTAACCGCCCTTATTCGAGCCAAGGCCTGGATTCTAGACCTTGAAGCAGAGGATATCATTAAAGGATACCTAGGCGTTAAAGAAGACAGTTCAAACTTCGACAATGATGATCTTCGGCGGCTGACCAAACAGATGCGGCCAGCGGCCAGCAAGTTGGCTGAGGATACCGATTTGTCCCATTTTCAACCGTTCTATGATGCAGAAGGGAAAACACAGCCGACCGACATCCATGAAGTCGAAGAACTTGTGCCTCCGATTCGTAAGCACACTTACGCCCCTGATATTAACCCTTCCAATCTTATCCATGAGGAAGCAGTGTTCCAAGCTTTAACCGGAATCGATTGGTCAACGGCTGATTTCCAACGTCTGGGGAGGGATGAAGAAGTGCCTACATCAACTGATCCTCAACCGTCAAACCGTCGCGATGAAGAATCCTGATCCGGTCGCCGGTTTATATGGCTACTGTGAAAAACAATGGCACTGTTTGAGCCGCTTTGAAGCTTCATGTAATAGGATAGCTGAAACTCCGTTTATCTGTCGTGCCATTGAGCATGTTTCATAATACTTTGTGATAATCTGTGCCGCCCTTCGGGATATATTTATGCATAACCCATGATGAATTGCCTTCCTAGGTACAAAAACTTAAAAGTGTCTAGCGGTTTACTGCTAGACGTGTCATAATATCCAAGAAGTATATAGTACTTAGATGAATAATAAAGTGTTTGTACAAAAGTAATGTACAGAACATACCTCATTGATTGACCAAACGTGTAAACGGCAAAGGTGTTAATACCAATCCGGAACGTTTGATAATTTCATCTGCATAATGCTGGTCTATATATTAAACCGGACCGGTATAACTACCGGATTTTCTGTATAACACTGGTGATTTAGTCAAACCAGACCGGGTCAATGAACACCGGTTTATAATTGAGCATGTGCCAACAACTGGTAG
Organism: Triticum urartu; assembly: GCF_003073215.2. Classification (NCBI taxonomy): domain Eukaryota; kingdom Viridiplantae; phylum Streptophyta; class Magnoliopsida; order Poales; family Poaceae; genus Triticum; species Triticum urartu. The sequence continues at coordinate 254,913,232 of NC_053028.1, read as the reverse complement.
TTGAAAAGCAAGCCAGGTCAAGGACGCCGGTTTATCAAAAAATACTTATGATTTTCAATAAACAAAATTCAAATAGGAAAATATGCGAGGCTTTTTACGAGCTGCCAGGCTCCAAATCGAGGCTTTTCATGGGCTGCCAGGCCTCTGAGTTAAACCATTTAACAAAGCCTTTTAAGATGGGCCTCCAATTAACCAATCACCGTTTTAACTGTGACAAGTTCAGGGTCTGTAAAAGATTGACTTGTCAAACGTTTGATGGGTCATACCAGGATTACCTGGACAGGAGTGGCTTACTTGATGAAGGCAGGCTAACCCGGGTTTTTAGGTGAATACACCAGGCTTCCAAGCCGTGGCTTGATAGCCAATTACGAGGGTCCTTTCAAACTCTTTGTTGCTTTGCAAAAAAGAGCCCCCAAGTAACTTTGTGAGCGATGCTCAGTGTGCGCCTATGTTTGAGTCTGTACTGTGTACAACACTCTCTTTGGCTCCACAAATTTTTCCTTTTGTGGCTGAAATGCCTATCAAGAGGTGTAGCTATGGTGTGAGGACAACCAAGCCCCCTAGTGATATCCCTTCGTGGTTTAAAAACCGATCAAGAGGTGTAGCTGTGATTCAAACATGACCAAGCCCCCTAGTGATTTTCTTTATCTCTATGCAGCTGCTAAAGCCGGTTTAACAAAGACTCCGCTTTGTCAGTTAACTTTTAAAAGCACACACATGATATAAGAAAGAACAGATACCCCGCTTATAACGGAGGCTCCGCTTTATTATATGATATATACACTGTCATAAATATGTACAGATGAAGAGCCTATGGCTTCAAGTATAGTAAGGCCGAAGGAGAGCTATGTTCCATGGCCGCTTTGTCTCCTCCTCCGATTGACGTGAGTCTTCATGCTCTCGAACATCAATGAGGTAGTAAGATCCGTTGTGCAGATTTTTGCTGACCACAAAGGGTCCTTCCCAAGGGGGGGATAACTTGTGCATATCAGTCTGATCCTGGATGAGCCGGAGCACCAAATCACCTTCTTGAAAGGTCCTGGTTTTAACCCGGCGGCTGTGATAACGTCGAAGATCTTGTTGATAAATCACCGAACGTGCTGCTGCAAGATCACGCTCTTCATCCAACAGGTCCAGAGAATCCTGATGTGCCTTCTCATTATCAGCTTCAACATAAGCTGCCACACGGGGCGAATCGTGACGGATGTCACTAGGAAGAATTGCCTCCGCTCCATAAACCATGAAGAAAGGTGTGTAACACGTAGACCTATTGGGTGTGGTGTTGATGCTCCATAACACATAAGGTAGCTCCTCAACCCAACAACCCGACGTCCTCTTTAAGGGAACCATAAGCCTTGGTTTGATACCTCGTAGAATTTCTTGATTTGCCCTTTCCGCTTGACCATTAGATTGGGGGTGAGCCACCGGTGCTAGATCAAGCCGAATGTGCTCACGTTGACAGAATTATTCCATCTCCCCTTTTGATAGATTAGTACAATTATCTGTTATAATGCTGTGTGGAAAGCCAAACCGGAATATCACCTTTTTGATGAATTGAACCGCCGTGGCTGCATCACACTTGCTGACTGGCTCTGCCTCCACCCATTTAGTGAATTTATCAACTGCTACTAATAGATGGGTCTTCTTGTCCTTAGAACGCTTGAAGGGTCCAACCATATCAAGCCCCCAAGTTGCAAACGGCCACGTAATTGGAATCATTCGCAACTCTTGAGCCAGAACATGTGCACGGCGGGCAAATTTTTGACATCCATCACATCTCTTGACTAAATCCTCCGCATCAGCATGTGCCGTCAACCAGTAAAAACCATGGTGAAAAGCTTTGGCAACCAACGACTTTGAACCGGCATGGTGACCACAATCCCCTTCATGGATTTCTCGCAAAATCTCACAACCTTCTTGGGGAGAAACGCAGCGCTGAATTGCTCCTGAAACACTGTAACGATGTAACTCCCCGTTGAGTATGGTCATGGATTTGGAATGCCGAATTATCTATCGAGCCAACGTTTCCTCATCTGGTAACTCGCCCCGGTTCATGTAATCCAGATATGGGATCGTCCAATCCGGTATGGCATGCAGAGTTGCCACCAACTGAGCCTACGAATCAGGAATAGCCAAATCTTCTTCGGTTGGTATTTTGACCGACGGATTGTGCAACACATCAAGAAAGACATTGGGCGGAACCGGTTTATGTTGGGAACCAAGACGACTTAAAGCGTCCGCCGCTTCATTCTTCCGCCGGTCTATATGGTCCACCTGATAACCTTTAAAGTGACCAGCCACTGCGTCCACCTCTCGCCGATATGTAGCCATGAGTGGGTCCTTAGAATCCCAAGTGCCAGACACCTGCTGAGCCACTAGGTCTGAATCGCCGAAGCACTTAACCCGGCTCAAATTCATCTCTTTAGACATCCGAAGACCATGGAGTAAAGCCTCATATTCATCTGCATTGTTAGTACAAGGGAACATTAAACGGAGGACATAACAAAACTTGTCACCTCGTGGGGAAGTTAATACGACTCCAGCCCCCGAGCCCTCCAACTGTCTGGACCCATCAAAATGAATAGTCCAATATGTATTATCTGGTTTCTCTTCAGGTGCCTGTAACTCCGTCCAATCGTTGATGAAATCCACGAGTGCCTGGGACTTGATCGCCGTGCGGGGTATATATTTGAGCCCATGAGGTCCAAGCTCAATGGCCCATTTGGCAATCCGTCCAGTTGCCTCTCTATTTTGAATGATGTCGCCCAGAGGAGCTGAACTGACCACTGTGATAGGATGGCCTTGAAAATAGTGTTTAAGCTTCCGGCTTGCCATAAACACCCCATACACCAGTTTCTGCCAATGTGGATACCTCTGTTTTGACTCAATGAGCACCTCACTCATATAATAAACCGACCGTTGAACCGGATATTCCTTGCCAGGCTCCTTGCGCTCTACCACAATGGCTACGCTAACAGCCCGGGCATTAGCAGCCACATATAATAATAATGGCTCTTTATCGATCGGCGCTGCAAGCACGGGCGGTTCAGCTAGCTGCCTCTTCAAATCCTCAAACGCCTTATCAGCTGCCTCACTCCAGACAAAGTTATCTGTTTTCTTGAGCATCTGATATAAGGGGATGGACTTCTCTCCAAGGCGGCTGATAAACCGGCTCAAGGCTGTAATCTGGCCGGCCAGACATTGAACATCGTTAATACACGCCGGTTTAGCCAAGGATGTAATTGCTGCAATCTTTTCCGGATTAGCCTCAATGCCTCTGTTTGAAACCAGAAAGCCTAAGAGCTTGCCTGCCGGGACACTGAAGACACATTTCTCCGGATTGAGCATCATCTTGTAAACCAGGAGATTGTCAAAGGTTTCTCGTAGATCATCTATCAATGTCCCCTCCTTTCTGGATTTGACCACAATATCATCCACATACGCATGAACATTGCACCCAATTTGTTTATGAAGGCAATTCTGAACACATCGCTGGTAAGTCGCCTGGGCACTCTTGAGTCCAAAGGGCATGGAAACATAGCAGAAGGCTCCAAAGGGAGTTATGAAGGTTGTCTTCTCCTGGTCCTTAACCGCCATTTGGATCTGATGATAACCAGAGTAAGCATCCAAAAAACACAAACGGTCACAACCCGCCGTAGCATCAATTATCTGATCAATGTGAGGGAGAGCAAAGGGGTCTGCAGGGCAAGCCTTGTTTAAATCTGTGTAGTCCACACACATACGCCAAGTGCCATTTTTCTTAAGAACCAGCACTGGATTGGCTAACCACTATGGATGAAAAACTTTGATAATAAACCCAGCAGCCAACAGACATGCTACCTCTTCACCTATAGCCTTGCGTCTCTCCTCGTTGAAACGGCGGAGGAACTGCCGGACTGGTTTGAACTTAGGATCAATGTTGAGTGTGTGCTCAATGAGTTCCCTCGGTACACCTGGCATGTCAGAAGGTTTCCATGCAAAGATGTCCCGATTCTCACAGATGAACTCGATGAGCGCGCTTTCCTATTTGGGATCCAGGTTAGCGCTGATGCTGAACTGTTTGGATGAATCGCCAGGAACAAAGTCAACCATCTTAGTGTCTGTAGCTGATTTGAACTTCAACGCTGGATCATGTTCCGTAGTTGGCTTTCTTTTAAAGAGGTCATGTCTGCCGGATCAACTTGCTCCTTATAGAATTTCAACTCCTTCGTGGCACAAACCGACTCAGCATAAGCCGCATCGCCTTCTTCACACTCCAAAGCAATCTTTCTACTTCCGTGTACTGTGATAGTCCCTTTATGACCTGGCATTTTAAGCTGTAGATAAACATAACATGGCCTTGCCATAAACATAGCATAAACCGGCCGCCCAAACAAGGCGTGGTATGGACTTTTGATCTTTACCACCTCAAATGTCAATGTTTCTGACCTTGAATCGTAGTCATCTCCAAAAGCTACCTCCAAGGCTATCTTGCCAACAGGATATGCAGACTTACCAGGCACCACACCATGAAAGATCGTATTTGACGGTTTAAGATCCTTATCTGTCAACCCCATATGGCAGAATGTATCATAATACAAAATATTGATACTACTTCCCCCATCCATGAGCACGTTGGTGAACTTGTATCCCCCAACTTGAGGGGCTACCACCAGGGCCAAATGACCTGGATTATCAACCCGGGGTGGGTGATCATCTCTACTCCACAAGATAGGTTGCTCAGACCAGCGTAAATACTGAGGTACTGCCGGCTCAACAGAATTTACTGCCCTTTTTTGAAGCTTCTGATCACGTTTGCACAAACTAGTAGTGAAGACATGATATTGCCCGCTGTTCAGCTGCTTGGGATTGCTCTGATAACCCGATTGCTGCTGCTGCTGCTGACTCCCCTGATGGTTGTAACCGCCCTGGTTGCCTCGGTGCCCTTGATTGACGTGTCCGGTTTGGTTGCCTGGAAACCCTAAACTGGAACCACCACCTCTGTAACCCGGCCCGTGGAAACCTCCTCCTGAACCGCCGGGTGGGCCGTTGTCATATTGGAACATATTGGAATTCTTGAAATCCCGCATGATATAACAGTCTTTCCAAAGATGTGATGCCGGCTTCTCCTTCGATCCATGCTTTAGACAGGGCTGATTTAACAAGCGCTCCAAATTGCTGCCTGAACCTCCACCCCTCTGGGGCTGCTTGCCTTTACGGCGCTGGCCATTCTCCTGCGCGTTGGTATTTGCAACAAAGTCCAAGCTACTGTCGGCCTTGCGCTTACCACCGTTTCCATGGCCTACCGGATTATGTTGTTGACCTTTGGCATTGTCGTTCTTCTTACCTTTCTCCGGTTTCTCCTCCTCTGAGTCCGGATCCTTGGTATTATCTGAATCAACGTATTTAACCAAAGCGACCATGAGTGTTGACATGTCATTGCAGTGACGTTTGAGCCTTCCCAACTTCTGTTTTAATGGTTTGAAACGACAATTGCCCTCTAATGTTAACACTGCAGTGTCTGCATTGATACGATCTGATGAATGCAAAATTTCTAAGACCCGTTTGACCCAATGGGTCGTGGACTCCCCTTCTTCTTGGACACAAGCGGCCAGATCTACGATTGACATCGGCTGCTTACACGTATCCTTGAAGTTCTGGATAAACCGGTGCTTCAATTCGGCCCATGATCCAAAAGAGTTGGTCGGCAAGCTCTTCAACCAAGTGCGAGTTGTTCCTTCCAACATCATGGTGAAATATTTAGCACATACTGCCTCATCCACATCTAACATCTCCATTGCCATCTCATAGCTCTCCACCCACGCCTCTGGTTGCAAATCGGCGGTGTAATTTGGTACCTTACGAGGTCCCTTGAAATCCTTGGGCAGTCTCACATTACGTGAAGCGGGAGTTAAACACGACACCCCTAAGGAACTGAACATCACCCCTGGCTCCACGGAAGCCGTGGGGTGAACCGGAGTATGCTGTCGTGCTCCGTGTCGAGCTGTCAACTCGGCCTCCCGACGTGCGCAGCCATGGTCCACAACATCTTGCGCATTAGCGCCTCCCCCGGCCGGGTTGTTCCCTTGTGGTGAATTTCGGCAATGTGCACTGCTGGACACGGCCGGTTCGTCCTCCACGTGTCTGCTATAACTCCGGCTTGGACGGGGAGTGGAATGAATCCTCTCACGACTGTGTGAATACGCCTGCTATTGATTTAGCGTTGTTTGAAGGAGATCCCTGGCCTAACGTGCTTCCACTGCAACTGGTGACTCGCCGTCGGTTGGGAGGGCCGCCAGGCGTGAAGCGGCGGCCACAATGTTGTCCAACGGGTTGGAATAATGCCCGGGTGGCGTCGATGGCACAACGTTGTTCTGGCGAGGCGGGTCCGTCGTGCGTGGCTGAACCGGCGCTCCTGTTCCCGGCGCCCCCGCCTGGTTTAGCGTTGGTTGGTTACCAGCTCCTAGACATGGTGTGTTGAAAAGATTTTGCGGCTCATAAACCGATGGGAGACATGATCGATACCTTCTTCTCATGACTTCCTCTGAAGCATTTTGATCCAGTCTAATCTGGTAGGCCTGTGCTTCCAATTCAGCCCGCTCTGTAGCCATCCTAGCATTCTCTGTTGCCAGGTCCGCTTTAGCCTGGGCTATCTGATCTTTCACCTTTGCAATCTCCGCATTGTGCTGATCCCTGGCTGCTGCATCCACCTCCGTGGATATCAATGTTGCCAAAGCGTCGAACAAATCAGACAAGACTTGGGATGGAGGCGGCGCCGAGCTTCCTGCCCCTGCTGGTGTGGTCGTCGTTGAACCGGAGAGCATTGCCACGACGGTAGATGAATGAGGCGCCGATTGTGTGCCGGCCATGAAGATGGCGGCCCGGTTTGGTATGCCGGGGGAATCCGGAATACTGTTGCCCTCGGATCCTCCGTCAATCCGGCCGTCCTGCAACTGGTAAAGTGATTCGGTCTCTCCAGAAGACTCGTCATCAGAACAGACCACGGTTTCTCCATCGGACACCGGTCCGTCCTCGTACCTCGATCCATGGATGACTCCTACAAAAACATGCCTTGCCTCGGGCTGAACCGGCGAAGAACTTGCATGCCGAGCCGTTTCGATGATGTCGGTGTAGATGTCCGGCTCAAGGGCCGGTTTGCCGACCTTGCCGATGAAGACGTGAATCCCACCAAAGGGGACCCGGTACCCATATTCAATTGAATCGGCCTCGGGACCCCATCCTGCGTTGTCGATGTAGAGCTTGCCACGACGACTCTTCGTCATTCGGCCCACAACGTATCCCTTAAGTCCATCGAAGCTGCCCTTCAAGAACTCAAAACCATTGTGCGATAGCCCAACGGTGGGCGCCAACTGTCGTGGATTTGTCACGGCAGATGTCCTTGTGAAAGGACTTAGTCATGGAGCCATCGCTACGGGTTAGCTTTAAGGGGTTAAACCGGACAAGGGACACGAGGAATTTTATACTAGTTCGGCCCCTTCGAGGAAGGTAAAAGCCTATGTCTAGTTCTGATTGGTATTGCTAGGGTTTCGAAGACCAGGGAGCGAATCCGCTTTGTCTGGCTCTCGAGTTGTTGTTGTCTGTCCCTAAACCGCGGCCGGGTCGTCCCTTTATATACATGGTTGACGCCCGCCGGGCTACAGAGTCCCGAAGCCGGATCATAAACGTGCCTGGTTCGGTCTCTACTCTCCCTATCTTACTATACAAGTTATATGACTAGGCCGGTTTACATTTATAGGTTGTAAATCGCCTTTGGGCCTTCCTTAAAGCGCCATTATCCTTACATCTTCATGGGCTTCTAATCTTAAAGAGTCAACCCGGCTACATAAGGCCGGTTTACCTCCAGTAGTAATATCCCCAACAGAACCCGTACACTTTGGCAACCCTTGGGGCGGTCATCGGAACCCGTCAAATTGCTCGGGGTGATCTCCACAACCTAATTGGAGACCCCGACACTTGCCCGGAGCTTTACACCACAATGATTGAGCTCCAAACACCAACAACCGTCTAGGGCGCCTAAGCACCCAAGAGGAACAAGCTCAAGGGTACCAAGCACCCAAGAGTAATAATCTTCTCAACTTGTAACTTCCACGTATCACCGTGGAGAACTCAAACCGATGCACCAAATGCAATGGCAAGGGCACACGAAGTGCCCAAGTCCTTCTCTCTCAAATCCCACGAAGCAACTAATGCTAGGGAGGAAAATGAGAGGAAGAACAAGAAAGAGAACACAAAGAACTCCAAGATCTAGATCCAAGGGGTTCCCCTCACATAGAGGAGAAAGTGATTGGTGGAAATGTGGATCTAGATCTCCTCTTTCTTTTCCCTCAAAAACTAGCAAGAATCCATGGAGGGATTGAGAGTTAGCAAGCTCGAAGAAGGTCAACAATGGGGGAAGAACACGAGCGCAAAGGATAAGGTTGAACGGGGAAGAAGACCCCCTTTTATAGAAGCTCCTGAATCCAACTGTTATGTGCTCAGTCCACGCACGAGCGGTACTACCGCTCAGGGGAGCGGTACTATCGCCTGGGAGGTAGAACACAGAGAGCAGAGCGAAACAGAGTGCGTGGCGGAGCCGTATGAGCAGCACTACCGCTGGAGCCAGCGGTACTACCGTTGGCCGCAGCGGTACTGCCGCTTGGGACAGCGGTACTACCGCTTGTGGCGATAAGCGGTACTGCCGCTCCGGCCCGGCGGTACTACCGCTGGGACCGCGCACAACGCCTACCACGAGCACGGGGAGAAGGAACAGAGAGGAGGGACATTGAGCGGCACTCGGGGTGGTGGTAGCCGCGGTACTACCGCACATGAGCTAACATGCCACCTAGGAACAAGATAATTAACAATATCAACTCTAGGTGACAATATCTCAAATGTACACATTTTCTAGGCTAGTAATATACACATAGCATATTACTCCCCCATAATGTGATACCAATTAAGGATATACAAGAGGCAAAAGGAGGATCCAACAAGAGATAATTAATGGACTATTTATAATTTGAATTTCTCATGAGAAGACATACCACATAGTGACTAGATAAGCTTGCAATATCAATACTAAGTGGTATTCCCCATGTACCCACCTTTATAGGATTGTGAAGTGCACAAAGCACATCACTCCCCCATAATGGGATATTCCATTAATCTCTCACAAGAGCCAACTAAGATATGACCAAGATGCACAAAGGCTCAACGAACGACACACCTGTACATGATGTGCAAACCAACACACACATACTTGATTGCTCAAGATAATCAAGTTGGAAGCACAACATATACAAACACATGCAAGGAACGAAACCAAACATGCAAAGGGGCAAGTAACTTTCATTGTAAACAATTTAAGCATGAGTTACCGCCAGGAACATTGGATATAAGATAGAAACTTGATAATCCGAATGACTTGGCTTGAGACAATAAGAATGATGAAGTCCCCTTAATTCTTCATAATGTAGCTAAGTCTCCAATGACCTCCAACATCACCTATTGATCAAGTTTGAGCTTGTTGGTCCCCAACCAAGTTGGGTCCTAAGAGGTTAGTCACAATAGGCTTGGCTACCCAAATGGTTCTTTTCTTGACACCACTTTGAGCACCAACAAATTTGGCAAAAACATTTCCAATGTTATCCTTTCCAAGAGAATAGACATCATCAATAATAATTGGGTTGGATAAGTTACCACTAGTGCATGAAGAAGCGAGGTGACCTTTCTCACGACATAGGTAGCAACATCTACTCTTCATTTTCTTCTCACTTGATTTCTCAACTTGAGAAGCATTAGCTTGAGCCTTCTTGGAAAGAGGCCTTTCTTCAACTTGAGGTTGAGCATGGGAGTGAACTTGTGGCCGCTTCCCTTGTTGCTTGTCACTAATGGGCTTCTTCTTCAATGGGCAAGATCTAACATGATGCCCTTCTACTTTGCACTTGAAGCAAGCAATCTTGGCCGAATTCTTGACTTGTTCTTGGCCCTTCTTTTTGTTCACCTTGGACTTCTTCTTCTTGTTGGAGTTGAATCCAAGTCCACATTTGTCATCGGGGGATTTTTGCACACTCAAGATATTGTTGAGTGTGAATTTCCCTTCATTACTCTTTTCCAAGTATTTCTTCAAATAAGTGACTTGGGCCTTGAGCTCTTTTATTTCCTCTACATGGTTAGTCTCAACACAAGTACTATAGGAAGTATAAGCTTCATCGTTAGAGCAACAAGGCAAGGAAACCAATTCATCACAAGATGTACCAACATTGTGAGTAGATGAATTACAAGGACTAGCACATGGCAACATAGCATTTTGACTAGAGGTAGTACTAGTATCCACATGAGGCTCACTAGATGTTACCTTAGAAAGCATGACCTCATGAGCTAACTTTAGCGCATTATGGGATACTAGAAGGTCATCACGAGAGCTTGCGAGCTTTACATGATTTTCTTCCAACATCCCATAATTTCTAGATAGCAACTCAAGTTGAGCCCTTAGCTCAACATTCTCCTTCAATATGGATGCTTCACAAGAGATAGAGTTAGTAGCACAAGCATCATCATTAGAAACAAGGGGAGAAGACAACTTGGCAAGCTCTTTTGAATATGAAGCTGTAATTTGAGCATGAGACTCGGTGAGTTTGATGAGCTCACTTTTAGTTTCAAAATCATTGGCCACCTCAAGCGCTCTATCACGAGATTCCCTCACTCTAGATAATTCTAGAGCAAAAATCTCCTCAAGAGATTCCTTGGTGGTTTGTTCAAGTTCAAGAGCTTGAGAGAGGTCTGCAATCTCATTAGCGTAATCACGCTCATGACCTTCCATTTTATCAATGGTGTCCTCATGCTCCTCAAGACGAGATTCCAACTCATCAATATACTTCTTGCCCTCAACGGCAATGGACATGATTTCCATGAAGTTGGAATAAGCAATTTTATTTTTATGAAGAGCTTTAAAAACCATTTCCCCCTTAATTTTTAAGGAGGCAACGTTATCATTCTCTTCATCATTATCCTCATTATCATTAGTATCAATATCATCATCAGGAGACATATTGGGTTTCAAAGTAGGAGATACCTTTGAAGCCTTAGCCATAAGGCAAAAAGCAATATATGGTGATGTAGGATCCCTTGAAGCACCATTTAAAACCACATTTTGTTCCATGGAGTGTTGGGTTTCCTCTACATTTTTAGAACCACAACTCGAGGAAATACAAGCATTTTTATCATGGCAACAAGATATAGCAAGCATATCATCATGAGATTGAGTCAAACAATTTCTACAAGATATGCACGGACTATCAACACAAGCATGTGAAACATTTGGAGTGCTCGAAGTGTTAAAGCCCAAAGAAGATGCATTGCAATAAGATAGTGATGAAGTATCATCGACAATAAGCATACTGTCATCATTGCAATGACCAACACTACTCACCATTTCATTACCTTGTGGCAAACCACATGTAGGTGAAGTAGAAGAAGTTGAGAAGACTATACGACCGGAGGTGGAGGGAGAATAATCATCCCCACAAATATTGGACACACCATATTTATCTTGAAGCTTTGTCCACAACTCATGAGCATCCCAAAATGGCATGAGTTGAAATATAACTACATTGCTCAAAGCATCGAAAAGCACATTAGAAGCTTGAGCATTGAGATAAGAGTTTTTCTCATCCTCTAAAGATAATCTTTGGGGATCCTTTGGAGGAGAAAAACCCATATCTACAATGCGCTCTAAATTTGGGTCCATGACCCTAAAGAGATTAAGCATGTGAATTACCCAACATCAAAATTTGTGCCATCGAAACTAAGAGTGTCAGAGAATCCTAAACCCCTAGTAGACATCCTTACTCTCTAGGCGGTTAAGCCCTAAAAGGAGAGACGAGGCCCTGATACCAATTGAAAGATCGTGGATGTCGCCTAGAGGGGGGGTGAATAGGCGTTTTAAAATAATTACAGTTTAGGCTTGAACAAATGTGGAATAAACCTAGCGGTTAATTTGTCAAGAACAAAACCTAAAACAACTAGGCTCACCTATGTGCACCAACAACTTATGCTAAGCAAGATAAGCAACTATGTGATAGCAAGATATAAGACCAAGAACAATATGGCTATCACAAAGTAAAGTGCATAAGTAAAGGGCTCGGGTAAGAGATAACCGAGGCACGTGGGGACGACGATGTATCCCGAAGTTCACACCCTTGCGGATGCTAATCTCCGTTTGGAGCGGTGTGGAGGCACAATGCTCCCCAAGAAGCCACTAGGGCCACCGTAATCTCCTCACGCCCTCGCACAATGCAAGATGCCGTGATTCCACTAAGGGACCCTTGAGGACGGTCACCAAACCCGTACAAATGGCAACCCTTGGGGGCGGTCACTGAACCCGTACACTTTGGCAACCCTTGGGGGCAGTCACCGGAACCCGTCAATTTGCTCGGGGCGATCTCCACAACCTAATTGGAGACCCCGACGCTTCCCCAGAGATTTACACCACAATGATTGAGCTCCGAACACCAACAACCGTCTAGGGCGCCCAAGCACCCAAGAGGAACAAGGTAAAGGGTACCAAGCACCCAAGAGTAATAAGCTTCTCAACTTGTAACTTCCATGTATCACCATGGAGAACTCAAACCGATGCACCAAATGCAATGGCAAGGGCACACGGAGTGCCCAAGTCCTTCTCTCTCAAATCCCACGAAGCAACTAATGCTAGGGAGGAAAATGAGAGGAAGAACAAGAAAGAGAACACAAAGAACTCCAAGATCTAGATCCAAGGGGTTCCCCTCACATAGAGGAGAAAGTGATTGGTGGAAATGTGGATCTAGATCTCCTCTCTCTTTTCCCTCAAAAACTAGCAAGAATCCATGGAGGGATTGAAAGGATCGAGAAGAGGTGTCTAGAGGGGGATGATTAGACACTAAGTGCCAAAAGATGAAGTTTTTAATATTCTTAAGTTTAAGTGGAGTTTAAGAACAAGTTTAACAAACACAATACATATCAAGCAAGCATGTAATGAGTATATGAGCAGCGGGAAGTAAAGCATGCAACTTGCAAGAATGTAAGGAGAAGGGTTTGGAGTATTCAAACGCAATTGGAGACACGGAGGTTTTTGTCGTGGTTCTGATAGGTGGTGCTATCGTACATCCACGTTGATGGAGACTTCAACCCACGGAGGGTAACGGTTGCGCGAGTCCACGGAGGGTAACGGTTGCGTGAGTACACGGAGGGCTCCACCCACGAAGGGTCCACGAAGAAGCAACCTTGTCTATTCCATCACGGCTGTCGCCCATGAAGGACTTGCCTCACTAGCGGTAGATCTTCATGAAGTAGGCGATCTCCTTGCCCTTAAAAACTCCTTGGTTCAACTCCACAATCTTGTCGGAGGCTCCAAGTGACACCTAGCCAATCTAGGAGACACCACTCTCCAAGAGGTAACAAATGGTGTGTTGATGATGAACTCCTTGCTCTTGTGCTTCAAATGATAGTCTCCCCAACACTCAACTCTCTCTCATAGGATTTGGATTTCGTGGAAAGAAGATTTGAGTGGAAAGCAACTTGGGGAAGGCTAGAGATCAAGATTCATATGGTTGGAATGGAATATCTTGACCTCAACACAAGTGTAGGTGGTTCTCTCTCAGAAAATGTGTATGGGAAGTGTAGGTATGTTCTGATGGCTTTCTCCCAGAATGAAGATTGGGTGGAGGGGTATATATAGCCTCCACACAAAATCTAACCGTTACACTCAATTTACCAATCTCGGTGAGACCGAAGGGAAAAACTCGGTTGGACCGATTTAGTAAACCTAGTGACCGTTAGGGTTTTCGGTGGGACCGACTAGTTCAACTCGATGGAACCAATGTGCTAGGGTTAGGGTAAAACCAAAACTCGGTTTGACCGATTACTCAAACTCGGTGGGACCGATTTGGGTAATAAGCGAAATAGAGAGTTGGCCAAGCAAACTCGGTGGGGCCGATTGCATATCTCGGTGGGACCGAAAATATTGCAACAGGTAACAGAGAGTTTGCAAGCCCATCTCGGTGAGACCAAGATCCCATCGGTGAGACCGAACTGATTAGGGTTTCTGGCAGTGGCTATGTTAACTGAACTCGGTGGCTCCGGATAGAAAGAATCAGTGGGCCGAGTTTGACTTTTGGTTTAGGTCATATTTGGATGTGGGAAGGTAGTTGAGGGTTTTGGAGCATATCACTAAGCACTTTGAGCAAGCAAGCCATTAAGCAACACCTCATCCCCTCTTGATAGTATTGGCTTTTCCTATAGACTCAATGTGATCTTGGATCACTAAAATAGAAAATGTAGAGTCTTGATCTTGAAGCTTGAGCCAATCCTTTGTCCTTAGCATCTTGAATGGGTTCCACATCCTCTAGTCCATGCCACTCCATTGTTGAACTTATCTGAAACATACTAGGTAAAAGTGTTAGTCTCAACAAGAGATATATTGACATTAATTACCAAAAGCACCCAGGGAGCACTTGTTCTTTCAATCTCCCTCTTTTTGGTAATTGATGACAACATACATAAAAGATTTAGATAAAGATATAGAGAATAGCAAGTAAAGCTTTGGAGATACATGTAACATGCATAGGCTCCCCCTATATGTATGCAATCATGTGAATATTGAATATAGGAGCATGTGAATGCGTAAACATGACAGAGTAAGCAATGTGTTACATGTATCTTGGCTATATGCATCAGAGCAAATGATGTGAATATAGGAAATGTACCTTCATGCTCATGAGTCCTTCTTGCAAACAGTATGTACATCAGCAAGAATTTCTCATTCCCATGACTGTGATGCATATACTTACCTTGTGGTCTTGAGTTGGCTTAGGATGGGATGAACCTGCGCAAACAAGGTAAATAACATAGATACACCTACTGACCAGAGCAAACAAGAGAAACCACAAGAGAACCAAGACTGGGATGACATGTAGAGTGAGTACTAAGTACCACATTGGATATAGACATGTCCCCAAAGGTAAAGATATGCAATAAAATCAGAGATTTCGTTCTCTTAGATGTCTTGCTCCCCCTGAATCTGCATGGGATATTGGGAGAAGATAGGGAACAGAAAATCAGAGCAACAAAAAAAACAATAGAGCTTGAGCTTAAGCAAGCAACCAAACATGTCTTTCCCCACTTAAATACATGTGACATCTCTCCTCTTGAACACCAAGCATCTGGGGTCTTTGACGATATTACTTTCTCCTAGTTGAGAAACTCTCTCCCCCTGAGTACTCTCTCTTTCTCCCCCTATAGGAAGGATTAAGCTTTGATGTGATCTCTCTCTCCCCCTTTGACTTCAATTTCCAAGAAGGGCTCTTCTGGACATGTGATACAAATGGGTTGGTCCTTGAGTCACAGAGCAAAGCAGCATGTCTAATATGATGCTGGCAGAGGACAAGAATCATTGAGTGGAGCTGGAGCAAACAGAAATCAGGAATAAGTGGCAAGTTGCTTTTCCTGTGATGAAATCGGTGACTCTGAGTTGGGTGCTTCGGTTGCACCGAAGGATTTCGGTTGGGCCGAAGAGATCAAACCGGTGTGACCGAGTTCATCAGAGTGAAACCACTTGTCACCTCAGCTCACTAGACAAGTAAGATCTCACAAGGATATGCAAGGAATTAACTGAAAGATTGCAATGAATTGGATGCAGAAAATGCAGAACAAAAAGGAAAGAAAAGAAACTAAAAGTTCTAGATGAAGTATTTTTTTGAAAGGGGAAACAAATATGCAAATGCAAAAGCACAGAGAAACACTGGAGAACTTCATCTAGAAATGGTCGGTGACAAAGTCACCTATGTTAGAGTATATTGACTTAGGAGTCAAGTGAGAGCACTTGATCATAGGTCATACTCATCGTTTAAGCTCAAAATGGGGTTACCATTTTTAGTTTAAGCCTTTTGATGTATTCACATCTTGTCGAGTTGCTTTGACTCATGACTTGGAGTAAAGTTTCTCTAAGATGGAATAACATACCTTGGGTGGTGGTGTTGATCTTGTTCATGTAGTTGAACTTGTGTGGGTTGCTCAAGGTTGATGTAGTTCATCAAGGGTTGGGAGCACCACTTGGAGTTTGAGTTCATCTACCTACATGGGTTAGCTTTGCAAGGAAGAGCACTTGTGTATCCAAAATGACAATCATGAGACTCAACATGGAATTTGCTAAAGGATATGTTTGAATGGTTTCGTGCTTCCTTGTCTTCAACCACCATTGTGTAGAGACTTGGTGATGTAGAAATTGCTCAAGATATGAGTGTGTGGCAATTCTCATAGATTTAGATTCAACCAAGCACCTACACGGGTTAGATAACATCCAAGGTACAAATATATCCAAGACATATGAATAGCATCATAAGAGAAATATCGAGGATTAGTCATAGGCTCATGCCCCGCATGTATCAAATGGAGTTCCTACTCCAAGTTTGAAGCATCAATGATGTTCAATTCACCTCTCAACCTGCAAAACACTTTCTCATCAAGTGGTTTAGTGAATATATCCGCCAATTGCTTATCGGTGCGAACGTGCTTAAGGTTAATGTCCCCTTTTGCAACATGATCTCGAATGAAATGATGACGAACTTCAATATGCTTAGTTCGAGAATGTTGCACGGGATTGTGAGCAATCTTAATAGCACTTTCATTGCCACATAGCAATGGAACATGTTTCACATATATCCCATAATCTTTAAGAGTTTGGGTCATCCAAAGTAATTGAGCGCAACATGAACCAGCGGCAATGTATTCCGCTTCGGCGGTGGATAAGGATACCGAGTTTTGTTTCTTGGAAGACCAAGACACAACAGATCTACCAAGGAATTGATAAGTACTCGAAGTGGACTTTCTATCAACCTTGTCTCTGGCATAGTCCGAATCGGAGTAGCCAACAAGATCAAAAGAGGACCTCTTAGGATACCAAATGCCAAAATTTGGTGTATGGATTAGGTATCTCACTATCCTTTTCACAGCCTTAAGATGACATTCTTTAGGAGCAGCTTGATATCGTGCACACATGCACACACTTAGCATAATATCAGGACGAGAAGCACATAGATATAACAATGAACCAATCATAGAGCGATAAACCTTTTGATCAACCGGTTCACCATCTTTGGTCAAATCAAGATGTCCACTAGTAGGCATGGGTGTAGTCATACCTTTGCATTCTTGCATATTGAACTTCTTGAATAAGTCATTGGTGTACTTCGTTTGAGAGACAAAGGTACCTTCCTTAGTTTGCTTGATTTGCAAACCGAGAAAGAATTTGAGTTCACTCATCATAGACATCTCAAACTTGTCCAACTTTAGCTTTCCAAACTTCTCACTAAAATGAGGGTTAGTTGAACCAAATATGATATCATCAACGTAAATTTGGCACACAAATAGTTCTCCATTAACCCTTTTAGTAAAAAGAGTAGAATCAATTTTACCAATTTCAAAGCCTTTTTCAATAAGGAACTTGGTCAAGCATTTATACCATGCTCTAGGAGCTTGTTTAAGACCATAAAGGGCTTTGTGAAGTTTGTAAACATGATTAGGTTTCTTAGGATTGACGAAGCCGGGAGGTTGCTTAACATAAACTTCCTCTTCGATTTTGCCACTTAGAAAAGCACTTTTAATGTCCATTTGGTACAAGGTGATATCATGGTGATTAGCATAAGCAAGTAAGATGCGAATGGACTCAAGTATAGCAACGGGAGCATATGTCTCACCATAGTCCATACCTTCAACTTGTGTGTAGCCTTGGGCGACGAGACATGCTTTGTTGCGAACCACTTGTCCATCTTCATCTTGCTTGTTGCGAAACACCCATTTGGTACCAATGATGTTGTGGTTGTTGTCGGGCTTCTCGACCAAAGTCCACACTTCATTTCTCTCAAAGTTGTGTAGCTCTTCATGCATAGCGTTTATCCAATCCGGATCCTCCAATGCTTCTTCAACCTTCATAGGTTCAATGCTAGAGATGAATGAGTAATTTTCACAAAAGTTAGCTAAACGAGTTTTAGAGCGAGTGATTCTCCCGGTTTGGATATCATTGTACATTTGCTCGACGGGATGATCTTTGGCAATTCTTGCTCGAACTTGTGAAAGCTTTTGCTTGGGTCGGGGTGGAACATCCTCTTCATCTTGTTCTTCTTCTTGGCCTTCTTCATTGTTGACGTTGTCGTTCTCTTGTCGTGGTGGAGAAGGAGGTTGTTGATGTTCATCTTGTTGTGCTCCCTCGTTTTCTTCATCTTGGCGTGTCCCACTTGTGGATGCTTCAGTATCAACTCTGGGTTCACCTTGTCGTGAGGTAGAAGCTTCCACTTGGACGGACGAGGTACTCTCCTTCACTTCCATATCAACTTGGGGTTTGTTACCAGTGAGGAGCTCGTATGCCGTCTTGCCGAGTAGCTTGTGAAGATACAAGCGATTTGTTGCATGACAAGCTCTCTCAACCGCTTCCGCCCAAAAGTGCTTTGGCATTTTGTACTCATCAAGCATCATTCTTGCCATCTTGATAAGAGTCCGGTTCTTCCTTTCAACAACTCCATTTTGTTGAGGTGTGTACGTAGCCGAGAACTCGTGTGAAATCCCTTCTTCGTCAAGAAAGGTGTCCACATTTGCGTTCTTGAACTCCATTCCGTTGTCGCTCCGAACCTTCTTGATCTTCACGTCAAACTGATTTTGGGCCTTCCTAGCGAAGTTTTTGAAGATCTTTTGGACCTGCGATTTGTCATCAAGAAAGAACACCCACGTAAATCTTGAAAAATCATCAACTATGACTAGACCAAATGAGTTACCACCGAGACTCTTGTAGGCATTTGGACCAAAGAGATCCATGTGAAGTAGCTTGAGTGGAATTCTTGTGGTCATGATGTTCTTCGCGTGATGACTTCCTCCAACTTGTTTCCCTACTTGACAAGCACTACAAAGTCTATCCTTGTCAAATATGACATCTTTTATTCCAAGGATATGATCACCTTTAATAAGCTTATGAAGATTTCGCATACCAACATGACCTAGTCTTCTATGGCACAACCAGCCTTTAGAAGATTTGGCAATTAAGCAAGTTTTAGGTTGAGCCTTTTTAGTGAAATCAACAATGTAAAGATCTCCTCTGCATATACCGGTAAAGACCATTTTATGATTATCTCTACGAAACACTTGGCAGTCTACTTTAGTAAATAGGACATTGAAACCGAAATCAGCAAGTCTAGATACTGAAAGTAAGTTGTAGCCAAGAGATTCAACGAGCATGACATTTTGTATGGAGCTATCATGTGAGATGGCCACCTTACCAAGGCCAATCACCTTACCCTTTGAATTATCACCAAAAATGACATACTTTCGAGGGCCGTCATTTTCAGCAAGCTCACGGAACATGTCTTTATCTCCGGTCATATGATCAGTACATCCACTATCAAGGACCCATTCCTTTCCTCCAGCCATGTAGCCGCGAAGATTTGCCATAAGACCAAAGTGTCTCATCGCATCATCGAGATCATAGTCACTATCATCATCATCATCCTCATCCTCATCCGAGTATTCATGTTCAACATCATCTTGTGATTGATCAATTCCTAGAGAGGGCAATTCATTAGATAAATGATCATTTCTATAGTTATCTTTATGAATTCTAATAGCTCTGGAAATGATATTGCTAATGATTCCAACATCTCCTTTGGCACTCGTAAGATTAGTAAGCTCAAATAAGCAGTCACCAAATTTGGGATCATTGGAACTCATCTTAATCAAGGCAATAGACTTATGGAGAATTTCATCTAGATTTTTCAAGGAATAATTTGGAAAGCGTTCCTCAAGAAATCTCCATATAGTGTAGGCACAATCAAGAGTGGACAAACATTCAATCAAGTTTCTAGGCAAGCCTCTAGTGATAATATTAACAGTTCTAAGGTTGCGGATCATGTCAATAGACTCATCAAGGTAGGATGCAAAGGATCAACATGAGGTGCACAAGGCTAGTAATGTACTTGTTCAAATGATATTC
The DNA here is from genome assembly GCF_003073215.2 of Triticum urartu. NCBI lineage: Eukaryota > Viridiplantae > Streptophyta > Magnoliopsida > Poales > Poaceae > Triticum > Triticum urartu. The sequence continues at coordinate 254,893,245 of NC_053028.1, read as the reverse complement.
ATTGAAAATCTCAAGCATTTCATTTTTCCACTCAAGAAAATATTCTCCATCAAGAATAGGCACTCTATGTCTAAGACTCCCCAAAGTAGACACATCCATCTTCCTCCAATGGTGTTTAAACAAAGGCAATGGAGACCAAGGCTCTGATACCAATTGAAAGGATCGAGAAGAGGTGTCTAGAGGGGGGTGATTAGACACTAAGTGCCAAAAGTTGCCGTTTTTAATATTCTTAAGTTTAAGTGGAGTTTAAGAACAAGTTTAACAAACACAATACATATCAAGCAAGCATGCAATGAGTATATGAGCAGCGGGAAGTAAAGCATGCAACTTGCAAGAATGTAAGGAGAAGGGTTTGGAGTATTCAAACACAATTGGAGACACGGAGGTTTTTGTCATGGTTCCGATAGGTGGTGCTATCGTACATCCACATTGATGGAGACTTCAACCCACAGAGGGTAACAGTTGCGCGAGTCCACGAAGGGCTCCACCCACTAGGGTCCACGAAGAAGCAACCTTGTCTATTCCATCACGGCCCTCGCCCACGAAGGATTTGCCTCACTAGCGGTAGATATTCATGAAGTAGGCGATCTCCTTGCCCTTAAAAACTCCTTGGTTCAACTCCACAATCTTGTCGGAGGCTCCCAAGTGACACCTAGCCAATCTAGGAGACAGCACTCTCCACGAAGTAACAAATGGTGTGTTGATGATGAACTCCTTGCTCTTGTGCTTCAAATGATAGTCTCCCCAACAATCAACTCTCTCTCATAGGATTTGGATTTGGTGGAAAGAAGATTGAGTGGAAAGCAACTTGGGGAAGGCTAGAGATCAAGATTCATATGGTTGGAATGGAATATCTTGACCTCAACACAAGTGTAGGTGGTTCTCTCTCAGAAAATGTGTATTGGAAGTGTAGGTATGTTCTGATGGCTTTCTCCCAGAATGAAGATTGGGTGGAGGGGTATATATAGCCTCCACACAAAATCTAACCGTTACACTCAATTTACCAATCTTGGTGAGACCGAAGGGAAAAACTCGGTCGGACTGATTTAGTAAACCTAGTGACCGTTAGGGTTTTCGGTGGGACCGACTAGTTCAACTCGGTGGAACCGATGTGCTAGGGTTAGGGTAAAACCAAAACTCGGTTTGACCGATTACTCAAACTCGGTGGGACCGATTTGGGTAATAAGCGAAACAGAGAGTTGGCCAAGCAAACTCGGTGGGGCCGATTGCATATCTCGATGGGATTGAAAATATTGCAACAGGTAACAGAGAGTTTGCAAGCCCATCTCGGTGAGACCGAGATCCCATCGGTGAGACTGAACTGATTAAGGTTTCTGGCAGTGGCTATGTTAACTGAACTCGGTGGCTCCGGATAGAAAGAATCGGTGGGGCCGAGTTTGACTTTTGGTTTAGGTCATATGTGGATGTGGGAAGGTAGTTGAGGGGTTTTGGAGCATATCACTAAGCACTTTGAGCAAGCAAGCCATTAAGCAACACCTCATCCCCTCTTGATAGTATTGGCTTTTCCTATAGACTCAATGTGATCTTGGATCACTAAAATAGAAAATGTAGAGTCTTGATCTTGAAGCTTGAGCCAATCCTTTGTCCTTAGCATCTTGAAGGGGTTCCACATCCTCTAGTCCATGCCACTCCATTGTTGAACTTATCTGAAACATACTAGGTAAAAGTGTTAGTCCAACAAGAGATATGTTGACATTAATTACCAAAACCACCTAGGGAGCACTTGTGCTTTCAGGGATTGAGAGTTAGCAAGCTCGAAGAAGGTCAACAATGCAGGAAGAACACGTGCTCAAAGGATAAGGTTGAATGGGGAATAAGACCCCTGAGGGAGTCATGGATTAGGGGGTGTTCGGATAGCCGAACTATACCTTCAGCCGGACTCCTGGACTATGAAGATACAAGATTGAAGACTCCGTCCCGTGTCCGGAAGGGACTTTCCTTGGCGTGGAAGGCAAGCTTGGCGATACGGATGTTCAGATCTCCTACCATTGTAACCGACTCTATGTAACCCTAACCCTCTCCGGTGTCTATATAAACCGGGGGGTTTTAGTCCGTAGGACAACATACACATCAACAATCATACCATAGGCTAGCTTCTAGGGTTTAGCCTCTCTGATCTCGTGGTAGATCTACTCTTGTACTACCCATATCATCAATATTAATCAAGTAGGACGTAGGGTTTTACCTCCATCGAGAGGGCCCGAACCTGGGTAAAACTTCGTGTCCCTTGCCTCCTGTTACCATCCGGCCTAGACGCACAGTTCGGGACCCCCTACCCGAGATCCGCTGGTTTTGACACCGACATTGGTGCTTTCATTGAGAGTTCCTCTGTGCCGTCGCCGTCAGGCCCGATGGCTCCTACGATCATCAATGGCGATGCAGTCCAGGGTGAGACCTTCCTCCCCGGACAGATCTTCGTCTTTGGCGGCTTCGCACTGCGGGCCAATTCACTTGACCATCTAGAGCAAATCGAAAGCTATGCCCCTGGCCGTCAGGTCAGATTCAGAAATTTAAACTACACGGCTGACATCTGCGGGGACTTGATCTTCGACGGACTCGAACCACCGCCGAGCGCGCCGCACTGTCACGACGAGCATGATCTGGCTCTGCCGCCGAACAGTGCCCTGGAGGCCGCACCCGCATCGGCTCTGACCCTTAGTTCGTAGCCAACCGCGCTGATCGAGGATGGGCGGTTGGACGCCACCTCGGGGGCTGTGATCCCAACTGCGGTTGAGCCGAACACCAGCCCCGTACTCTGCGAGACTCATGACTCCGCGGAGCCGGATTCTTCTCCGGACTCCGAACCCTCTGGGCCCCTGCCAATCGAATCCGATTGGGAGCCGATCATGGAGTTCACGGCCGCGTACGTCTTTCAGCACTCGCCTTTTGGCGATATCCTGAAGTCACTGAAGTCTCTCTCTTTATCAGGAGAGCCCTGGCCGGACTACGGTCAGCAAGGTTGGGGTACGGACGATGAAGAAATTCAAAACCCACCACCCACCCACTTTGTAGCCACTATCGACGACTTGACCGACATGCTCGACTTCGACTCCGAAGACATCGACGATATGGACGCCGATGAAGGAGATGATGAAGAACCAGCGCCTACCAGGCCCTGGAAAGCCACCTCGTCATATGACATATACATGGTGGACACCCCAAAAGAGGGAGAGGGCGATGGAACAGCAGAGGATGACCCCTCCAAGGAACAGCCCAAGCGCCGGCGTCAGCGGCACCGCTCAAAATCCCGCCAAAACGGTGATTCCAGCACGGGAGATAATAATACTTCGGAGAGTGCCGAAGAAAACCCCCTCCAGCAAGGTTTAGCACAGGACGATCGAGAAACCAGCCCTCATGAGAGAGCGGCAGACAGAGAGGTCGAGGACAATAATTATATGCCTCCCTCTGAAGACGAGGCAAGCCTCGACGATGACGAATTCGTCGTGCTAGAGGATCCCGCTGAGCAAAAGCGTTTCCAACACAGGCTTATGGCCACGGCAAGAAGCCTCAAGAAAAAACAGCAACAACTCCGAGCTGATCAAGATTTGCTGGTTGACAGATGGACCGAAGTCCTTGCGGCCGAAGAGCATAAACTCGAACGCCCCTCCAAGAGTTACCCAAAGCGCAGGTTGCTACCCCAATTAGAGGAGGAAGCACTTGATGCGGCCGAACGGCCACCTCGTGGCCATGACAAAGAGGCCTCGCGGCCCTCCACTCAAGCCGCACCCCGTACCAAGGCACAGGAATATGCGCCGGACTTACGAGACATGTTGGAGGACAAGGCAAGGCAAACACGATCGATCTACGGATCGCGTGGGCACCCCACGGCTCGAGACGGTAACCGTCACGCCGGCCACAAATTCAGCAGGGCCGAACACAGTAGACAAAACTCATTGGAGCTATGTCATGATATCACCCAGTACAGAGGCACCGCACACCCTTACAGATGAAATAATGGATCATCAAAACCCCGAGGGTTTCAAACCCATAAACATCGAATCATATGATGGCACAACAGACCCTGCGGTATGGATCGAGGATTATCTCCTTCATATCCACATGGCCCGCGGCGACGATTTTCACACCATCAAATACCTCCCACTCAAGCTTAAAGGACCAGCTCGGCATTGGCTCAACAGCTTGCCAACAGGATCAATCAGTTGTTGGGAGGACCTGGAAGCCGCATTCCTCGACAATTTCCAGGGCACTTATGTGCGACCCCAAGACGCCGATGACCCAAGTCACGTAATTCAGCAGCCAGAGGAATCGGCCAGGCAATTCTGGACACGGTTCCTACAGAAAAAAAATCAAATAGTCGACTGTCCAGACGCTGAGGCCCTAGCAGCCTTCAAGCACAATATTCGTGACGAGTGGCTGGCCCGGCACCTTGGACAGGAAAAGCCGAAATCTATGGCAGCACTCACGACACACATGACCCGCTTTTGCACGGGAGACGACAGCTGGCTTGCTCACAGCAACAATATGACCAAGAACCCTGGTAGTTCAGACACCAGGGACATTAGTGGCAGGTCGCGTCGCAACAAGCAGAAGTGCCGCATTAATAGCGATAATGCTGAGAATACGATAGTTAATGCCGGATTCAGCGGCTCTAAATTCGGTCAGCGGAAAAAGGCATTCAAAAGGAATCCTAGGGGCCCATCTAGCTTGGACCGAATACTCGACCGCTTGTGCCAAATACATGGCACCCCCGAAAAGCCGGCCAATCACACCAATAGGGATTGTTGGGTGTTCAAGCAGGCAGGCAAGTTAAGTGCCGACAATGAAGACAAGGGGCTGCATAGCGACGACAACGAGGAGCCCCGGCCGCCGAACAACAATGGACAGAAGGGTTTCCCCCCACAAGTGCGGACGGTGAACATGATATATGCCACCCACGTCCCAAAAAGGGAGCGGAAGCGCGTGTTAAGGGACGTATACGCGGTAGAGCCAGTCGCCCCAAAGTTCAACCCATGGTCCTCCTGCCCGATCACCTTTGATCGAAGAGACCATCCCACTAGCATCCGTCATGGCGGATTTGCCGCATTGGTTCTAGACCCAATTATTGACGGATTTCATCTCACTAGAGTCCTCATGGACGGCGGCAGCAGCCTGAACCTGCTTTACCAGGATACAGTGCGAAAAATGGGCATCGATCCCTCGAGGATTAAGCCCACCAAAACGACCTTTAAAGGCGTAATACCAGATGTAGAGGCCAACTGTACAGGCTCAGTCACACTTGAAGTGGTCTTCGGATCCCCGAATAATTTCCGAAGTGAGGAATTGGTCTTCGACATAGTCCCATTCCGTAGTGGCTATCATGCACTGCTCGGACGAACCGCATTCGCCAAACTCAATGCGGTACCGCACTACGCATACCTTAAGCTCAAGATGCCAGGCCCTCATGGAGTAATTACGGTCAATGGAAACACCGAATGCTCCCTCCGAACGGAGGAGCACACGGCGGCCCTTGCAGCGGAACTACAAAGTAGCCTCTCCAGGCAGTTCTCCAGTCCGGCCATTAAACGTCCGAACACCGTCAAGCGCGCCCGGAGTAACCTACAACAAGACCGCCTGGCACGTTACGAGCAGGTGTAGCAATGCGGCCCCAACCCCAACCCTAGCAAAAAGGCAACGCCGGTACTTTGCGTACATAATTACGCTCTAGAAATACCATGGGCATAGGGGGAGAGGCACCATCACGGCACGCCCAAAACACGGCTTAAACCGCACCAGGGGTTGCTGATTTTTTACTTTTCTCTTACTTCCAGGACTCTACTCTTCGGAAGGCCTGTTTGGTAGTTCAATTGCCACACAAACGATGCAAGAACCAGGGAAGCAGACAAGCCATGCCGCATTACGGAAATCCCAGGTGGTCTCTATCACGAGCAGTATACCTGTTTCGCATACTATTCCGCAGCTTGCCCCTGGAGCAGATATGTTAAATAGTCCAACTATTCGTTTATCGCATTACTTGTATCGTTCTGCTTTGATCGCAGCTATTTCTAATAAATAATGCATAGCTTTTGTCTATTTTTGCACTATCTTTTTATAAATAAATGTTCCTTAATGACATGTTGCACCCGTACAACTTGGTACGGCCAAAACACGCCAAGGGCTTTTAGCACCCCTCAATATGGTGTGAGAAGTCCGAACACTTTCACAAGTGCGGCACCCCGAACTTATAGCATTATATTCATCGGCTCTGAATCATGCCTTGGGTCAATAGTTGGGTTTGCCTGGCTCCTATGTTTTGGTGCCTTACGTTCCGCTATATCGGCTAAGGTAGCACTAGGAGAACCAATGCGATTGTGCCCCAGTTGAGCTGGGCCGAGCACCTCAGTGGAGAAAGCTAAAACTGACTGTCATGATGAAGCGAGAGCTGGTCGCTATTCGAGAGGTTTTTTCGAGTCCCTAAAGACTTATGCCGCTTAGGGCGACGAGTCGGCTCTGTCCGGCCAAGGCGTGGATAGCGCCCCAAACTCGGTCTTCCGAATACTAGGGGCTTCACCGAAATTTAAAATTATAGAATTCTATGGCTAAGTGAGAGTGTTCACGCATTATAGTCTGATTGCCTCGTTCGTCGGGCTGAGCGCGTCCCTCGAAGGACCCAAACATGGGAAAAAGAGCGCCCAGATTTATCCCCGAACACCCCAGCACTAGTGGCAAGGGGGCAGAAGCCGACGACTCGCCATCTCTCAGTATTGATAAACAGCCGCATAGAAGGTAATATTTTAAATTCAAGCAGCATTGCTCAGCACATATGAACAAGTTTTCAGCGCACAGGACTAAAACGAGCGAGTTTTACTCAAAAATTACATCCCTAGTACATTCATCCGCCACAAGGCGGGCACCCTTCAGAACATCCTTATAGTAATTTTCGGGCTTGCGATGCTCTTTCCCCGCTGGTGGCCCATCCTTCACAAGATTCTCCGCATCCAGCCTGCCCCAGTGCACCTTAGCACGGGCAAAGGCCCTACGGGCACCTTCAATACAGATGGAGTGCTTGCTGACTTTGAGCCTTGGACAGGCCTCCACCAGCCGCCGCACCAGCCCGAAATAGCTCCCAGGCAGAGCCTCTCCAGGCCACAGCCGAACTAGGAGGCCCTTCACGGCCTGTTCGGCCGCCTTGTGGAGCTCGACCAGTTGCTTCAGCTGGTCGCTCAGGGGCACGGGGTGTCCGGCCTCAGCATACTGAGACCAGAACACCTTCTCCATCGAGCTGCCCTCCTCGGCTCGATAGAATGCGGCGACATCGAATAAACTCCGGGGAAGATCTGCAAATGCCCCTGGAGAGCTCCGGATTCGGGTAAGTATCAAGTAACTCACTTTTATGTGTTTACTTTGCATAAAGAATGCCTTACCCGCCGCTATTTTCTTCACCTCATCCAACTCCTAGAGGGTCTTCTGGGATTCGGCCTTGGCAGACTTGGCATTTTTAATAGCCGCCGCGAGCTCGGACGCTCGCGTCTTCGAGTCAAGCTCCAAACTCTCATGTTTCTTCATGAGAACCTGGAGCTCTTGCTGCACCTTGCCAACCTCGGCCCCATACCTCTCCCGCTCGGTGCGCTCCGCGGCCGCACTCTTCTCGGCCTCGAGTAGCACTTGCTTAAGGGTCGCCACCTCAGATGTGGCCCCTACAAAAGCCATGTTAATCCTATCATTTCTTGCAATTGCACCTTTTTATATACATATTCAACCAATGTATTTCTTACCTTCCTTCTCCTCGAGCTGCATCTTGGCACGCCCGAGCTCTTGCTCGGACTTCTCGAGGCTCTGCTTCAGCGTGTCCACTTCCGCAGTGAGTATGACGGACGCCAGCAGAGAAGCCTGCACACGCATATTGACTCCTTTTGTTAGACTCCTGCGAATTTTTTGATCCTCTATTCGGCTTTTCTTCCCGAACGCCTAACAGAGCATCAGGGGCTACTGTCTATGAGGTAATATTATTTACACATTATTTACTTACCTCAAAGCCTGTCAAAAGGCTAGTACAAGCTTCAGTCAGTCCGCTCTTGGCGGACTGAACCTTCTGGACCACCGCACTAATAATAGCGCGGTGCTCCTCGTCGATGGAGGCGCCTTGGAGCGCCTCCAACATATTGTCCGGCGCCTCCGGATGGACGGGGTTCGCCGGCACGGTGGACTTGCTCCTCTTGGAAGGAGGTCCCCCGCCGAACTCCGGAACCCTTGAAGGTTCCGGAGCGGTGTCCGGCCTAGAGCCGGACTTGGAACCCTGGGGGGTTTCATCCCCTTTACTCCTGGAGTCCGGGAGGTCGCCTTGCGGCGCCTCCGGGACCACCTCCTCCCTGCTTGGAACCTATTGGGACAACACCTCAGTGTCGTCCATAGGGCGGGGGGAGGAAGCCGTCGGAAGCGAGTTCACATCCGACGAGTCCAGTGAGCCGCTCGACGACGCGTCGAGCCGATCTTTGGGTGGGCTGCTTAAGCATATTCGACATAAGGGAAAGATGTGCAATAAATGAATACTATGAATTACTCCGGTATCCGGATACTTACGATTTTGCCAGGGGCTTGGCCCTGGGCTGCCACTCCTCTTCGCCGTCGTCGGCGTCGTTGGAGTAGTCCAGAGGAAGGGTTTTCCCCTTCTTGGACCCTTCGGCCGCATCAGAGAGGGCAGCCTTCCTTTTCTTCTCTCCTCCCGCTGGAGGGGGAGAGGTCTCTTCTTCTTCCTCCTCGTCTTCACGAGAGGAAGGCGCTTCGGGACCGTCGGATGACGAATACGACACCTCCTGGCGCCAGGCACTCTTTCGAGTCCCCGTGGCCCTTTTCGTGGCCTTCTTCTCCGGCACCACATAGGGCGCCGGAACCAGCAGCTTCGCCAAGCGAGCGTCCGCTGGGCCTTCGGGCAAAGGAGCTGGACAGTTGATCTGTCCGGACGTCACCTCCCAATCCTGTCACAGATAAGGGAACTTAGATCCCGCACAGAGTCAAACTATGAAAAACTGATACCCTGTAAAAGGACAAAAACAGCTTACCGCATGAGCGTGATGCTGAGTACTGAATCCGCAATCCTCGGTAGCGGATGCGGGAGCCTCGGCGCCTTTGAAAAGCATCCTCCAGGCATCTTCGTACATCATGTCGATGAGCCTGTTTAGAGTTCGATGCTGCGCCGGGTCGAACTCCCACAGGTTGAAGGCCCGTCGTTGACACGGGAGGATCAGGCGGATGAGCATAACCTGGACTACGTTGACAAGCTTGAGCTTCTTGTCCACCAGGGTTTGGATGCATGTTTGGAGTCCGGTCAGCTCTCCTTTTTTACCCCAAGACAGGCCTGTCTCCTTCCAGGAGGTGAGTCGCGTAGGGGGGCCGGATCGAAACTCAGGGGGTGCGACCCATTCGGCGTCGCGTGGCTCGGTGATGTAAAACCACCATGATTGCCACCCCTTCAGGGTCTCCACAAAGGAGCCCTCAAGCCACAGGACGTTGGCCATCTTGCCAACCATGGCACCGCCGCACTCCGCCTGGCTACCGTGCACCACCTTTGGCTTGACGTTGAAAGTCTTAAGCCACAGGCCGAAATGGGGGCGGATGTGGAGGAACGCCTCGCACACGACGATAAACGCCAAGATGTTGAGGGTGAAGTTCGGGGCCAGATCGTGGAAATCCAGGCCATAGTAGAACATGAGCCCCCGGACAAATGGATGTAGAGGGAAGCCCAGTCCGCGGAGGAAATGGGGGAGGAATACCACCCTCTCATGGGGCCTAGAAGTGGGGATGAGCTGCCCCTTTTCGGGAAGCCGGTGCGCGATGTCGCAAGCCAGATATCCGGCCTTCCTCAGCTTTTTGATGTGTCCCTCCGTGACGGAGGAGACCATCCACTTGCCTCCCGCTCCGGACATGACTGGGGAAGGTTGAAGTGGTAGTGCGGACTTGGGCGCTGGAGCTCGAGTGCGCAAGAATGGATAGGCAAAGGAGGAAGAAGGCATGGGTGAAAAGGTGGATCCTTATCCCCTTATATGGGTGGACGCAACTACAAGTCCCCACCAGCCTGGTAAAACTTGCCTATCTCCAAGCGCCGTAATCAAAGGCGCGGTTGGGTTACCCACGCCTGTATTGATGAGAATCCCGGAATAAGGGGACACGATCTCTGCTTTGACAAGACGTGCCAAGGAAACCACCTCGCACAACGCACTGAGGTGGGATACTGAAACGACTCGGATAAAGGCTTGGTCGTGGTGTGTCACGCTACGGAATACGTCAGCAGATTAGATTTGTGTAAATATTATTCTCTCTATGGCAATATGTGGAAACTTATTTTGCAGAGCCGGACACTATCTCTGTGTTCAAAATCTTCTATGAAGTACTTGGAGGAGGAACCCGCCTTGCAATGCCGAAGACAAACTGCGCGCCGGACTCGTCGTCATTGAAGCCTGGCTCAGGGGCTACTGAGGGAGTCCTGGATTAGGGGGTGTTCGGATAGCCGAACTATACCTTCAGCCGGACTCCTGGACTATGAAGATGCAATATTGAAGACTCCGTCCCGTGTCCGAAAGGGACTTTCCTTGGCGTGGAAGGCAAGCTTGGCGATACGGATGTTCAGATCTCCTACCATTGTAACCGACTCTATGTAACCCTAACCCTCTCCGGTGTCTATATAAACCGGGGGGTTTTAGTCCGTAGGACAACATACACATCAACAATCATACCATAGGATAGCTTCTAGGGTTTAGCCTCTCTGATCTCGTGGTAGATCTACTCTTGTACTACCCATATCATCAATATTAATCAAGCAGGACGTAGGGTTTTACCTCCATCGAGAGGGCCCGAACCTGGGTAAAACTTCGTGTCCCTTGCCTCCTATTACCATCCGGCCTAGACGCACAGTTCAGGACCCCCTACCCGAGATCCGCCGGTTTTGACACCGACAACCCCCTTTTATAGGAGCTCCCGAATCCAACCGTTATGTGCTCAGTCCGCGCACGAGCGGTACTACCGCTCAGGGGAGCGGTACTACCGCCCGGGAGGTAGAACACGGAGAGTGGAGCGAAACAGAGTGCGTGGCGGAGCCGTATGAGCTGCACTACCACTGGAGCCAGCGGTACTACCGTTGGCCGCAGTGGTACTGCCGCTTGGGACAGCGGTACTACCGCTTGTGGTGATAAGCGGTACTGCCGCTCCGGCCCGGCGGTACTACCGCTGGGACCGCGCACAACGCCTACCACAAGCACAGGGAGAAGGAACAGAGAGGACGGCCATTGAGCGGCACTAGGGGTGGTGGTAGTCGCAGTACTACCGCTCCTACTACCGCTCCTACTGCCGCTGAACCCGACACGAGAAAACCACATCTCGAGTCGAGGCGGTACCAGCGCGGAACCGGAGCCATACTACCGCTTATGACCATGGGCGGTACTACCGCTTGTGGGACAGCGGTACTACCGCTTGTGGCGATAAGCGGTACTGCCGCTCCGGCCCAGCGGTACTACCACTGGCGCCATCCTTATGCCACTTCCACGAAAGGAAGTAAACTCCATGGAAAACCAGAACTGCCATAACTTCTGCATATGGGCTCCGAATTGAGCAAACTCAAGCTTGTTGGATACAAGGCGACGAGTAGCATCAAAACAACGACTGGATAGTAAGAAGAGGCAGGGGAGGTATGCCAAACAAATGGAGGAGTGAGACCTCCAATAGAGAAGAATGAGCATAACCTCCAACATCAAAAACATCATAGAAGATGCATGTGAACTCCGTTTTCGATGAACTCGAGCTTGTCATCAAGATGACCATAAGCTCCAAAACTCACAAAGAGAAGAACCAAACAAGAACCAATAAATATGATGCAAGGATGCAATGGTTTGAGCTCTCTACGAACGATACGATCAAGCTACTCATCGAGAGCCCCCCTTGATAGTAAGGCAATCGATCCTATAACCTAGTCTCCCAACTACCAGTATGAGACCGGTAAAATAGAAAACCTATCAAGGGCAAACCTTTGTCTTGCACATAGTCCACTTGAGCTAGATGATGTCGATCTTGACTCCCTCAAGTTGGACCACCTTTCTTGATTGCGTTGGTTTGGTGAAGACTAGTAGATTGCTCCCCCATACTCCACTATGGGTGAGCAACTCTTCCGCACATCTTCACAAGTCCATTGTCACCACAATGGATGGCAAGCTTCAAGCACTTGATCTCTTCATGATGCATCACTTGAACTTGCACACGGCAACCTAACCCCACACAGAACTCTAACGAAGACCATGGGGTTAGTACACAAAGCGTAATGGACAATGCTTACCATACCATGGGATCACTTGATCCCTCTCGGTACATCTTCTACACTTTGTGGGTTGATCTACTTGCTTCACTCTTTGAATTAGTCTTGATCTACTTTTTGGATAATTCCTTGAATAGCACCTTGGTCGACACCAACTCTCCTTGAAACCAACACATGTACTCCAAGAAAAGCTTATGGACAAAACCTTCAAATATAACTCAAGGCAACCATTAGTCCATAGAGATTGTCATCAATTACCAAAACCAAACATGGGGGCACCGCATGTTCTTTCAGTAGTGAAATCGATGACACCGAGTTGTATGGTTCGGTTGTACCGAGAGGATTCGGTTGGAACGAAAGCATCAGACCGGTGAGACCGAGTTCATCACGGAGAAAACACTTGTCACCTGAGCTCACTAGGCAAGTAAGATCTCACAAGGATTTGCAAGGAATTAACTGAAAGCAATGAATTTGATGCAAGGAATGCAGAACAGAAAATAAAAGAAACTAAAAGAAGTCTAGATGAAGTTGGCAACAAATATGCATGAGACAAATGCAAGAGCACGAAAAAGGAACACAAGAGAACTTCATCTAGAATTGGTCGGCGACAAAGTCACCTATGTTAGAGTATACTGACTTAGGGGTCAAGTGAGATCACTTGATCATAGGTCATACTCATCGTTTAAGTTCAAAATGGGGTTACCATTTTTCGTTTAAGCTTTTTGATGTATTCACATCTTGTCGAGTTGCTTTGACTCATGACTTGGAGTAAAGCTTCTCTAAGATGGAATAACATACCTTGGGTGGTGGCGTTGATCATGATCACGTAGTTGAACTTGTGTGGGTTGCTCAAGGTTGATGTAGCTCATCAAGAGTGTGGAGCACCACTCGGAGTTTGAGTTCATCTACCTACATGGGTTAGTTTTTGCAAGGAAGAGCACTTGTGTATCCAAAGTGACAACCATGAAACTCAATATAAAGTTTGTCAAAGGATATGTTTGAATGGTTGCGTGCTTCCTTGTCTTCATCCACCATTGTGTAGAGACTTGGTGATATAGAAATTGCTCAAGATGGGAGTGAGTTGCAATCTCATAGATTTACATTCATCCAAGTACCTACACGGGTTAGATAACATGCAAGGTGCAAATATATCCAAGACATAAGATAGACAACATAAGAGAAGTATCAAGGATTAGTCATAGGCTCATGCCTTGCATGTATCAAATGGAGTTCGTACTCCAAGTTTGAGGCATCAATGATGTTCAATTCACCTCTTAACCTGCAAAACACTTTCTCATCAAGTGGTTTCGTGAATATATCAGCTAACTACTTTTCGGTGCGAACATGCTTAAGATTAATGTCCCCTTTGGCAACATGATCTCGAATGAAATGATGACGAACTTCAATATGCTTAGTTCGAGAATGTTGCACGGGATTGTGAGCAATCTTAATAGCACTTTCATTGTCACAAAGTAATGGAACATGTTTCACAGATATCCCATAATCTTTAAGAGTTTGGGTCATCCAAAGTAATTGAGCACAACATGATCCAGCAGCAATGTATTCCGCTTCGGTGGTGGATAAGGATACCGAGTTTTGTTTCTTGGAAGACCAACACACAAGAGATCTACCGAGAAATTGACAACTACCCGAAGTGGACTTTCTATCAACCTTGTCACCGGCATAGTCCGAGTCAGAGTAGCCAACAAGATCAAAGGAGGCCCTCTTTGGATACGAAATGCCAAAATTTGGTGTATGGATTAAGTATCTCACTGCCCTTTTCACGGCCTTAAGATGACATTCTTTAGGAGCGGCTTGATATCGTGCACACATGCACACACTTAGCATAATATCGGGATGTGAAGCACAGAATATAACAATGAACCAATCATAGAGCGATAAACCTTTTGATCAACCGGTTCACCATCTTTGGTTAAATCAAGATGCCCACTAGTAGGCATGGGTGTAGTCATACATTTGCATTCTTGCATATTGAACTTTGTGAATAAGTCCTTGGTGTAATTCGTTTGAGAGACAAAGGTACCTTCCTTAGTTTGCTTGATTTGCAAACCAAGAAAGAATTTGAGTTCACTCATCATCGACATCTCAAACTTCTCCGACATTAGCTTTCCAAACTTTTCACTAAAATGAGGGTTAGTTGGTCCCAATATAATATCACCGACATAAATTTGGCACAAAAATAGATCTCCATTAACCCTTTTAGTAAAAAGAGTAGAATCTATTTTTCCAATTTCAAAGCCTTTATACCATGCTCTAGGAGCTTGTTTAAGACCATACAGAGCTTTGTGAAGTTTGTAAACATGATTAGGTTTCTTAGAATTGACAAATCCGGGAGGTTGCTTAACATAAACTTCCTCCTCTATTTCACCATTTAGAAAAGCACTTTTAATGTCCGTTTGGTACAAGGTGATATCATGATGATTATCATAGGAAAGTAAGATGCGAATGGACTCAAGTCTAGCAACGGGGGCATATGTCTCACCATAGTCCATACCTTCGACTTGAGTGCAGCCTTGGGCGACGAGACGTGCTTTGTTGCGAACTACTTGTCCATCTTCATCTTGCTTGTTGTGAAACACCCATGTGGTACCGATGATGTTGTGGTTGTTGTCGGGCTTCTCAACTAATGTCCAAACTTGATTTCTCTCAAAGTTGTGTAGCTCTTCATGCATGGCATTTATCCAATCCAGATCTTCCAAAGCTTCTTCAACCTTCATAGGTTCAATGCTAGAGATGAATGAATAGTGTTCACAAAAGTTAGCTAAACAAGTTTTTGAGCGAGTGATTCTCCCGGTTTGGATATGATTGTAAATTTGCTCGACGGGATGGTCTTTAGCAATTCTTGCTCGAACTCGTGAAAGATTTTGCTTGGATCTTGGTTGAACATCTTCTTCATCTTGTTCTTCTTCTTCTTCTTGGCCTTCTTCGTTGTTGGCATTTGTCGGATTCCGGATTCCGGCAGACCCTTGAGGTTCGAACACTGGGGTGCGCGCGGAGATTTCGCCTCCTACCTACCTGCACCCCTCCGCCATGCTAGGATCTAAAACTACGGAAAGAACAACACAAGAGACACAGGGTGTCGGTGTCAAAACCAGCGGATCTCGGGTAGTGGGTCCCGAACTGTGCATCTAGGCCGGATGGTAACAGGAGGCAGGGAACATGATGTTTTACCCAGGTTCGGGCCCTCTTGATGGAGGTAAAACCCTATGTCCTGCTTGATTAATATTGATGATATAGGTAGTACAAGAGTAGATCTACCATGAGATCAAGGAGGCTAAACCCTAGAAGCTAGCCTATGGTATGATTGTTGTATATGGAGTTGATTGCCTACGAACTACAACCCTCCGGTTTATATAGACACCGGATAGGGTTAGGGTTACACAGAGTCGGTTACAATGGTAGGAGATCTTGAATATCCGCATCGCCAAGCTTGCCTTCCACGCTAAGGAAAGTCCCATCCGGACACGGGACGAAGTCTTCAATCTTGTATCTTCATAGTCCAGGAGTCCGGCTGAAGGTATAGTCCGGCTACCCGAACACCCCCTAATCCAGGACTCCCTCAGTAGCCCCTGAACCATGCTTCAATGATGACGAGTCCGGCGTGCAAATTGTCTTCGGCATTGCAAGGCGGGTTCCTCCTCCAAGTCCTTCATAGAAGATTGTAAACACCAAGAGTAATGTCCGGCTATGCAAAATAAGCTTCCACATATTTCCATAGAGAGAATAATATTAACACAAATCAAATCTGCTGACGTATTCCACAGTGCGTCATCACACTACAGCCAAGTCCTTTACTCGAATCATTTTTACTTTTCCACCTCAGCATGTTTTGCGAGGCGGTTTCCTTGGCACGTCTTGTCAAAGCAGAGATCGTGTACCCCCTTTATGGGATTCTCATCAATACGGACGTGGGTAACCCAACCGCGCCATTTATCACGGCGCTTGGGAGGCAAGCGAGTTTTACTAGGATGGTGGGGACGCACAACCGCATCCGCCCATATAAGGGGATAAGGATCCACCTTTTTACCTACGCCTTCTTCCTCCTTTACCTATCCATCTCCTGCGCACTCGAGTTCCAGCGCCCAAGCCCGCACTTCCCACCTCAACCATCTCCAGCAATGTCCGGAGCAGGAGGCAAGTGGATGGTCTCCTCCGCTACGGAGGGCCAAGTCAAGAAGCTAAGGAAGGCCGGATACCTGTCCAAGGACATCGCGCACCGGCTTCCCGAAAAGGGGCAGCTTCTCCCCACCCCGCCCCATGAGAGGGTAGTATTTCTTCCCCACTTCCTCCGCGGACTGGGTTTTCCACTCCACCCATTTGTCTGGGGGCTCATGTTCTACTACGGCCTAGATTTCCATGATCTGGCCCCAAAATTCATCCTTAACATCTCGGCGTTTATCGTCGTGTGCGAGGCTTTCCTCCGCGTCCGCCCTCATTTCGGCCTCTGGCTCAAGACCTTCAATGTCAAGCCCAAGGTGGTGCGCGGCAGCCTGGCGGAGTGCGGAGGCGCCATGGCGGGCAAGATGGCTAACGTCCTATGGTTCGAGGGCTCTTTTGTGGAGACCCTAAAGGGGTGGCAATCCGGGTGGTTTTACATCACCGAGCCACGCGATCCGAAATGGACCGCAGCCCCCGAGTTCCGATCCGGACCCCCCACGCGGCTTATGTCCTGGAAAGAGACGGGCCTGTCGTGGGGTGACGAAAAAGAGGTGACCGGATTGCAGACATGCATCCAGTCCCTGGTGAACAAGCCAATCCGGCTTGTTAATGTAATCCAGGTTATGCTCGTCTGCCGGATCCTCCCGTGCCAACAACGGGATTTTAATCTGTGGGAGTTCAACCCGGCGCAGCACCAAATCCTTAGCAGGCTCTTCGACACGACGTACGAAGATGCCTAGAAGGTGCTATTCAAGGGCGCCGAGGCTCCCGCATCCGCTTCCGAGGACCGCGGATACTTCTCGCAGCGTCACGCTAGCAAGGTAAGCTATCTTCACCTTTTACAGGATGTTAAACTTTCTTCATAGTTTGACTCTATGCGGGATCTAAACTCCCTTACCTTTGACAGGCTTGGCGGGCGATATCCGGACCGATTAACTATCCGGCTCCGCTGCCCGAAGACCCAGCCCCAGCTCTACTAGTGAAGCTGCTAGTTTTGGCGCCTTATGTGGTGCCAGAGAAGAAGGCCAAGAAGAAGAAGACCACGGGGACTCGAAAGAGTGCCCGTAACGTGGTGGTGTCGGACTCGTCATCCGACGAGTCCGAGATGCCCTCTTCCCGTGAAAACGAGGAGGAGGAAGAAGAAAACTCTCCCCCCCAGCGGAGGGAGGAGAGAAGAGGAAGGCCGCCCCAACGGGGGAGGCCGAGAGGTCTAGGAAAAGGAAGACCCCTCCGCCGGACTACTCCCCCGATGCCGAAGAGGGCGGAGAGGAGTGGCCAAACAGGGCCAAGCGTCCTACGAAATTGTAAGTTCGGATATCAGAATAACTCATGATGTTCCTTTGTTGCACAGCTTCCCTGATGTCGAATGTAATTATGCAGTCCGCCCCGGGCCGAATTTGACGAATCGTCGGGCGGCTCCCTGGACTCATCGGACATGAACTCAGTTCCACCCACTGTCTCCCCCCGCACTGCAGACGACGCTGAAGTGGCGTCGCGACAAGCTCCGGGGCAGGAGGAGGTGGTCCCGGAGGAGCCGCAAGGCAACCTCCCGGACTCCAGGAGTGAAGGGGATAAGGCCCCCCAGGGCTCCAAGTCCGGCTTTGTGCCGGACACCGCGCCGGAATCTTCCATAGTTCCGGACCACGGTAGGCGAACTCCTTCCAAGAGGAGAAAGCCTTCTGAGCCGGCGGCCTCCGTCCAATCGGAGGTGCCGAACAATCTGCTGGAGGTGCTCGACGGCGCCTCCATCGACGAGGGGCACCGTACTATTATGAGTACGGTGATCCAGAAGATTCAGTCCGTCAAGAGCGGATTGACTGAAGCTTGCGCTAGCCTTCTAACATGCTTCGAGGTAAAAAATATGTAAAAATATTACTGCATAGACAGTAGCCCTTGATGCTCTGTTTGGCGTTCAGAAAGAAAAGCCGAATAGAGGATCTATTAAATTTCGCATGAGTCTAACAAAAAAAGAGTCAATATGCGTATGCAGGCTTCGCTGCTATCCACCGCCGCACTGACTGTGGAGGTGGGTGTGCTGAAGCAGGACTTGGAGCAGACCAAGCAAGAGCTCGGCCTTGCCAAGCGGCGGCTCGAGGAGAAAGAAGGTAAGAAATACCTTACAGAAAAGGTGCCTATAGAAAGGCGTGATTGCAAAAAAGATAACAAGATTGTACTGCTTATTGTAGGGGCCACGACTGAAGTGGCAACCCTTAAGCAGGCGCTGTCTGAGGCCGAAAAGAAAACGGCCGCGGAGCGCACCGAGTGAGACAGACTTGGGGCTCGGGTCGGCGAGGTGCAGCAAGAGCTTCAGGCTCTCATGAAAAAACATGAGAGTTTGGAGCTTGAGTCAAAGGCGCAAGCATCCGAGCTCGCGACGGCCCTTGAGACTGCCAAGTCTGCCAAGGCCGAAGCCCAAAAGGACCTCCAAGAGTTGGAGGAGATGAGGAAGATAGCAGTGGGTAAGGCATTCTTCATGCAAAGCAGAAATATAAAAGTAAACTACTTGTTACTTACCCAAATCCGGAGCTCTCCAGGGGCATTCGCAGATCTTCCCCGCAGCGTATCCGATGCCGCCGCATTCTACCGAGCTGAAGAGGGCAGCTCGACGGAGAAGGTGTTCTGGTCTCAGTATTCTGAGGCCGGACACCCTGTGCCTTTGAGCGACCAGCTGAAACAGCTGGTCGAGCTCCACAAGGCGGCCGAACAGGCCATGAAGGGCTTCATAATTCGGCCGTGGCCCGGAGAGGCCCTGCCTGGGAGCTATTTCGGGCTGGTGCGGCGGCTGGTGGAGGCCTATCCGAGGCTCGAGGTCATCAAGCACTCCGTCTGCATCGAAGGTGCCCGTCGGGCCCTTGCCCGTGCAAAGGTGCACTGGGGTAAGCTGGACGGTGAGAAGCTTGTGAAGGACGGGCCGCCGCCGGGGAAGGAGCATCGCAAGCCCAAGAACTACTACAAGGATGTTCTTGCAGGTGCCCGCCTTATGGCGGATGAATGTACCAAGGATGTGATTTTTGAATGAACTCGCTCGTGTTTATCCTGTGCGCTGAAAACTTGTTCATATGCGCTAAGCAATGCTTATTGAATTTAAAATATTACTTTCTGTGCGGCCGTTTATCAAAAAATTGAGAGATGGCCAGTCGTCGGCTTCTACCCCCATGCCACTAGTGCTGGGGTGTTCGGGATAAACCTGAGCGCTCTTTTTCCCATAGTTGGGTCCTTCGAGGGAGGCGCTCAGCACAACGAACCAGGCAATCGGACTATAATGCTTGAACACTCTCACTTTGCCATAGAACTCTATAATTTTAAATTTCGGCGAAGCCCCTAGTTCGGAAGACCGAGTTCGGGGCGCTATCCACGCCTTGGCCGGACAAAGCCAGCTCCTCGCTCGAAGCGGCATAAGTCTTTAGGGACTCGAAAAACCTCTCGAACAGCGACCGGTCTCTCGCCTCATCATGACAGTCAGTTTTAGCTTTCTCCACTGAGGTGCTTAACCCAGCTGAACCGGGGCACAATCGCAGTGGTTCTCCTAGAACTACCTTAGCCGATAGAGCGGAATGTAAGGCACCAAAACATAGGAGCCGGGCAAACCCAACTATTGACCCAAATCATGATTCGGAACCGATGCATATAGTGCTATAAGTTCGGGGTGCCGCACTTGTGAAAGTGTACGGACTTCTCACACCATTATGAGGGGTACTGAAGCCCCTGGCGTGTTTGCCGTACCATGGTGTACGGGTGCAATCATGTCATTTAATAAACATATATGTGAAAAGAGGATAATGCAAAAAATAGACAAAAAGCTAAGCATTGTTTATAGAGAGGCTATTTATCAAAGCCGAACGATACAAATAGTGCAGTAAGCAAAAGATATTGGACTATTCAGTATGTCCTGACCAGGGGCAGGCCGCGGAATTGTATTTAAAACAGGTATACCACTCGTAACAGAGACCACCTGGGAGTTCCATAATGCGGCCTGGCTTGTCTGCCTCCCTGGATCTTGCATCGTTTGTGCGGCAGTCGAATTGCTGAACAGGTCGTCTGAAGTACGGAGTCCTGAAAGTAAGAAAAAATTAAAATGAATCCAGCAGCCCCTAGTACGTTTTAAGCCGTATTTTGGGCGTGCCGTTATTGTGCCCCTTCCTCCGTGCCCATGGTATTTCAAGGGCGTAGTTATGTACGCGAGGTACTGGTTTCGCTATGTCGCGAAAGTTGGGGTTGGGGCCGCATTGCTACGCTTGCTCAGAGTGTGCTAGGCGGTCCTGCTGTGGGTTACTCCGGGCATGCTTGGCAGTGTCTGGCTTTTTAATGGCCGGACTGGAGAATTGCCTGAGTAGGCTACTTTGTACCTCTGCTGTGTGAGCCGCCGTATGCTCCTCCGTATGGAGGGAGCGTTCGGTTTTTCCGTTGACCGTAATTACTCCTCGAGGGCCTGGCATCTTGAGCTTGAGATATGCGTAGTGCGGCACCGCATTGAACTTTGCGAATGCGGTTCGTCCGAGCAGGGCGTGATAGCCGCTGCGAAACGGGACTATATCGAAGATTAACTCTTCGCTTCGGAAATTGTCCGGGGATCCGAAGACCACATCAAGTGTTACTGAGCCTGTACAGTTGGCTTCTACACCTGGTATAACGCCTTTAAAGGTCGTTCTTGTGGGCTTAATCCTTGAGGGATCTATGCCCATTTTCCGCACTGTATCCTGATAAAGCAGGTTCAGGCTACTGCCGCCGTCCATGAGGACTCTTGTGAGATGAAATCCGTCGATGATTGGGTCGAGAACCAATGTGGCGAAGCCGCCATGACGGATGCTAGTGGGATGGTCCCTTCGATCAAAAGTGATCGGGCAGGAGGACCATGGGTTGAACTTTGGGGCGACTGGCTCCATCGCGTATACTTCCCGTAGCGCACGCTTCCGCTCCCGCTAGGGAATGTGGGTTGCGGATATCATGTTCACCGTCCGTACTTGTGGGGAAAGCCCTTCTGTCCATTGTTGTTCAGCGGCTTGGGCTCCTCGTCGTCGCTGTGCAGCCCCTTGTCTCTGTTTTCGGCCCTTAACTTGCCTGCCTGCTTGAACACCCAACAATCCCTGTTAGTGTGATTGGCTGGCTTTTCGGGTGTGCCTTGTATCTGGCACAAGCGATCGAGTATTCGGTCCAAACTGGACGGGCCCTAAGTATTCTTTTTGAATGGCTTTTTCCGTTGACCGGATTTATAGCCTTTGAATCCGGCATTGACCGCCGTGTCTTCATTGCTGTCGCTGTTAACGCGGCGTTTTTGCTTATTCCGACGTGTCCTGCCAGTTTTGTCCTTGGTGTCCGAATTACCAGGGTTCTTTAGTAAGTTGTTACTGCGAGCTAGCCGGCTGTCTTCTCCCGCGCAAAAGCGGGTCATGAGTGTCGTGAGGGCTGCCATGGATTTCGGCTTTTCCTGTCCCAGGTGCCGGTCAAGCCACTCATCGCGGATGTTATGCTTGAAGGCTTCTAGGGCCTCTGCGTCCGGACAGTCGACTATCTGGTTTTTCTTTGTTAGGAACCGTGTCCAGAATTGTCTGGCTGATTCCTCTGGCTGCTGAATTATGTGGCTTAAGTCATCGGCATCCGGCGGTCGCACGTAAGTGCCCTGGAAGTTGTCGAGGAATGCGGCTTCCAGGTCCTCCCAAGAACCGATTGAGTTTGCTGGCAAGCTATTAAGCCAATGCCGGGCCGGTCCTTTAAGTTTGAGCGGGAGGTATTTGATGGCGTGTAGATCATCGCCGCGTGCCATGTGGATGTGAAGGAGATAATCCTCGATCCATACCGCCGGATCTGTTGTGCCATCGTATGATTCGATGTTTACGGGTTTGAAACCCTCTGGGATTTTATGATCCATTACTTCATTCGTGAAGCATAGCGGGTGTGCGGCGCCTCTGTACTGGGCTATATCACGACGCAGCTCGGAAGAGCTATGTCTCTTGTGTTCAGCCCGGCCGGATTTGTTGTATCCGGCGTGAAGATCATTGTCACATGCAGTAGGGCGCCTACGCGATCCGTAGATCGATCTCGTTTGTCTTGCCTTATCCTCCAGTATGTCTCGCAGGTCGGGCGCATTTTCCCGTGCCTTAGTTGAGCGGCGTCGGGGCATGGCTTGGGTGGAGGGCCGAGAGGCCTCTTTATCACGGCCGCGAGGTGGCCGGTCTGCCATGTCATGTGCTGGTGATGTAGGTGCTTCCTCCTCTGATCGGGGTAGCGGCCTGCGCTTCGGGTAACTCTTGGAGGGGCGTTCGAGTTCATACTCTTCGGCTGCAAGGACTTCAGTTCATCTGTCAGCTAGCAAATCTTGGACAGCTCTAAGCTGTTGTTGCTTTTTCTTGAGGCTGCTTGCCATGGCTAAAAGCCTGCGATTAAAACGCTCTTGTTCGGTGGGGTCTGATGGTATGACGAATTCATCGTCATCGAGGCTTGCCTCGTCTTCGGAGGGAGGCGTATAGTTATCATCCTTGACCTCTCGGTCTGCCACTCTCTCATGAGGGCTGGCTTCTCCATCTTCCTGTGCCGAATCTTGCTGAGGTGGGTGTTCTTCGGCGCTATCCCGGGTAGTATTATCTCCCGTGCCGGAATCGCTGTTTTTGCTTTGGCGGGATTTAGAGCGGCGCCGCTGACGCCGACGCTTTGGCTGTTTCTTGGGGGCGTCATCCCCCACTGTTCCATCGCCATCTCCATCTTTTGGAGTATCCACCATATATATGTCATATGACAAGGCGGCCTTCCAGCGCCCTACAGGTGCTGGTTCCTGTTCGTCTCCTACATCGTCGTCCATGCCGTCGATGTCTTCAGTGCTGAAGTCAAGCATGTCGGTTAGATCGTCGACAGTGGCTACAAAGTGGGTGGTGGGTGGGCTTTGAATTTCCTCATCGCCCGTATCCCACCCTCGCTGACCGTAGTCCGGCCAGGGCTCTCCTGATAAAGAGAGAGACTTAAGAGAATTCAGGATGTCGCCAAAAGGCGAACGCTGAAAGATGTCTGCGGCGGTGAACTCCATTATCGGCACCCAATCGGATTCGATTGGCAGGGGCGTGGGGGGTTCGGAGTCCGGGGAGGAGTCCGGATCCTCGGAGTCACGGGTCGTGCAGAGTGCGGGGCTAGCGTTCGGCTCGATCGCTTTCGGGATCGCAGCCCCCGAGGTGACGTCCAACCGCTCATCCTCGATTGGCGCAATAGGCTCCAAGTTAGGGGTCGGAACCGATGCCTGTGCGGCCTCCAGGACACTGTCTGGAGGCAGAGCTAGATCATGCCCCTCGAGATAGTGTGGCGCGCTTGGCCGTGGCTCGAACCCGTTGAAGATCAAGTCTTCGCGGATGTTAGCCGTGTAGTTTAGGCTTCCAAACCTGACTTGATGGCCAGGGGCGTAGCTTTCGATCTGCTCCAGGTGGCCGAGTGAATTGGCCCGCAGAGCGAAGCCGCCGAAGACGAAGATCAGTCCGGGGAGCAAAGTCTCACCCTGGACCGCATCGTTGTTGATGATCAAAGGAGCCATCGGGCCTAAAGGCGACGACACAGAGGAACTCTCAATGAAAGCACCAATGTTGGTGTCAAAACCGGCGAATCTCGGGTAGTGGGTCCCGAAGTGTGCGTCTAGGCCGGATGGTAACAGGAGGCAGGGAACACGATGTTTTACCCAGGTTCGGGCCCTCTTGATGGAGGTAGAACCCTACGTCCTGCTTGATTAATATTGATGATATAGGTAGTACAAGAGTAGATCTACCACGAGATCAAGGAGGCTAAACCCTAGATGCTAGCCTATGGTATGATTGTTGTATATGGAGTTGATTACCTACGGACTACAACCCTCCGGTTTATATAGACACCGGATAGGGTTAGGGTTACACAGAGTCGGTTACAATGGTAGGAGATCTTGAATATCCGCATCGCCAAGCTTGCCTTCCACGCCAAGGAAAGTCCCATCCGGACACGGGACGAAGTCTTCAATCTTGTATCTTCATAGTCCAGGAGTCCGGCTGAAGGTATAGTCCGGCTACCCGAACACCCCCTAATCCAGGACTCCCTCAGTGGTGAAGGCACGATAGCCTGCTGTGGCCACGGGAGGCCTTGGGTGACGGAGAGCTTGGTCTTGCATGTCCCCACGCGCTGCAGTTGGGAGCAGTGCGGGGTCTTGACGTGCGGGAGCAGGAGCATGGTCGCGACGTGCTGGAGCAGGGAGCGCCCGGGAAGCTTCTTGCGGGCGAGGGACTTCTTGGCAGCTCTGCTCTTGCTGCGCTGGCACCTAACAGAGCGGGTTCCGCCCAGGGGCCACGCGCCTTGGAGCCATGGCGCCTTCTTGAGGAGGAGGCGGCTGGGGCGCCCCCGGAGCTTCGTCGCCCGCACGGGGCGGGGTGCGGTGCAGCGGAACGGACGGCGCAGGAGAGCCCCCTGTGGCGCGGACGAGCTCGGCGACGCGGTTGAGCCATTCTTCGTAGACGTCGTCGACGGGACGGTAGCGCAGGAGCTCGTTTGCCGCGATGAGCGCAGCTCGAGCCTCCATGGGTGCGCGGAGCGCGCGGGACGAAGAACCAGCTGGGGTGAGCGAGGGAGTAGCGGTGCGGGCGTCTTGCCGCACGGACGGATGCTGAGACGACGCTTGCTGCTCGTTCCCCGCCGGGCCGGTGGCGGCATTGACGGCAGGTGACGGGGAACGGTGAGGACGCCCGCCGACAGGAGCCATCTAGGCGATGCGGGAAGCGAGAGCGGCCCGGCGCTCGGCGCGGGCCCGACGAGCGTCAGACATGGACGCGATGGTCGGAGGAGAACGGGGTGGTGGAAGACGAATTCCGGCGCACCCCTACCTGGCGCGCCAAATGTCGGATTTCAGGTTCCGGCAGACCCTCGAGGTTCGAACACTGGGGTGCGCGTGGAGATTTTGCCTTCTACCTACCTGCACCCCTCCGCCTCGCTAAGATCTAAGCTATGGAAAGAACAGCACAAGAGACACAGGGTTTATACTGGTTCGGGCCACCGTTGTGGTGTAATACCCTACTCCAGTGTGTGGTGTGGTGGATTGCCTCTTGGGCTGATGATGATGAGAAGTACAAGGAAGAACAGCCTCGCGAGGGTCTGTTCTTGGCTGGGGGGGTGAACTGCTGGGACGAGTTCAGTCGCCCTTCTCTCTCTCTCTCTCTCTCTCTGTGTGTGATGCTACTCGATCCGAGCCTAGCTAGTTTCTCTCTTGGCTTCTAGATTCTCCCTTCTTGATTGCCCCTCTACCCTGGGGGTGGCTAGTCCTATTTATAGGCAAAGGCCCTGGGCCTCTTCCCAAATATTGAGCGGGAAGGGCGCCAACAATTGGCCATTTTGAAGGGGAACATCTGGTACACTTATCCTGACTAAAGTTGGTCCTCCCCTGCCAAAGGCTCTGGTGGTGACGCTGGCTTGGGCTCCACAATGACTTCCTCCCTGCCGTTGGACTGGTCTTGGTCTCGTTGCACCGAAACAGGTGCCTTTGCTTGATGCTCTCGCCTGCGCTTGCTCCCTTTGCACCAAAGAGGAAAGGAGGACACTGCGTGGCTGGCGCCCGCCTGGCGCCTTTGGTCGTCATGGCTTGCGTCACGGGCACCTCGTGAGGTACCCCGCCTTGATCTCTCCGCCTCCTCACGAGCCAGCCTGATGAGGCCGTGCCTGAGGAAGCTCCGTGTCGTCCGCCCCGCGAGGCTTGGCCCCTCGCGAGGGTCTTGGGTCTGTGTTGATGAAGATGGGCCGTGCTGGGCCCCCTTTTGAGCCACGCCGCAAGCCGCAGGCAGGCAAGTCTGGGGACCCCCGTTCCCAGAACGCTGACAGATGTACTTTTGTTACTACTATCCTTACTTGCTCATTAAAATTACCTTGCTATCAAACTACTCTGCTACTTATAATTTCAGCACTTGCAGACATCACATTGCTGAAAACCACTTGTCATTTCCTTCTTCTCCTCGTTAGGTTCGACACTCTTACTTATCAAAAAGAGCTACAATTGATCCCCTATACTTGTGGGTCACCAAGGCTATTTTCTGGCGCCGTTGCCGGGGAGTGAAGCGCCTTTGGTAAGGAAACATTTATATAGTGTGATGAAATTTATCGTCACTTGTTACTATGGAAAACAATCCTTTGAGGTGTTTGTTCAGGGTATCTTCACCTCGACCGGAAACACAATTAGCTACCCCTCAACCTACTGCACCTACTGAAAATATTGAATATGAAATTCCTATGAGTATGATAGAACAACTGCTAGCTAATCCTTTTGCAGGAGATGGAATCTAACATCCTGATATGCACTTGATATGTGTAGAACAAATTTGTGGATTGTTCAAGCTTGCAGGTTTACCCGGAGATGAAGTTATGAAAAAGGTTTTCCCTTTATCTTTGAAGGGAAAATCATTGGCATGGCATAGGCTATGCGATGATATTGGATCTTGGAATTGGAATCATTTGAAATTGGAGTTCCATCAAAAAATTATCATATGCATCTAGTTCACCGTGATCGGAATTATATATATAATTTTTGGCGTCATGTAGGAGAAAGTATCGCTCTAGCTTAGGGGAGGCTTAATTCAATGTTACATTCATGCCCCAATCATGAGCTCTCAAGAGAAATTATTATCTAGAACTTTTATGCTCGGCTTTCTCCTAATGATCAAACCATGCTTGATACTTCTTGTGCTGGTTCTTTTATGAAGAAGACTATTGAATTCCGGTGGGATCTTTTGTAAAGAATTAAATGCAACTCTGAAGATTGGGAACTCGACGAAGGTAAAGAGTCACGTATTAAACTTAAGTATGATTGTGTTAAATCTTTTATGGATACCGATGCTTTTCAAAAGTTTAGCACTAAATATGGACTTGACTCTGAGATAGTAGCCTCCTTTTGTGAATCATTTTCTACTCTGAAAGCACAAGTGCTCCCTGGGTGATTTTGGTAATTAATGTCAACATATCTCTTGTTGAACTAATGCTTCTACCTAGTATGTTTCATATAAGTCCAACAATGGAGTGGCATGGACTAGAGGATGTGGAACCCCTTTAAGATGCTGAGGACAAAGGACCGGCTCAAGCTCAAAGCTCAGGACTCTACATTTTCTATTTTAGTGATCCAAGATCACATTGAGTCCATAGGAAAGCCAATACTATTAAGAGGGGATGAGGTGTTGCTTAATGAGTTTCTTGCTCAAAGTGCGTAGTGATATGCTCCAAAGCCCTCAACCACTTTCTCATATCCACATTTGTCCCAAACCAAAAGTCAAACTCGGTTCTACCGAAACTTTCTATCCGGCGCCACCGAGTTCTCTTGACATAGCCACTGCCAGAAACCCTAACCAATTCGGTCTCACCGATGGGATCTCGGTCTCACCGAGATGGGCTTGCAAACTCTCAGTTGCCTATTGCGATAATTTCGGTCCCACCGAGGTATGCAATCGGTCCCACCGAGTTTGCTTGGCCACCTCTCTGTTTCTCTTATTACCCAAATTGGTCCCACCGAGTTTGTGTAATCGGTCAAACCGAGTTGAGGCTTTACCCTAACCCTAGCACATCGGTCCTACCGAGTTGATCATATCGGTCCCACCGAAATTCCTAACGGTCACATTATGAACTAAATCGGTCTGACCGAGTTCTCTGAATCGGTCCCGCCGAGTTTGGTAAATTGTGTGTAACGGTTAGATTTTGTGTGGAGGCTATATATACCCCTCCACCCACTCTTCATTCGTGGAGAGAGCCATTAGAACATGCCTACACTTCCAACATACATTTTCTGAGAGAGAACCACCTACACTTGTGTTGAGGTCAAGATATTCCATTCCTACCACATAGATCTTGATCTCTAGCCTTCCCCAAGTTGCTTTCCACTCAAATCTTCTTTCCACCAAATCCAATCCTCTTAGAGAGAGTTGAGTGTTGGGGAGACTATCATTTGAAGCACAAGAGCAAGGAGTTCATCATCAACACACCATTTATTACCTCTTGGAGAGTGGTGTCTCCTAGATTGGTTAGGTGTTACTTGGGAGCCTCCATCAAGATTGTGGAGTTGAACCAAGGAGTTTTTAAGGGCAAGGAGATCGCCTACTTCGTGAAGATCTACCCGAGTGAGGCAAGTCCTTCGTGGGCGATGGCCATGATGGGATAGACAAGGTTGCTTCTTCATGGACCCTTCGTGGGTGGAGCCCTCTGTGGACTCGCGCAACCGTTACCCTTCATGGATTGAAGTCTCCGTCAACGTGGATGTACGATAGCACCACCTATCGGAACCACGCCAAAAATCTCCGTGTCTCCAATTGTGTTTGCATACTCCAATCCCATCCCTTTACATTTTTGCAACTTGCATGACTTACTTTCCACTACTCATATACTCTTGTTATGCTTGCTTGAAATGTATTGTGAATGTTCAAACTTGTGCCAAAACTCCACTTCAACTTAATGGAATTAAAAACTGCAACTTTTCTTGCTAAGAGTCTATTCACCCCCCTGTAGACACCTCTTCTCGATCCTGCAATTGGTATCAGAGCTTTGGTTTCCATTGCTTTGGTTTAATCACCATTGGAGGAAGATGGATGAGTCTACGTTGGGGAGTCTTAGACGTAGAGTGCCTATTCTTAATGGAGAGTATTTTCATGAGTGGAAAAATGAGATGCTTGAGATCTTCAATGAATATCATTTGACCAAGTACATTACTACTTCTTGTGCTCGCATTGTTGATCCTTTGTATCCTACCCTTGATGAGTCTATTGACATGATATGTAATCTTAGAACGGTAAATTTAATCACTAGAGGTTTGCCTAGAAACTTGCTTGCTAGCTTGCCTACTTTTGACTGTGCCTACACCTTATGGAGATTTCCTGAGGAACGATTCCCAAATTATTCCTTGAAAGTTCTAGATGAGATTCTTCATAAGTCTATTTCCTTGAGTAAGATGAGTTCTAATGATCATAAGTTTGGTGATTGCTTATTTGAGCTTACTAATCTTACGAGTGCAAAAGGAGATGTTGGAATCATTAGCAGTATCATTTCCGAAGTCATTAGAATCCATAGAGATGAACATTGTTACGGTCATGCTTCTAATGAATTACCCTCTCTAGGAGTTGATCTATCACATGATGATGTTGAACATGGATACTATGATGAGGATGATGATAGTGACTATGATCTTGATGATGCAATGAGACACTTTGGTCTTATGGCTAATCTTCGCGGCTACATGGCTAGAGGAAAGGAATGGGTCCTTGATAGTGGATGTACTGATCATATGACCGGAGACAAAGATATGTTGCATGAGCTTGCCGAAAACAATGGCCCTCGAAAGTATGTCACTTTCGGTGATAACTCAAAGGGTAAGGTGGTTGGCCTTGGTATGGTGGCCATCTCACAGGATAGCTCCATACAAAATGTTATGCTCGTTGAATCTCTTGGCTACAATTTACTTTCCGTATCTAGACTTGCTGACTTTGGTTTCAATGTCCTATTCACTGAAGTAGATTGCCAAGTGTTTCGTAGAGATAACCATAAAATGGTCTTTATCGGTATACGTAGAGTTGATCTTTACATTGTTGATTTCACTAAAAAGGCTCAACCAAGAACTTGCTTAATTGCTAAATCTTCTAAAGGCTGGTTGTGGCATAGAAGGCTAGGTCATGTGGGCATGCAGAATCTTGATAAGCTTGTTAAAGGTGATCATATCCTTGGAGTAAAAGATGTTATATTTGACAAGGATAGACTTTGTAGTGCTTGCCAAGCAGGAAAACAAGTTGGAGGAAGTCACCCCATGAAGAACATTATGACCACGAGAAGACCGCTCCAGCTACTTCATATGGATCTTTTTGGTCCCAATGCCTATAAAAGTCTCGGTGGTAACTCATTCGGTCTGGTTATAGTTGATGATTTTTCAAGATTTACGTGGGTGTTTTTTCTTGATGATAAATCGCAGGTCCAAAAGATCTTCAAGAACTTTGCTAGGAAGGCCCAAAATCAATTTGAAGTGAAGATCAAGAAGGTTCAGAGCGACAACGGAACGGAGTTCAAGAACGCAAATGTGGATACCTTTCTTGATGAAGAGGGGATTTCACACAAGTTCTCGACTACGTACACACCTCAACAAAATGGAGTTGTTGAGAGGAAGAATCGGACTCTTATTGAGATGGCAAGAATGATGCTTGATGAGTACAAGACTCCAAAACACTTTTGGGCGGAAGCGGTTGAGACAGCTTGTCATGCAACAAATCGCTTGTATCTTCACAAGCTACTTGGCAAGACGGCATACGAGCTCCTCACCGGTAACAAACCCCAAGTTGGATACTTTTGGGTATTCGGCTCAAAGTGCTACATTCTTGATAAGCATCATCGTTCTAAATTGCTCCTAAGTCTCATGAAGGTTTCCTACTTGGTTATGGCTCAAACTCTCACACTTGCCGTGTCTACAAGAATTTCACCCGAAAGGTTGAAGAGATGGTAGATGTGAAGTTTGATGAATCTAACGGCTCGCAAGTAGAGAAATTGCCAATTGATGTAGGAGACAAAGACCCTTCAGAAGCAATCCAAGACTTGTCTATTGGCAAGATTCGTCCAACGGAGGTGAAGGAGAGTACCTCGTCCGTCCAAGTGGAAGCTTCCACCTCACGACAAGGTGAACCAAGAGGTGATACAGAAGCATTGAAAGCACAAGTGCTCCCTAGGTGGTTTTGGTAATTAATGTCAACATATCTCTTGTTGGACTAACACTTCTACCTAGTATGTTTCAGATAAGTTCAACAATGAAGTGGCATGGACTAGAGGATGTGGAACCCCTTCAAGATGGTAAGGACAAAGGATTGGCTGAAGCTCCAAGCTCAAGGCAGTACATTTTCTATTTTACTGATCCAAGATCACATTGAGTCTATAGGAAAAGCCAATACTATTAAGAAGGGACGAGGTGTTGCTTGATGGCTTGCTTGCTCAAAGTTCTTAGTGGTATACTCCAAAGCCCTCAACCACTTTCTCACTTCCAAATATGTCCCGCAACAAAAAGTCAAACTCGGCCCCACCGATTCTTTCTATCCAGAGCCACCGAGTTCAGTTGACATAGCCACTGCCAGAAACCCTAATTAGTTCGGTCTCACCGATGGGATCTCGGTCTCACCGAGATGGGCTTGCAAACTCTCTGTTACCCATTGCAATATTTTCGGCCCCACCAGCAATCAGCCCCACCGAGTTTGCTTGGCCAACTCTCTGTTTCGCTTATTACCCAAATCAGTCCCACCGAGTTTGAGTAATCGATCAAACCGAGTTTTGGATTTATCCTAACCCTAGCACATCGGTCCCACCGAGTTGATCCAGTCGGTCCCACCGAAACTCCTAACGGTCACTAGCTTTGCTGAATCGGTCCGACCGAGTTTATCAATTCGGTCCCACCGAGATTGGCAAGTTGTGTGTAACGGTTAGATTTTGTGTGGAGGCTATATATACCCCTCCACCACCTCTTCATTCGTGGAGAGAGCCATCAAAACAAACCTACACTTCCAACTTACTTTTTCTGAGAGAGAACCACCTACACTTGTGTTGAGGCCAAGATATTCCATTCCTACCATATGAATCTTGATCTCTAGCCTTCCCCAAGTTGCTTTCCACTCAAATCTTCTTTCCACCAAATCCATATCCTGTGTGAGAGAGTTGAGTGTTGGGGAGACTATCATTTGAAGCACAAGAGCAAGGAGTTCATCATCAACACACCATTTGTTACTTCTTAGAGAGTGGTGTCTCCTGGATTGGCTAGGTGTCACTTGGGAGCCTTCGACAAGATTGTGGAGTTGAACCAAGGAGTTTGTAAGGGCAAGGAGATCGCCTACTTCGTGAAGATCTACCTCTAGTGAGGCAAGTCCTTCGTGGGTGATGGCCATGGTGGGATAGACAAGGTTGCTTCTTCGTGGACCCTGCGTGGGTGGAGCCCTCCGTGGACTCGCGCAGCCATTACCCTTTGTGGGTTGAAGTCTCCATCAACGTGGATGTATGATAGCACCACCTATCGGAACCACGTCTCAAAAATCTCCGTGTCTCCAAATTGCGTTTGCACACTCCAATCCCATCTCTTTACATTCTTACAAGTTGCATGCTTTACTTTCCGCTGCTCATATACTCTTCGCATGCTTGCTTGATATGTATTGTGTTTGTTAAACTTGTGCCAAAACTCCACTTCAACCTAAAGAAATTAAAAACTGCAACTTTTAGCACTTAGTGTCTAATCACCCCCCTCTAGACACCTCTTCTCGATCCTTTCAATTGGTATCAGAGCTTTTGTCTCCATTTCTTTGGTTTAAACACCATTGGAGGAAGATGGACGAGTCTACTTTGGGGAGTCTTCGACATAGAGTGCCTATTCTTCATGGAGAATATTTTCATGAGTGGAAAAATGAAATGCTTGAGATTTTCAATGAATATCATTTGAACAAGTACATTACTAGCCCTTGTGCACCTCATGTTGATCCTTTGCATCCTACCTTGATGAGTCTATTGACATGATCCGCAACCTTAGAACTGTTAATATTATCACTAGAGGCTTGCCTAGAAACTTGATTGAATGTTTGCCTACTCTTGATTGTGCCTACACTATATGGAGATTTCTTGAGGAACGCTTTCCAAATTATTCCTTGAAAAATCTAGATGAAATTATCCATAAGTCTATTGCCTTGATTAAGATGAGTTCCAATGATCCCAAATTTGGTGACTGCTTATTTGAGCTTACTAATCTTACGAGTGCCAAAGGAGATGTTGGAATCATTAGCAATATCATTTCCAAAGCTATTAGAATTCATAAAGATAACCATAGAAATGATCATTTATCTAATGAATTACCCTCTCTAGGAATTGATCAATCACAAGATGATGTTGAACATGGATACTATGATGAGGATGATGATGACACTGACTATGATCTTAATGATGCAATGAGACACTTTGATCTTATGGCAAATCTTCGCGGCTACATGGCTGGAGGAAAGGCATGGGTTCTTGATAGTGGATGCACTGATCATATGACCGGAGATAAAGATATGTTCCGTGAGCTTGCTGAAAACAACGACCCTCGAAAGTATGTCACCTTTGGTGATAACTCAAAGGGTAAGGTGGTTGGCCTAGGTAAGGTGGCCATCTCACATGATAGCTCCATACAAAATGTCATGCTCGTTGAATCCCTTGGCTACAATTTACTTTCAGTATCTAGACTTGGTGATTTCGGTTTCAATGTCCTATTTACTGAAGTAGATTGCCAAGTGTTTTGAAGAGACAATCATAAAATGGCCTTTACCGGTATACGTAGAGGTGATCTTTACATTGTTGATTTCACTAAAAAGCCTCAACATAGAACTTGCTTAATTGCTAAATCTTCTAAAGGTTGGTTATGGCATAGACGATTAGGTCATGTTGGTATGCGAAACCTTGACAAGCTTATTAAAGGAAATCATATCCTTGGCGTTAACGATGTCATATTTGATAAGGATAGACTTTGCAACGCTTGTCAAGCAGGTAAACAGGTTGGAGGAAGGCATCCCGTGAAGAACATCATGACCACAAGGAGACCACTTGTCGTGGTTTTTTCACGGCAGATGTCCTCGTGAAAGGACTTAGTCGTGGAGCCATCGCAATGGGTTAGCTTGAAGGGGTTAAAGCGGACACAGGGACGCAAGAGAGTTTATACTAGTTCGCCCCCTTCGATGAAGGTAAAAGCCTACGTCTAGTTGTGATGGAATTGATGGGGTTTCGATGACTAGGGAGCAAACAAGCTTCGCCTAAGTCTCGAGTTGTTGTCTGTAGTTCTGAACCGCCGCCGGGTTGTCCCTTTATATACACGGGTGACGCCCGTCGGTTCACAGAGTCCCAATACCGGCTCATAGATGTGTCCGGTTTGGTCTCTACTTATTCCTAACTTACAATACAAGTTACATACCAACGCCGGTTTACAGCTACAGGCCTTGAACCGACTATGGGACTTGAGCCCTCATCTACCTTCTTGGGCTTTAACATAGTTAACTACTGACGAAGTTAACCCGGCCCAGATAGGCCGGTTTACGCCCAGTAGTGATATCCCCAACATTAGGCCCCAGATTGATTTGAACAGGTTCATGTCAATCCTTAGCAAAAATCTTCATCTTCAACATCTTCTTGTAGTTTGTTGAACCGCCGTGATGTCATCTTCTATGGTCGTTGTAAACCGGCGTGATGTCACCTGTTATAAAGAAACTTATCCATGATACCTTTTTTGTTTAATAGGTCTGCGACAATCGAGGCGACAACTTCGTTTCCACCCATGGTCCCTTGATTTTCGCGCCTGACACATGTCCCTTGCCTTATAAATAGGACCGAAGGGTCATTTCTTTTTCCCCTTCGTGCCCTTCTGCTTTGTCTTCCCTGCGTCGTCCAGCTTCGGAGCTCCGCCGCCGTCGACGACCTTTGCTCCAACCTTGGCCGCTGCATCACCCTGATTGTACCAGAGCATCGTGGCGACCTTCTGCTTCTTCCTCGGCTCCGGTGAGTTCTTCACCTTTTCCTCCATAGATCTGTTCTAGGGTTTCCAAGTTCTTCAGTGTTCATCGTCTGCTTCGTACTCATATGATAGATCTTAGATGAACCTGTAAACCTTTGCTCTGTGTAGCGGTAGTTTTTAGCATCCGCCTTCACTTACATGCCTCAAGACCATAGTGTCGGATTTCGGGTTCCGGCAGACCCTTGACGTTTGAACACTGGGGTGCGCGCGGAGTTTTCGCCTTTTACCTACCTGCACCCCTCCGCCACGCTAAGATCTAAGCTATGGAAAGAACAACACAAGAGACACAGGGTTTATAATGGTTCGGGCCACCGTTGTGGTGTAATACCCTACTCCAGTGTGTGGTGTGGTGGATTGCCTCTTGGGCTGATGATGATGAACAATACAAGGAAGAACAGCCTCGCGAGGGTCTGTTCTTTGCTAGGGGGGACGAACTGCTAGGAGGAGTCCAGTCACCCTTCTCTTTCTCTGATTTCGATCCGATCCTTGATCCTCGATGCTCGATCTCCCCCCTGTGGGTGGCTGGTCCTATTTATAGGCAATGGCCCTGGGCCTCTTCCCAAATATTGAGCGGGAAGGGCGCCAACAATTGGCCATTTTGAAGGGGAACATTTGGTACACTTATCCTGACTAAAGTTGGTCCTCGCCTGCACAAAGCTCTGGTGGTGATGCCGTCTTGGGCTCCACGATGACCTCCGTCTTGCAGTCCTCCTGGTCTTGGTCTTGTTGCACCGAAATGGCAACCTTTGCCTGATGCCTCGGTACTCCGCGGCTGCGCTTGCCCCCTTTGCACCAAAGGGGAAAGGAGGACACTGCACGGGCTGGCGCCCGCCTGGCGCCCTTGGTCGTCATGGCTTGCGTCACGGGCACCTCGTGAGGTACCCTGCCTTGATCTCTCCTCCTCCTCACGAGCCAGCCTGGTGAGGCCGTGCCTGAGGAAGCTCCGTGTCATCCGCCCCGTGAGGCTTGGCCCCTCGCGAGGGTCTTGGGCCTGTGTTGATGAAGATGGGGCACGCTGGGACCCCCTTTGAGCCACGCCGCAGGCTGCAGGCAGGCAAGTCTGGGGACTCCCATTCCCAGAACGCCGATAGTAGCCCCCGAGCCCAAGGCGCGCCCGGACTTGTCCGTGCAGGGAGGCGGAAGGGCAAGAGCGAAGCGCCGCGGGCCCTAACAGCCTGCGGCCTTGGGCGCCGTGTGGCGGTCGATTGGACGTGGGCGGCACTGTTCCCCCATGCCCCCCTTATTTTGCGCCATGCTAGGTGGACTCGTAGTCGTACACAGCCGCTCCTCCTTTTGTTGCTCGAGCGCCCTCTGCCCTTCCTCCACTCGAACTCTAGCTTCTGTTTTCAACCCAATCTCGAACCTTCCCCCCCTTCCCATCGCCATGGTTTCGACGAAGAAGGGAAGAGGGAAGAAACCCGTGCCTCCGCCTTGCCCGCCGCCATTGGCGACCCCCACCGAGGGTTGGGCAAGGTCAGCTCGGCTCTGGCCACTATCTTCAACGAATGCGGGAGGACGACGGCCTGGCCCGCGTCCCACTTCTCCATCGACAGGATAGTCACCGAGGTCCCGTATTTTGCCGACGCCCTGTGGGCGGGTCTGGTTCCTCCCTTTTCTGATTTTTTCAATGCCGTGCTTTCCCACTATCAGATCCACATGATGCATCTGGGTGATGAATCCATCACCCTCCTTTCGGTCTTCGCCTTTGTTTGCGAGGCTATGATGGGCATCCTTCCTTCGGTTGCCTTGCTGCGCCACTTCTTCTCGCTGCGCCTTGTCGACCCTACCCAATGCTGGGCGTGCGTGAGCTTCGTTGCCGCGTTAGAGACAGCAGCCTCTGGGATTGACTTCAAGCTCCCTCTGCCCGTGGCTGGGTTCCGCGAGCGGTGGCTGTATGTGGATGCAGGGGTGCCCAGACCCCTGCTATCGGAGCCAACTTCGCCTGCTGTCCCTAATTCGGGCTGGGGCCAGGAGACTCTTGAGAGCCCCCGGCTCGTCTTCGTCTGGCACCGCTTCGCGTTCTTGAGGTCGCTTGGCGTGACAGTGTCCAAGGTGGTGAAGGAGTTCCTGCTACGCCGCGTTGCTCCTCTCCAACGCCACTTCCGCCGGATGTGGGCCTTCAGCGGGCGCGATGATCGTATGAGGCTCTAGGAAGAGGACCTGACGCCTGAAGTGCTGAGGACAGCGCTCTTGACCCTGACTGGGGACCCCAAACATGGCAGCATCCAGCAGGGAGGGGCCTTGCTGTACCTCTGCCAGAGCAGGGGCGATTTTGTGAATCAGATGCCTATCTTTGATGAGTGGGGGCCGCGCCCCGCCGGCCTCCAGGGGCCTCGCGATAACCCAGTGATGGTGACTTCCCTTCCAGTCGGCCAAGGCGACTCTTCCTCAAATGGTGGGGCAGGGAGGCATGAGGCGCCAGAGGCCGAGGGGGCTCCCGGCGGGGTGACAGCGCCGGGCGATGCCCATGAGAGAGCAGCTCTTGGGGCCCGTGCCACTGAGGCTGAGGGTGACAAGCAGCTGCCCTCAGCGCCTATGACCGAGGCCCCTGAGGCTCCAGCCGCTTCTCTTGGTGAGGCGATTGGCAGTGCGCATTGGGCAGGCGCCCCTGACGCAGATTGCCTTGACGCTTCGTCTTTGTCGCAGGTTGATCCCTGCGCTCAACTCTTGGGCCGCTTCCGCGTGGACTTTGAGGCCCTCCAGAAGAGAAGGGAGGCCCTGGGCGACGATTACCCTTGTCGCCTGCTGAAGCGAGGAAGTACTTTGCCACTGATGAGTAAGCCTTCTCCTTTCCCGACTCCTGATCCTTCTGTTGCTTTTACTGATCCTTGCTCCGTAGGCCCCTTCCAGCCGAGCTCGCGGAGACGGCTGAGGTGCCGTCCCCCTTGGCTTCGCCCCCTCCACCGTCCTCAAGCGCTCCGAGCAGCAGAGCCCTTGTGGTGAGGGCGATCGGAGAGGTGAACCGTCCCGAGGCGCATCGTGGCCCTGCACACCTCGCGACCCTCCTTCGCGGGCCTTCTCGTGGCATAGCCAGCCTGCCGTGGGCTTCTCGCCTGATCGTGGACTGCGATTGGCTGAGGCGCTTCCTGCGCTCTTCATCTGGGGATGGGCTGGCTCCAGGCCAGGCTTCCGGCGCGACGTGCCCAGCCGTCGCGAGGGTGCCAGCCCCCAGCCCCCTTCCCGAAGGGGGAGTGCTGATTCGTGGCCCCCGGGGCTCGCTCGAGGCAGATGATGGTGTGGAAGACGTGCTCGAGCGCGCCCGAGAGCGTCACGCTCTTCGCCAAGGATTCCTTCGAAGGGCGGCTCACGCGGTGAGCCTGCTTGGTGAGGAGCTTGCTGATGAAGACGCGCGCCTTGAGGCCGAGGGCCTGCGCCTGGCTGCTGAGAGGCGCGAGCTGGAGGGCGCCATCGCCCTTGCACGCCGTTAGCTCGATCTTGATGACGCAGAGGCCAAGGCGTCGCTGGTGGCCTCTCGGGAGGCCCGATCTCGAGCCGCTGAGGAGGCCCGGGAAGCCGACCGGTGGTGAGAGGCGGCGGAGGAGCGGGCTCGGGAGCTCCTGGCCTGGTGCCACTCACTGGAGGAGCAAGTGGAGCTGCGCGAGGCAGCCCTCACGTCGATGAAGGTGGCCTCTGACGACCTAGCAGAGCTCTAGAAGCATGAGGAGGCGCTGACGCTAGAAGCCGCCGAACGTACCCGCGAGTACGAGCGCCTGGAGACGAGGGAGCGCTTGGTGACGCAGGCGGAGGATGATGTCGTTGCACGGGAAGCCTGTGTCCTGGAGGAGGTCGGAGGTCGGGTGGCGATGGCGCGCTTGAGCCTCGAGCACGAGTTCGAGGAGAGGCTGGAGTTGATCCGGGACGAGGCTGAAGGTAGGACTGCTGCCTTGAGGGCCAAGCTGGAGGAAGCGACGCGGCGGGCCGATGCTTTTCGGGCCGCCCTTGAGGTAGCGCAAGGGGAGTCAACCACCTCCCAGGCCGAG
The DNA here is from genome assembly GCF_003073215.2 of Triticum urartu. NCBI lineage: Eukaryota > Viridiplantae > Streptophyta > Magnoliopsida > Poales > Poaceae > Triticum > Triticum urartu. Next base: position 254,854,331 of record NC_053028.1, on the reverse strand, counting down.
GTGCTCCTTCTTCGCCAGCAGGTGGAGGAGGCCGAGGTCGTCGCGCGCCAGAATGCGGACGAGATACGTCAGCGGCGGATCCTGGAGCATGAGCACGACCCCATGCTCACCACGCTCCGGGAGAGAGCCAACACAGCCTTGGGCAACATCTGCGAGGCGGCTGTTGGCGAGCCGCACACAGTCAACTACGCCAGCAATCTTCAGTTCTTCACCAACGTGGTGACGCAGCCGGAGGCGCGGTCGGTCAGGGCTGACAGGTTGGTGGAGGAGAGGAGCCGCGCCCTGCTCGGGCGCGCCTTTTCTCGTGTCTTCAGCCATCTCCGGAACATGGATCCCCACTTCGATTTTGACGCCGCCATCGCCCCAGTCCCCTAGGCCGTCCGAGACTACCTGGCGCACTCGATGGAAGACAATGTGGATGCTCTAATCAGGGCCTTCGCTTCAGACAACGACGGCGTGATCGTGGCTGCCGACGAGGGCGGTGTGGTGAACGGCCCTGACGCCGCTGGCGGCGACGCGGACAGCGATGGCGAGTTTAGCGACGCCAGCAACGGCTCGGGTGGTGCTCCTGAGGACGCATTGGGGGATTTATCCGACTGATTGTGCATCATTCCTGCTTCCTTACCCTGCATGAATAGAACTCAGGTTTTGGCCTGATGGCTGTGAGAGCATTTTGGAGGGGGGCCCTCATGTAAAACTTGTGTTCATCGTATTAGTAGACGCTACATTGCCCATGTGCCCGCGCCAAGTGGTTGGCTTAAGCGACGCGCTGGTCAGCTAGTTTACCTTTGTCCCGTGCCGGCCCAGAGGTAGCCTGTGGGAGGCTGTGGTGTCCCGAGTGTTCCCTGATTGAATCCGTTGGACCTGCAGTAAAACACCCTCCTGAGAGGACGCGGCGGCGGCAGTCTGGGTTGCGCGCAAGCTAGGCCTGACCCGGCTCGCGAGGGGCTCACGAGGGGAGGCAGCTGAGGCAAAGTGGTAACCAAAACGGGAGAAATTGCTTGAACGAGACTAAGCACCCCTTCCCCGAACACACGCAAATCTCAAATTCGAATCCAACTTGAATCCAGTGGGGGAAAGCGACAACCAAAGGGAAAAGCAACAAAAGCTGACAAAAGGCCGTGTCCGACACCTAATCTAGTCTTGGACGTCTTCTCACCAGCGCGGAGCTAAGTGCTGCCACTGGGCGTGGGAGGGAGCCCCAGGGCCTGAGGCCGGCACCCTTGAGACTCCGGGGTGTGTACAGCCCCACTCATTATTACGTGAGAGTGTCACGGGGCGGCGAGCTTCACAGGCACTGGGCCTTCTTCACAGGTACCGGCCTCGCTTCATATCGCCAGACGAGGGCCCCGCCTTGCGCCACACTCTAGTGCCATCAACGATGACCGGAAACCAGGACGCCGCCGATGGGGTAGAGCGGTCGCCAGCGGTTCCCCCGATGACCACGGGTCCTCCGCCAGGGGCAGGCCCTGAGGCACCTCCCCAGCAGAGGGCCTACCTCCTGAGAACACCTTGCTCCGAACGCCGTGGTGGTGATGTCGGATCTCGGCCCCTCTCCTGTAGCCCCCTGCGCCCTCCTCCCGAGGGGTAGGAGACAGTGGGAGCGGCGCAGCTGCTTGCTGTGGCGACCTGCACCTCCTGCGATCCATGATTAGCGTATGCCTGCTCCTGAGGAATTAGCGGTACCCGATAATCGTTGCCTCCAGCGTGGCCACTGGGACCGTCCCGGGGCTCCTGGAAAGGCTCAGCTTCTGGCGCCTCGTCCCCCCAGCTTGGGCTAAGGAGCGAGCCTTATTCGCCCTCGTGAGGGTGTCCTTGGTCCATCATGAGGGGCACGTATTCTTCTGGTGCCGTCATCCCGAAGGCCACGCCGTAGTGCTCCGCGTGCCACGTGGTCCTGCCTGACGCACCCACCGTGGGGTGGCAGCGCGGCGGTCCACTGGGGCCGCGGGTCGCGTCGAGTGCTTCTTCTTCGCGGACCGGGAGCGGGGGTAGCGCCGCCGCCGGTCTGGTGCTGACAGCTTCGCTGGCGTTGGAGTAGTCTTGGAGCCCGCGGGCGCGTGCGGAGCCCCCGCGTGGGACGCCCTGGGCTTGAGATGGGAGCTGGGTGCAGAAGGGGTGAGCCCCCGAGGTGGCGAAGCCCAGGAGCTCTGCCACCCGCTCCAGCAGCATGTCGCGGCCGCCCTCCAGCAGCCTACACTGCAGCAGCTCTCAGGCCACCGTGAGTGCGGCCCTCGAGTTCGCTTGCTCCCGGCGGGTGTACGGTGTCGTGGTCGCGGCGTGATTGGAGGCCCTTGCTGCCGACCGCGCCTGCCGCGGTGTGAGAGCTATCGAAGCCTGTCCGCGTCGCCCGCGGCCCGCAGCGCCTTGCGGACCGCGAGCTGCCTAGGGCACGGGGTCGCCCGAGGCGAGCGGCTCTGCGCGGGCGGGCCACGCCGCCCATGCATCTGGGTTGCCCGCCTGGTCGCCGGACATGGTGATGACGACGCGATGGGGCACGAAGCGGTAGAAGGTGGATTCCGGCGCACCCCTACCTGGCGTGCCAAATGTCGGATTTCGGGTTCCGGCAGACCCTTGAGGTTCGAACACTGGGGTGCGCGTGGAGATTTCGCCTTTTACCTACCTGCACCCCTCCGCCACGCTAATATCTAAGCTATGGAAAGAACAACACAAGAGACACATGGTTTATATTGGTTCGGGCCACCGTTGTGGTGTAATACCCTACTCCAATGTGTGGTGTGGTGGATTGCCTCTTGGGCTGATGATGATGAACAATACAAGGAAGAACAGCCTCGCGAGGGTCTGTTCTTTGCTGGGGGGACGAACTGCTAGGAGGAGTCTAGTCACCCTTCTCTCTCTCTGATTTCGATCCGATCCTTGATCCTCGATGCTCGATCTTCCCCCCTGTGGGTGGCTGGTCCTATTTATAGGCAATGGCCCTGGGCCTCTTCCCAAATATTGAGCGGGAAGGGCGCCAACAATTGGCCATTTTGAAGGGGAACATCTGGTACACTTATCCTGACTAAAGTTGGTCCTCGCCTGCACAAAGCTCTGGTGGTGACGCCGTCTTGGGCTCCACGATGACCTCCGTCTTGCAGTCCTCCTGGTCTTGGTCTTGTTGCACCGAAATGGCAACCTTTGCCTGATGCCTCGGTACTCCGCGCCTGCGCTTGCCCCCTTTGCACCAAAGGGGAAAGGAGGACACTGCACAGGCCGGCGCCCGCCTGGCGCCCTTGGTCGTCATGGCTTGCATCACGGGCACCTCGTGAGGTACCCCGCCTTGATCTCTCCGCCTCCTCGCGAGCTAGCCTGGTGAGGCCGTGCCTGAGGAAGCTCCGTGTCGTTCGCCCCTCGAGGCTTGGCCCCTCGCGAGGGTCTTGGGTCTGTGTTGATGAAGATAGGCCGCGCTGGGCCCCCCTTTGAGCCACGCCGCAGGCCGCAGGTAGGCAAGTCTGGGGACCCCCGTTCCCAGAACGCCGACACATAGATCTATCTGTATCTCTGCCCATTGATTCGGTACTGTTCTTTTTTGATCCTTGAATATTTTCCTTCTTTTCTGAACTTGCTTCAGATCCATCGCTGTAGAGAAATCTGTTTCTGTACACTTACCCATCCGCAATCTCAACTGTTTCAATGCTTAGATCCGGCGGTTTAACTTGGTGTAGAAAAAATTAAGAAACCGGTATATACCATTAGTCCCCTTGTTGAACCGCCAGATGTTGTTGCTTCACAAAACTCCGGTTTAGATAGAGTTGTCTCCGGTTTAACATTGTACATACCAGTGTACTTTAATCAATGCATTCTTGAACCGGAATCACCTATCTTGTAGATTTCATTATGGCCAAGCAAGTATATGAGTGCAACTGGGTTCCTTCTCGCGTCACAGAGACTCAACTAAACAATTTAGTCCTGATCGGTGCTTTAGGCAGCAAAAACACCATCCATTGGAGGGTCCCTGGCAAAGAATGCCCTCCCACACCTCAAGAAGGAGAGGTTGTCGTTTTCGTAGATCACTTAGCCCGGGGCTTTAAGCCGCCCGGTTCTAAATTTTACCGGGATGTTTTGGCCGATTTTCAACTCCGCCCACAAGACACTGGCCCTAACTCTGTTACAAACATGTGTCACTTCCAAGTGCTCTGTGAGGTGTTCTTTCAAGAGGAGCCCACAGTTGAATTGTCCAGAGACTGCTTGCATCTAAACCGCCGCACTGAGTTTACTGACGGTTCCAATACGGAATTGGGTGGTGTGGCGATTCAGAAAAGGAAAGAGGTCACATACCCTCACGCCAAACTGCACAGCCATCCCAAAGAGTGGAATCAAACATGGTTCTATTGCAAAGACACCTCCCCTGCTGGTGAAAATCATTTGCCTGGCTTTCGTCTGGAGCGGCTTAGCAATACACACCCCTTTCCGCAAAGGTTGACTGCCACGGAGAGAAGCAAATACGCCCCTCAACTGTCCAAGCTCAGAGCCTTCATGGCCAACGGTTTAACAGGGGTTGATCTCGCTCGCTGTTGGATATCGTGGAGCATACTGCCCCTTAGTCAGCGATCCGGTTTGATGTACGAGTATACTGGCAGTGTTGATGACCCACTGCGACATGCTAACATCCAGCTCGCCGACGAAGAAATCACAGAGGCTGTGAATAAAATGCTGAATGAACCGGAATACGTCTGTGCTCGAACCGGCCTGCTTCCCTTCTATGTCACCAACAAACCGCCAGCTGTAAGAGCTTGATTTTTCTTTTTATTGAACCTATTATTGATATATCTAGTCATTGTTTAATATCAATGTCTGTTTAAACAGGGCGATGATCCATTTTGGAGCAAGAAACTTTCACAGGAGAAGCCAAAAAAAACAGACAAACTGGAACGACCAACCCGGCCAAAGACTAAAGTCGTGAAATGGCCTTCTCATAAGAAGAAAACCACTGCATCTTCTGATCCGGCCCCTGATGATGATGTGGGTAATCCGGACCTTGAGGTAGAGCTTGACTCACTTGGCTTATTTTTCATGCGCCTTATTGATGATGATATTTGTCAGGATGATGCCGAAGCCAGCCATGCTAATGCTGCAGAGGTAATTACTCTCTCTTCCGATTCAGACCCTTTGCCTTCACTAAAAATCCGTCAGGCAAACCGGAAGGTTAAATTTTCTCATCCTCTTGCTTACTTGGATCCCAAATTTCTTGTGAAGACCCAACAGCACGAAGCTCGCCGCACAACCCGGCACAGCGGCCAAGTAGTTACCTCCGCCGGTTTACCGAACAGTCTGGTTCGGAAACGCCATTCAGAGGTCTCTAATTTGCTTGTCAGTGCTTGTCCTAAAGCGGGCTGTTTTCGTCAACCTCTTAATCCATCTGACTCCGATTATCAGGTTACTTCCCACTCATCCTCTGGCGAGTCATCGGCTACTCAGCTGCCACCGCTCAAAACGGTGCTTGGGTAAGCTATACTTGTTATAATATTTCTGGTACATCACCTTGTAACATATGTTGTATTTGACTTTGTTATTCCTTTCAGGGCCAAGCCTAGGCTGAGCAAGAAGGCTCGCCTGGATAAAGCAGCCGAGGAGGACATCGTCCCTAAACCGGGTAAAACACCAGATCTTGAAGCGGCTATTCATGAAGATATACCCAATGATCCACCATAGCAGGATGATGATTTTATTGCTGAAGAAAGGCCTATTGATGCCTCAAGCCCTGTCAACCAGCCCACAAGCCCCATCCGGTTTGGGAGATCCACCAGTCCATCCCAGCCTGCTGACAAACCGACTGCGCCAGTGCAAACCGGTGATGCTAAGGATGATGAAGTTGTAATTACTGGTATTGGCCGTACAGAGCCCAGCAATCCTGTTGCTTTATCCAAGCATACCGCCAAAGAAGAATTTGCTGGCATGGGCAAAGGCAAGTGGAATGTTGACTTGGCGACCTATGCTGCTCTGAATGCCCAAGATCTTCATTCTGGCTATCTGAACCAGCTCTATACCAGCCATGATTATGAAGCTGGTCTAGTGAATATGATGAAAGAGAAATTTGAGGTAACTTCCCTGTGCTTTTCCCTGCTTGGACATTTCAATCTTGTTAATTCTCCTAGCCCCCAAGGGCCGGTTTAGAATCTTCATTCAAACCGGGACTTGCTAATATAAATCTCCATACTTCGGAAATTGCTGATGTAGCCCCCAAGGGCCGGTTCAACTTAGCGTAGTTAAACCGGGACTTTAAGTAATTGTCATCTTTATTTGAGCAAATAGACATTAGCCCCCAAGTGCCAAGTTGAATACTTGTATTGATCTGGGGACTTTAGAATCTATTGAAAGATTTAAGATCAAATATACATTAGCCCCCAAGGCCCAAGTGCATAACTTGTTATGTGGTTGGTACTTCAATTGTTGTACTACTTGCGGAATCATATATCTGTCTGTATGCAGGCTGAGCTGAAGACAAAAGAAAGCCAAGTCGCCGATCTCCAAGAAAATCTGAAATCCCAACAAGCTGAAACCTCCAAAGCAAAAGAGGAATTAACCAGCGCTTTAAGCGCCATGGAACAGCTTAAGGAGGGCTTCAAGAAGAAGCGGGCGGATTGGGCCACTGAAAAATCTGCTTTAACCAAACAAGCAAAAGATGTCGAGGCTGCACTGAAACCGGTGGTGGACGAACTGACCAGCATAAAGCAGCAAGTGCATTCCATGACCGCTGCTATCTTTGGTAAGCTGGTTTGATTTCTGGATTGATTCTGCCGTCTTATAAAGCTGCCGATTTGTTAACCCTTTGTAATATTTCAGGGACACGCATTGGTCACTTGGGGTCAGATGTGCGGAAGGAAATTGAAAGCCGCCTACACATTGACCGAACAAATGTACACTGGTGCACAGCAGATCATCTCTGCTGCATCCCACAACAATCCGGCGCCCACTTTGATTCAGGACACTCTAAAGAGACTGTCGATGCTTCCTGCCCGGGTTGAAGAGCTGAAGAAATCCGCTGCTCGAACCGGTGCGATCAATGCCTTAATCTGGGCAAAAGCTTGGGTGCCGGATTTTGATCCTGTTGAAGCGGCTCAGGGCTATCCCAGCTTGAAGGAAGACTGGTCAGAGTTTAGTGAAGCGGATCTGCGAGCAATAAACCGGGAGGTGCGTCCGCTAGCTTGTCAATTTGTTGAAGAAGCAGACTTGTCTCATTATCAAGCCCAATATGACAACCAAAACAAGCGAGTAGTTGCACCAATTCCTGAAGCAGAAAATCTTATCCCTCCAACCCCTAAGCATACTTACGCTCCCGATATTGAACCGTCGTTGCTGATCCATGATGAAGCTGTCTTTCAAGCATTAATGGGAATCGACTGAACAACTGTTGATTTCTAGCCGCTGGGTAGAGAAGTTGAAGTTGAAGCGGCGCGGGATGACCCACAACCATCAGGCCAGGCTGGTGACCAAGCTTGAACCGGAAGCCGGTTTAAACTGCTTCTCCTTTGCGAAAAAACAATGATCTTATTTTGGGCACCGTGTTGCCTTGTAATTGGCTAGCCGATACTCTTGATTTTGATATGCCTTCATGCATAATTACTGCAACTTGTTCTTCCTTTGGGTGATGAACTTTCCAAAGTATTTTCTGTAATACAAAAAATCTTAAAGCGCCACCACGGTTGTACCGTCAGGCAGAGTATGATGTCTGCACATGTGAAATCAAAATATCTGAAATATGATCAAATCTTTGGGATACATAATACCTGCCATCGTTGGGCATGAAGTTGGCTTGGCCAATCTTGAAGCGGAGGTTTATAAACCCACACTGTTGGAGGAGATAACAGCTCCTGTATATATATATATATATATATATATATATAATGCCGGTTTACCATGTAAACCGTGCCGGGTTATAATAAAACACCGTGTTACTTCGTAATAGGATGTTAAAAAATCAAACCGGGCAAATAGTCTCCGGATTAAAAATGGACCATGTTCCGTCAATTGACAGTTTGAACCGGTTTAAAACTTTGTCGGTTTAAAAAACCCAACAAAAAGAAAGAAATATCTATCAAAGAAAATTGTGAAGCAAAGGCAACGATAAAACCGTTTGCAAAAAGAGGCTTATTTGAGCCGATCAGATGGCGTTACCATGGTCGGACACGACCAAGCTCCCGATAGGTGTAGCTATGGTTCAAGTCAGCCAGGTCCCCAGATGAAACTGTGGCATTTATGCCGATCAAGAGGCGTGGCAATGGTTCAGGTTCGACCAAGCCCCCAAGTGATTCTGTGGCCTTAGGCCGATCAAAAGGCATGATTGGTTCAGACTTGACCATGTCCCCAAGTGATCTGGTGGCTTTCGCCTATCAAAAGGTGTTGCATTGGTTCGGATACGACCAAGCCCCCAAGTGATATTACATGATGCTTTGAAAAGCTAACTCAAGGGGTAAACCGGAGGCCGCTTTAGAACAACTCCGTGTAACCACACATGATGTAAAAGAACAGATACCCCGCTTTAGCTGAGGTTCCGGCTTATTATATTAATCATAATATATACATCGTCGTAATATGTACATAAGTAGAGCCAATGGCTCAGGTATAGTAAGGCCGAAGATGAGCTATGTTCCACGGCCTGTTGGTCTCCTCCTCTGATGTACGTGAGTCTTTATGCTCTCGAATATCGATCAGATAGTATGACCCATTGTGCAGATTCTTACTGACCACGAAAGGTCCCTCCCAAGGTGGGGATAGCTTATGCATATCAGTCTGATCTTGGATGAGCCGAAGCACCAAATCTCCTTCCTAAAAGGTTCTGGTTCTGACTCGGCGACTGTGATAACGACGAAGATCCTGTTGGTAAATCGCCGAGCGGGCGGCTGCTATGTCACGTTCTTCATCCAACAGGTCCAAAGCGTCTTGCCGTGCTGTCTCGTTGTCCGCTTCAACATAAGCCGCCACACGAGGTGAGTCATGACGGATATCACTTGGGAGAACCGCCTCCGCTTCGTAGACCATGAAGAATGGCGTGTATCCTGTTGATCTGTTGGGTGTAGTACTGATGCTCCATAACACAGATGGTAACTCTTCTACCCAACAACCCGGTGTTCTCTGCAAAGGAACCATAAGCCGGGGCTTGATGCCTCTCAAGATCTCTTGATTAGCCCTTTTTGCTTGACCATTGGACTGCGGGTGTGCCACTGATGAAACATCAAGCCGGATGTGCTCCCGTTCGCAGAACTCCTTCATGGCACCCTTGGACAAATTGGTACCATTATCTGTGATGATACTGTGTGGAAAGCCAAACCGTAAAATCACTTTTTTGATGAACTGAACCGCCGTGGCCGCATCACACTTGCTAATAGGTTCTGCCTCCACCCACTTTGTAAACTTGTCAACCGCCACCAGAAGGTGGGTCTTCTTATCTTTGGACCTTTTGAAAGGCCCAACCATATCCAGCCCCCAAGTCGCAAATGGCCAAGTAATTGGAATCATTCTCAATTCTTGAGCCGGCACATGAGCACGTCTTGAAAACTTTTGGCAACCATCACATTGTCTGACTAGATCCTCCGCATCAGCATGAGCAGTTAACCAATAGAAGCCATGGCGAAACGCTTTAGCCACCAAAGATTTTGAACCAGTGTGGTGACCACAATCTCCTTCGTGGATCTCACGCAAAATTTCACAGCCTTCTTCAGGAGACACACAATGTTGAAACGCCCCTGATACACTGCAATGATGCAACTCGGCATTGACAATAGTCATGGACTTGGACCGCCGGATTATCTGTCGGGCCAGAGTCTCATCCTCTGGTAACTCGCCCCGGTTCATGTACGCCAGGTAAGGAAGCGTCCAATCCGGAATGACATGAAGAGCTGCCACCAATTGAGCCTCCGGATCAGGAATAGCCAAATCTGCTTCACCAGGGAGCTTGACCGACGGGTTGTGCAGCACATCCAGAAAAACATTGGGCGGGACCGGTTTGCGCTGAGAGCCCAGCCGGCTTAAAGCGTCCGCCGCTTCATTCTTCCGTCGGTCCACGTGGTCCACCTGATAGCCTTTAAAGTGACCTGCAACAATATCCACCTCACGACGATATGCTGCCATGAGTGGGTCCTTGGAATCCCAAGTGCCAGATACTTGTTGGCCACAAGGTCCGAGTCACCGAAGCACTTAACTCGACTTAGATTCATCTCCTTAGCCATCCGGAGACTGTGGAGCAAGGCTTCATACTCAGCTGTATTGTTAGTACAAGGGAACATTAAGCGGAGAACGTAACAAAACTTATCACCTCGTGGGGAAGTTAATACGACTCTTGCCCCCGAGCCTTCCAATTGCCTGGATCCGTCAAAATGGATGGTCCAATATGTGTGATCCGGCTTTTCTTCAGGTGCTTGCAGTTCCGTCCAATCATTGATGAAATCAACAAGTGCTTGAGACTTAACCACCGTCCGAGGCACATACTTCAATCCGTGCGGCCCAAGCTCTATAGCCCACTTGGCAATCCGGCCAGTCGCTTCCCGGTTCTGGATGGTATCCCCCAAGGGAGCAGAACTGACCACCGTAATGGGGTGCCCTTGGAAGTATTGCTTGAGCTTCCGGCTTGCCATAAAAACTCCATATACCAGCTTCTGCCAATGCGGATATCTTTGTTTGGACTCAATGAGTACCTCGCTGATATAATAGACTGGACGTTGAACCGGATGCTCCTTGCCTGCCTCCTTTCGCTCCACCACAATAGCCACACCGACCGCACGAGCATTAGCAGCAATATATAGCAGTGACGGCTCTTTGTCCATGGGAGCGGTGAGCACTAGCGGATTGGCCAATCGCCGCTTTAAGTCCTCAAATGCTTCATCAGCAGCAGAACTCCACACGAATTGATCCGTTTTCTTCAACATCTGATACAAAGGGATTGCCTTCTCACCAAGGCGGCTGATAAACCGGCTTAACGCGGCAATCCGGCCTGCCAGGCATTGAACATCGTTGATGCACTTCGGTTTAGCCAGGGAGGTGATGGTTGTGATCTTCTCCGGATTAGCCTCGATTCCCCTGTTGGACACCAGAAAACCCAATAACTTGCCTGCCGGTACACCAAAGACACACTTGGCCAGATTAAGCATCATCTTGTACGTCCTCAGGTTATCAAAGGTTTCCTTCAAGTCGTCAACCAGAGTCTCCTTCTCCCTTGACTTAACCACGATATCATCCACGTAAGCATGTACATTACGGCCAATCTGCTTGTGAAGACAATTTTGTACACACCGTTGATAAGTTGCCTGGGCACTCTTGAGCCCAAAGGGCATAGACACATAGCAGAAGGCTCCAAAGGGAGTTATAAATGCCATCTTCTCCTGGTCCTTAACTGCCATTTTGATCTGATGATAGCCAGAATATGAATCCAAAAAACTCAAACGTTCACCACCCGCCGTAGCATCAATAATTTGATCAATACGGGGGAGGGCAAAAGGATCTGCTGGACAAGCCTTATTAAGATCTGTGTAATCCACACACATGCGCCAGGTGCCGTTTTTCTTAAGGACCAGCACCGGATTGGCAAGCCACTCAGGGTGGAAAACTTCAATAATAAAGCCAGCTGCTAAGAGCCTGGCTACCTCTTCTCCAATCGCTTTGCGTCTTTCTTCGTTAAACCGGTGGAGGAACTATTTCACCGGTTTGTATTTAGGATCCACATTAAGGGTGTGCTCAGCGAGTTGCCTCGGTACACCTGGCATGTCAGAGGGCTTCCATGCAAAAATGTCTCGATTCTCACGGATGAACTCGATGAGAGCGCTTTCCTATTTCGGATCCAAGTTGGCACTGATGCTGAACTGCTTGGACGAATCGCCAGGCACGAAGTCAACAAGCTTAGTTTCAGCTGCCGATTTGAACTTCAGGGCCGGATCATGCTCCGTAGTTGGCTTCTTTAATGGAGTCATGTCCGCCGGATCAACATTGTCCTTATAATACTTCAGCTCCTCGGTGGCACAAACTGACTCTGCGTAGGCCACATCTCCTTCCTCGCACTCCAAAGCGATTTTACGGCTTCCGTGAACCGTTATTGTCCCCTTGTGACCCGGCATCTTGAGCTGCAAATACACATAACAAGGCCGTGCCATAAACTTGGCGTAGGCCGGCCGCCCAAACAGGGCATGATATGGACTTTGGATTTTCACCACTTCAAACGTCAATGTTTCCGACCTGGAATCATGATCATCTCCAAAGGCCACTTCCAGAGCTATCTTACCAACAGGATATGCTGACTTGCCAGGTACCACACTGTGGAACACTGTATTGGACGGTTTAAGATTTTTATCTGTTAGTCCCATACGACGGAAGGTCTCATTTTACAAGATATTAATGCTGCTCCCTCCATCCGTGAGCACCTTGGTGAACTTGTAACCTCCCACCTGAGGCGCCACCACCAGAGCCAACTGACCTGGATTATCAACCCGGGGAGGATGATCCTCTCTGCTCCATGTGATTGGTTGTTTAAACCAGCGCAGATAACGGGGCACGGCCGGTTCAACAGAGTTGACTGCCCGCCTCTGAACTTTCCGGTCTCGCTTGTCCAGGCTAGTGGTGAAGACATGGTACTGCCCACTATTCAACTGTTTAGGGTTGCTCTGGTAACCCGACTGTTGCTGCTGCTGGTTGTAACCACCCTGGTTGTTCTGATTATTTTGATTGTTATGTCCGCCCGGATTACTATTAAATCCTGAACCGGAATTTCCTCCACCGTAACCTGGCCCGGATCCTGAGCCACCGCCGGAACCGTGATCATACCGAAAAGCATTAGAATTCTTGAACTTCTGCATAATGAAGCAATCCTTCCAAAGGTGGTTTGCTGGCACCTCCTTCATCCCATGCTTTGGACAAGGCTGGTTCAATAGATAATTTAAGCGGTCCGGGTTAGGGTTAGGCGCTCCACCGCGATTCGGCGGTTTACCCTTGCGTCGCTGACCCTTGTCTTGCGCATTGGTATTAGCCACGAAGTCCATGTTGCCATCCGCTTTATGCTTGCCTCCGTTACCGTTACCTGCCGAGTGATGCTGCTGACCTTTGGAGTTGCTGTTCTTCTTTCCCTTCCCTGTCTTGTCATCATCAGACTCGGGATCCTTGGTACTATCAGAATCAGCATACTTTACCAAGGCAGCCATGAGGGTCCCCATGTCAGTGCAATGGCGCTTCATCCGTCCTAACTTCAGCTTTAGGGGCCCAAACCGGCAATTGCCTTCTAGGGTTATAACCGCGGTGTCAGCGTTGATGCGGTCTGATGAATGCAGAACCTGTGAGACCCGACGCACCCAATGAGTCGTCGATTCTCCTTCCTCCTGGACACAGGCAGCTAAGTCCACTACTGACATAGGCTTCTTACATGTATCCTTGAAGTTACTGATAAACCGGGCTCGTAATTGGGCCCATGAACTGATAGAATTGGCCGGTAAGCTTTTTAACCAAGTGCGGGCCGTTCCTTCAAGCACCATGGTGAAGTACTTCGCACATGCCGCATCATCCACATCAAGCATCTCCATGGCCATCTCATAGCTCTCCACCCATGTCTCTGGGGGTTGATCCGCCGTGTAATTTGGTACTTTGCACGGGCCCTTGAAATCCTTGGGCAGGCGCACATTGCGTAAAGCGGGGACAAGGCAAGGCACCCCCAAAGAACTAGAAGTAACACCGGGTTCGACCGAGATAGTTGGATGAACCGGCGTAAGCTGCCGTGCCTGATACTGTGCGGCTAACTCGGCCTCCCTGCGCGCTCGGGCCCGGTCCACCACTTCCTGAGCATTATCAGCTCCACCCTTCGGGTTGTTGCCGCGGGGTGCTCCACGTAGTTCATTACTGGACACCGCCGGTTCATCCATATGCCTGCTATAGCTCCGGCTTGGACGAGGGGTCGAGTGGATCCGGTCGCGGCTGTACGAGTATGCTTCCTGTTGGACCATAGCTGTCCTAAGAAGCTCCTTGACCCGTCGCGTCTCTACCGCCTGCGGTGAGTCACCTTCAATTGGAATGGCCTCCAGCCGTGCAGCAGCGGCAACGAGATTGTCCATCGGGTTGGAGTAGTGACCCGGAGGTGTTGAAACAGCCTGAGGTATAACAGTGTTTTGACGAGGCAGGTCCATCAGACGGGGTTGAACCGGCGCGCCGGTCCCAGGAGCTTCCACTCGGTTTCCCTCTAGCGGATTACTGGTTCCTGCTCCTGGGGTGTTGAAAAGGTCTCTGGCCTCAAAAACCGAAGGCAAACGGGATCGGTACTACCTCTTCACGACTTCATGCGACGCGTTCTAGTCGAACATGAGCCTGTAGGCTTGTGCGTCTAAAGCGGCCCGCTCTGTGGTCATCCTGGCATTCTCGGCTGCCAGGTCCGCCTTGGCCTGGGTGATCTGTTCCTTCACCTTTGCAATCTCCGCGTTGTGGACGTCCTGATCCGCCGGGTTAGCTTCTGCCATAAGTACAGCCAATGCATCAAATAGATCTGATAGAACTTGAGTCGGCGGGCGCACAGAGCTTCCTGCCCCGGCAGCTGTCGCCGCTACTGAACCGGAGTTTATTGGCGCAGCGGTCAACGAATGAAGCGCTGCTTGTGTGCCGGCCATGAATATTCCAACTCGGTTGCGTAGATCAGAGGGGTCCGGAATACTGTCACCATCGGAACAGCCCCCAATCCGGCCATCTTGTAGCTGATATAGAGATTCGGTTTCTCCGGTTGATGACTCGTCGCCGGAATAAACGACGGTCTCGCCGCGAGATTCCGATCCATCCTCATAACTTCCTCCATGGATGACTCCCACGAGGCACGCTTCACGGCCGGTTTAACCCGGGCGGATCGTGCACGCTGAGCCGTTTCGACGAGGTCGGTGCAGATGTCCGGCTCAGGGCCCGGTTCACCGATCTTGCCGAGGAAAACGTGTATGCCACCAAAGGGGACCCGGTACCCGTACTCAACTGAGCCGGCCTCGGGGCCCCAGCCTGCATCATCGATGTAGAGCTTGCCGCGACGACTCTTAGTCATCCGACCCACAGCGTAGCCCTCGAGTCCTTCAAAGCGGCCCTCCAAGAACTTGAAGCCATCGTGCGATAGCCCCACGGTGGGCGCCAACTGTCGTGGTTTTGTCACGGCAGATGTCCTCATGAAAGGACTTAGTCGTGGAGCCATCGCAACGGGTTAGCTTGAAGGGGTTAAAGCGGACACAGGGACGCAAGAGAGTTTATACTAGTTCGGCCCCTTCGATGAAGGTAAAAGCCGACGTCTAGTTGTGATGGAATTGATGGGGTTTCGATGACTAGGGAGAAAACAAGCTTCGCCTAAGTCTCGAGTTGTTGTCTGTTGTTCTGAACCACCGCCAAGTCGTCCCCTTATATACACGGGTGACGCCCGTCGGTTCACAGAGTCCCAATACCAGCTCATAGATGTGTCCGGTTTGGTCTCTACTTATTCCTAACTTACAATACAAGTTACATACCAACGGCGGTTTACGGCTATAGGCCTTGAACCGACTATGGGCCTTGAGCCCTCATCTGCCTTCTTGGGCTTTAACATAGTTAACTACTGACGAAGTTAACCCGGCCCAGATAGGCCGGTTTACGCCTAGTAGTGATATCCCCAACACCACTCGAGCTACTTCACCTTTGGTCCTAATGCTTACAAAAGTCTCGGTGGAAATTCTTTTGGTCTAGTTATAGTTGATGATTTTTCAAGATTTACGTGGGTGTTCTTTATCGATGATGAATCGGAGGTCCAAAAGATCTTCAAAAACTTCGCTAGGAAGGCCCAAAATCAATTTGAAGTGAAAATCAAGAAGGTTCGCAGCGACAATGGAACGGAGTTCAAGAACGCAAATGTGGACACCTTTCTTGACGAAGAAGGGATTTCACATGAGTTCTCTACGACATACACACCTCCACAGAATGGAGTGGTTGAGAGAAAGAACCGGACACTCATCGAAATGGCAAGAACGATGCTTGATGAGTACAAGACGCCAAAGCACTTTTGGGCGGAAGCGGTTGAGACAGCTTGTCATGCAACAAATCGCTTGTATCTTCACAAGCTACTCGGCAAGACGGCATACGAGCTCCTGACCGGTAACAAACCACAAGTTGGATACTTTTGAGTATTCGGCTCAAAGTGCTACATTCTTGATAAGCATCATCATTCTAAATTTGCTCCTAAGTCTCATGAAGGTTTCCTACTTGGTTATGGCTCAAACTCTCACACATACCGTGTCTACAATAATTTCACCCGAAAGGTCGAAGAGACGGTAGATGTGAAATTTGATGAATCTAACGGCTCACAGGTAGAGCAATTGCCAATTGATGTAGGAGACAAAGACCCTTTGGAAGCAATCCAAGACTTGTCTATTGGCAAGATTCGTCCAACGGAGGTGAAGGAGAGTACCTCGTCCGTCCAAGTGGAAGCTTCTACCTCAAGACAAGGTGAACCAAGAGTTGATACGGAAGCATCCACAAGTGGGACACACCAAGATGAAGAAAATGAGGAAGTGCACCAAGATGAACGCCAACAACTTCCTTCTCCACCATGACAAGAGAATGACAACGTTGTCGGCGTTCTAGGAATGGGGGTCCCCAGACTTGCCTGCCTGCGGCCTGCGGCGTGGCTCAAAGGGGGGACCAGCACGGCCCATCTTCACCAACACAAACCCAAGACCCTCGCGAGGGGCCAAGCCTCGCGGGGCAGACGACGCGGAACTTCCTCAGGCACGGCCTCGTCAGGCTGGCTCACGAGGAGGCGGAGAGATCAAGGCGGGGTCCCTCGCGAGGTGCCCGTGACGCAAGCCATGACGACTCAGGGAGCCAGGCGGGTGCCAGCCCGCGTAGCGTCCTCCTTTCCTCTTTGGTGCAAAGGGGGCAAGCGCAGCCGCGGAGTACCGAGGCATCAGGCAAAGGTTGCCATTTTGGTGCAATGAGACCAAGACCAGGAGGACTATGAGATGGAGGTCATCGTGGAGCCCAAGACGGCGTCATCACCAGAGCTTTGCGCAGGCGAAGACTACTTTTGTCAGGATAGCTGATACTTGCTGTCCCCCTTCAAATTAGCCCGCCATTGTTGGCTCCCTTCCCGCTCGATATTTGGGAAGAGGACCAGGGCCTCTATAAATAGGACCAGTCACCCACATAGGGAGGGGGTTCGGTCGGTTTTGGCTAGAGGCAGAGAGAGAGAGAAGGTGACTGAACTC
This sequence comes from Triticum urartu, assembly GCF_003073215.2. Classification (NCBI taxonomy): domain Eukaryota; kingdom Viridiplantae; phylum Streptophyta; class Magnoliopsida; order Poales; family Poaceae; genus Triticum; species Triticum urartu. The sequence goes on along the minus strand of NC_053028.1, from coordinate 254,837,166 downwards.
CACTGAGCAGTTCATCGCCCCAGCCAAGAACAGACCCTCGCGAGGCTGTTCTTCCTTGTATTGTTCATCATCATCAGCCCAAGAGGCAATCCACCACACCACACACTGGAGTAGGGTATTACACCACAACGGTGGCCCGAACCAGTATAAACCCTGTGTCTCTTGTGTTGTTCTTTCCGTAGTTTTAGATCCTAGCATGACGGAGGGGTGCAGGTAGGTAGGAGGCGAAATCTCCGCGCGCACCCTAGTGTTCGAACCTCAAGGGTCTGCCGAAACCCGGAATCCGACATTTGGCGTGCCAGGTAGGGGTGCACCGGAATTCGTCTACCACCACCCCGTTCTCCTCCGACCATCACGCCCTTGTCTGACGCTCGTCGGGCCCGCGCGGAGCGCCGGACCGCGCCTGCTTCCCGCGTCGCCTAGATGGCCCCTGTCAGCGGGCATCCTCGCCGTTCCCCGTCACCTGCCGTCAACGCCGCCACTGGCCCGGCGGGGGACGGGCAGCAAGCATCATCCCAGCATCTGTCCGTGCGGCAAGACGGCCGCACCACAACTCCCACACTCACCCTAGCTGGTTCTTCGCCCCGCGCGCTCCGCACGCCCATGGAGCCCCGCAACCTCTCCCCCGTCTATTACGCTGCATCAACACCCCCGGTCGTCGCGGCCCTCTTGGGCGGCTCACAGGCGCCGCCCACAAGTCACCACGTCAAGCCGTTCATCCGCCGGGTCAGCACCGCTTCCACGCGGCAGGGGGCTCCCCTGGATCGGGCGGCGCCCGAGACTGGCCTGACCTTCAGCTCGGAGGACCACCCCTCCAACTCGGCCTGCTCGGGTGCGCTCCCCTTGCTGTGCACCCCCACCATCTGCCAGGTGGCCGTCACCAGAACCCTCATTGATGGTGGCGCGGGCCTCAGCATGCTCTCGATCGAGGCCTTTAATCTCCTCTACATACCCCAGGAGCGGCTGTGACCCAGCCGGCCCTTCTCAGGCGTCGGGGGCGGATCGTCCAGCTCCTTGGGACAGATTCAGCTCCCAGTAACCTTCGGCACCTACGACAACTTCCGCACAGAGCTGGTCGACTTTGACATCGCCCCCATCGGTCTCCCCTACAACGCCATCCTCGGCTACCCAGTGCTGGCCCAGTTCATGGCAGCGACGTACCCGGCGTACAACCTCATGAAGATGCCCGGGAGCAGCGGTGTCCTCACCATGCACGGGGACACCGGGGACGCTCTGCAGGTGCTCAAGCTCGTCTTCAAGACAGCGGCGTCGGCACAGCCCGCCGACTTGGAGGCCCCCGAGCCCAAGGGAGCTGCGCCCGCCAAAAAGAAGCAGTTGTTCACCCAAGACAAGGCAGAAACCAAGCAAATACCCGTCGATGACGACGGGTCCACCAACGCCACTTTCACCATAGGCGCCCACCTCAAACCCGAGCAGGAAGAGGCCCTAGTCGGGTTCCTGCGCGCAAACAAGAAGGTATTAGCTTGGGAGCCAGACCAGTTGGCAGGGATCCCCAGGAGTGTAATCGAGCATCACCTCAATGTGTGCCCCAACGTGCGCCCTGTGAAGCAGAAGGCCAGGCGGCAGTCCATAGAAAAGCAGGCCTTCATCGTCTAAGAGACCCACAAATTAGAGGCCGCTGGGGTCATTCGCAAGGTCCGATACCCAGATTGGTTGGCCAACCCTGTCATTGTGCCAAAGAAGGGAGGGAAGGAGCGCATGTGTGTCGACTTCACCAACCTCAACAAAGCGTGCCCGCAAGATCCGTTCCCGCTCCCCCGCATCGACCAGATCGTCGATTCCACCGCGGAATGCGACCTATTATGCTTCCTGGATGCCTTCTCTGGGTATCACCAGATCAAGATGGCGGTAGAAGACGTCAAGAAGACAGCCTTCCTAACCCCGTGTGGGGTGTACTGCTACACATGCATGCCATTCGGGCTGCGTAACGCAGGGGCGACCTTTCAACGGCTGATGCACATCACCCTGGGCCCGCAGCTCGGGAAGAATGTCGAAGCTTATGTCGATGACATCGTGGTAAAATCTCGGGAGGCCAGGACCTTGATACAAGGCCTGGAGGAAACCTTCGCGAGCCTCAACGCAGTGAACCTATGGCTCAACCCAGAGAAGTGTGTGTTCGGAGTCTCCTCGGGCAAGCTCTTGGGTTTCCTTGTGTCCCACCCAGGCATCGGGGCTAACCCGGAGAAGGTCAAGGCAGTGGAAGACATGAGCCCGCCAAAGACCCTCAGAGAAATGCAGAAGCTCACGGGGCGCGTGACCGCGCTAGGGCGCTTCATCTCCAAGTTGGGGGAGCGAGCGCTTCCTTTCTTCCAGCTAATGAAGAAAAAGGGGCCCTTCGAGTGGACTGACGAGGCCGACAAGGCGTTCCAGGATCTCAAGAGATACCTGACCAGTCCACCGGTCATGGTGGCTCCGCGCCCTCAAGAGCCCCTGGTGCTTTACCTCGCCGCCACTCCCTACTCCGCCAGCACAGACTTGGTGGCAGTCAGAGAGGAGCGTCGAATCAAAACCGCAGCAGCGGCCCAGGACGAGGCGGAATAGGAACGGGGAAGGCCCACAGAAACTGCTACAGCGGCTGAGGAGGATCAGCCGTCGCAGAGGGGCACACCGGAAGCGGAAGAGGCCCCACTCCCAGATGGCCAGTCTCAGGAGTCCTCATTGCCTCAAGAGGTGCCAAGGTCTCCGAAGGGAGCCACCAGCACTGACGCACTCCACCTTGTTGAGCACCCAGTGTACTTCGTCAGCACGGTGTTGCGGGATGCAAGGGCACGGTACCCCATGCCTCAGAAACTCCTCCTCGCGCTACTGGTGGCCTCGCGCAAGCTGCGGCACTATTTTCAGGGTCACCCCATCTAGGTCGTCTCGTCATACCCCCTGGAGAGAGTGCTCAGGAGCCCCAATTCAGCTGGGAGGGTCGCTGAGTGGAACATAGAGCTGCAAGCGTTTCAGCTCGAATTCAGCACGACCAGAGTCATCAAGGGAGCAGCATTGGCGGATTTCGTGGCAGAATGGATGGAGGTGCCAGGCCTCAAGGCCGACGAGGATCGGTCCCTGTCCTCGGGAAGCGAGGCGCCAGAAGGCTGGTTCATGTACTTCGATGGGGCGTTCTCTAGGCATGGCGCTGGGGCTGGGGCGGTGCTTATATCGCCCACTCAGGACAAGCTCTATTACGCCGTGCAGCTCTGTTTCCAGCAAGGTGAAAAGGTCTCCAACAACATAGCGGAGTATGAAGGTTTAATAGCGGGCTTGAAAGCCGCAGCTGCCCTGGGGGTGAAACGCCTCACCATCAAGGGCGATTCGCAGCTCCTTGTCAAATTCTCCAACAAGGTGTATGAGCCGAAGGATGAGCACATGGAAGCCTACCTTGCGGAGGTCCGCAGGATGGAGAAGCAGTTCTGGGGTTGGAGTTGCAACATGTGCCCCGTGGCACCAATCTGGAAGCCGATGACATCGCCAAACACGCGTCCAGGCGGTTACCTTAGGAGCCTGGCATTTTCGAGGAGCGGCTCTTCAAGCCTTCAGCCCTGCCGTCATTATCAAACACGGCTCAGCCCCTGGAGGAGCTCCCCCAGCCACCTGCCTTAGGAGCTCCGGCCTGTGGCCCGGCCTCGGGAGCACGCCTGCTCCTGACGATGGAACCTCAGGAGGGATGTTGGATCGCGGAGCTCCGGAGCTACCTAACGCAAGGGACCCTGCCGGAGAAGGAGGAGGAAGCAGAGCGAGTGGCACGCCAGGCCACGGCATACTGCATCAAAGATGGAGAGCTCTATCGGAAGCGACCAAATGATGTGTCCCTGTGCTGCATCTCCAAGGAGCAAGGGAAGGAACTACTGGAAGATATACACGGCGGAGACTGTGGACATCATTCATCATCACGGACCCTCATCGGCAAGGCGTTCTGCAGTGGGTTTTATTGGCCCACCACGCTCAATGACGCCGTGGAACTAGTGAAAGCTTGTGAAGCCTGCCAGTTCCATGCCAAGCAGATCCATCAGCCAGCAGGAGGCTTGCAGACTATCCACCTTTTGTGGCCATTCGCAGTCTGGTGGCTGGACATCTTGGGCCTGTTTCCTCGGGCGCCAGGGGGTTACCGCTACCTTTACGTTGCCGTGGACAAGTTCACCAAGTGGGCTGAAGTAGAGGCTGTTCGCACCATTCCCGTGGGTTCCGCGGTCAAGTTCATCAAGGGCATCGTGAGCCGGTTTGGGGTGCCGAATCGCATCATCACGGACAACGGTTCACAGTTCACCAGTAACCTGTTCAAAACATACTGTGCTAAACTTGGAACACAGATATGCTACGCTTCAGTGGCGCACCCCCGAAGCAACGGCCAGGCTGAGCGGGCAAACGCGGAGGTCCTGAGGGGCCTCAAGACCAGGACGTTCAAGAAGAAGCTGGAGGCCTGCGGCAGAGGTTGGTACGACGAGCTTCAGTCCGTGCTGTGGTCCATCCGCACCACCGCGACCAAGCCGACTGGAGAGACCCCGTTCTTCCTGGTCTACGGAGCGGAAGCGGTCCTCCCTCACGAGGTGAGACGTCGCTCCGCACGGGTCCTGGCGTTCGACGAGGTGCAGCAGGACGCCATGCGGGGGATGGACCTCGTGCTGGGGGAGGAACGTCACCGAGAAGCCGCGCTGCGAGCGGCGAGGTACCAACAAGCGCTGCGGCGATATCACTGCCGCAACATCCGCCCCAGGACTCTTGAGGTAGGAGACCTCGTGCTCAGGCGGGTTCTCTCCAGGGAGGGACTGCACAAGCTCTCTCCCATGTGGGAGGGCCAGTTCAAGGTTGTTCATGTTTCCAGGCCCGGCTCCGCGCGCTTGGAGACTCAGGAGGGAGTGCCGGTCCAGAATGCATGGAACATCCAGCACCTCCGGAGGTTCTACCCCTAAAAAGGCCCAGAGCCTGTGAAGCAAGGCGAGTGCCTGTGAAGCTATCGCATTTTGGAAAAGGCCCAGAGCCTGTGAAGCAAGGCGAGTGCCTGTGAAGCTATCGCGTTTTGGAAAAGGCCCAGAGCCTGTGAAGCAAGGCGAGTTCCTGTGAAGCTATCGCGTTTTGGAAAAGGCCCAGAGCCTGTGAACCAAGGCGAGTGCCTGTGAAGCTATCGTGTTTTGGAAAAGGCCCAGAGCCTGTGAAGCAAGGCGAGTGCCTGTGAAGCTATCGCATTTTGGAAAAGGCCCAGAGCCTGTGAAGCAATCGCGTTTTAGAAAAGGCCCGGAGCCTGTGTAGAAGGCCAACGCCTGTGAAGCTCGCCGCCCGTGACACTCTCACGTAATAATGAGTTGGGGCTGTACATGCCCCGGAGTCTCAGGAGCGCCGGCCTCAGGCCCTGGGGCTCCGTCCCACGCCCAGTGGCAGCACTTAGCTCCGCGCTGGTGAGAAGACGTCGAAGACTAGACTAGGTGCCGGATGCGGCTTTTCATTTGCTTTCCGCAGTTGGCTTGTTCCTTCTCATTCGAAGTTTTATTGAAGTTGTTGCCATCTTTGGCTTGTGGTTCTTCGGCTTTTCATTCTCATGCCTCGATTTCTCTTGAACAAGGCCTCGCGAGGGAGGCAGCCGAGCGCCCTCGCGAGTGTTCCTATCCTAGTCATTCAAAGGGTTCGCGGCCTGGGCCCCTTGCAGGAGCACCCCTCCAGTCCGTGCCCCACGGGCACCGTGACACAAACACAGGGCCTGGGTCGGTCGCCCCCGCTGCTGGGGCTGGGAACCATCCATGCGCGGGCACGTAGCCGGAAGGAAAAAGGAAAAGGAAGAACAAATCTGGTGCAGCTCGCCTCACACCGGCCTATAGGGAAGCCCGAGCTGCCTCCGGAGCTCAGGCGGACTCCCTCTCGCACTTCACCAGGGCGCGACGGTGGGCGGACACGCTGCCACCTCCCAAGCAGATACGACGGTGTGGGGGCTGACCACGGTCGCCGCTAGAAGAGCCGCCGCCTGAAGAAGAGCCGGAGAAGCTTGCAGAACCCCGAGCGTCGCCTGCCGCGCGAGCGCTGCCCTCTCCGTCACTGCCGGAGCCGGGTTCCCAGCCGCGGTCATCACCCTCGGGGCAACACCCTGTGCGGCGACCATCTTCCCCAAACACCCTCACGTAGAGGGTGGCATCACCGTCGAACTTGAAGTGTAGGGTGCATCGAGGGCCCAGGCTGTGCGCGCGGGCAAACGACTACCAACCATGGGCCAGGGCCAGGCTCCCGGCTGCGGAGACCTCCAGTGAAGCCCATGAGGCCCGGCTCCAGCAGCCGTCGGCCTGAAGCCAGAGGCCGCCCGGGGCGCCGGCCGGGAGCTCGCCAAGGAGGAAGCGAGGAAGAGGAAGCCGGGTGCTAGTCTGCTCCGCCGACTACATGACGAACTCCTGCAGCACCTCGGTAGTGCGGAAGTGCGGCATGGGGGGGCACGCAGCCGGAGCGCACCCCCTGGTCGCAGTAATCCACCCGCCGCCGTGCTGGAAAGCATCTCCGCGGCCGCGGGGAGCTGCCGTGGTGGCCACAGGATGTTTGCGGGGGCGCCCTCGGCCGCGCTTGGGCGGAGGAGAGGCATGCTCGACCTGGCAGGCCTTCCCCTTCTCCGCGGCTGAGAACCTCCTCGACGGGGCCATGGAGAAGAAGAAGAAGCAAGGGGAGATGAACTGGAAGGGCGTGCGTCGATCAGTACTTATAGTTGGCGAGGGCCAACCGACGGCCCCCACGATTGCAGGTAATCATGACCCGCCTTGCATGCAGGGACTTGCCCAATCCGTGCAGTTGCCGAGGCGCCATGGGGAAGTGGATACGCCCATGTCCAATCAACCGCCACGCGGCGCCCAAGGCCGCAGGCTGTTAGGGCCCGCGGCGCTTCGCTCTTGCCCTTTCGCCTCCCAGCACGGCCAAGTCCGGGCGCGCCTTGGGCCCGGGGGCTACTGTCGGCGTTCTGGGAACGGGGGTCCCCAGACTTGCCTGCCTGCGGCCTGCGGCGTGGCTCAAAGGGGGGCCCAGCACGGCCCATCTTCACCAACACAAACCCAAGACCCTCGCGAGGGGCCAAGCCTCACGGGGCGGACGACGCGGAGCTTCCTCAGGCATGGCCTCGTCAGGCTGGCTCACGAGGAGGCGGAGAGATCAAGGCGGGGTACCTCGCGAGGTGCCCGTGACGCAAGCCATGACGACTCAGGGCGCCAGGCGGGTGCCAGCCCGCGCAGCGTCCTCCTTTCCTCTTTGGTGCAAAGGGGGCAAGCGCAGCCGCGGAGTACCGAGGCATCAGGCAAAGGTTGCCATTTCGGTGCAACGAGACCAAGACCAGGAGGACTACGAGACGGAGGTCATCGTGGAGCCCAAGACGGCGTCATCACCAGAGCTTTGCGCAGGCGAAGACTACTTTTGTCAGGATAGCTGATACTTGCTGTCCCCTTTCAAATTAGCCCGCCATTGTTGGCTCCCTTCCCGCTCGATATTTGGGAAGAGGACCAGGGCCTCTATAAATAGGACCAGCCACCCACATAGGGAGGGGGTTCGGTCGGTTTTGGCTGGAGGCAGAGAGAGAGAGAGAAGGTGACTGAACTCCACTGAGCAGTTCATCGCCCCAGCCAAGAACAGACCCTCGCGAGGCTGTTCTTCCTTGTATTTTTCATCATCATCAGCCCAAGAGGCAATCCACCATACCACACACTGGAGTAGGGTATTACACCACAACGGTGGCCCGGACCAGTATAAACCCTGTGAGGGAGTCCTGGATTAGGGGGTGTTCGGGTAGCCGGACTATACCTTCAGCCGGACTCCTAGACTATGAAGATACAAGATTGAAGACTTCATCCCGTGTCCGGATGGGACTTTCCTTGGCGTGGAAGGCAAGCTTGGCGATGCGGATATTCAAGATCTCCTACCATTGTAACCGACTCTGTGTAACCCTAACCCTATCCGGTGTCTATATAAACCGAAGGGTTGTAGTCCGTTGGCAATCAACTCCATATACAACAATCATACCATAGGCTAGCTTCTAGGGTTTAGCCTCCTTGATCTCGTGGTAGATCTACTCTTGTACTACCTATATCATCAATATTAATCAAGCAGGACATAGGGTTTTACCTCCATCAAGAGGGCCCGAACCTGGGTAAAACATCGTGTTCCCTGCCTCCTGTTACCATCCGGCCTAGACGCATAGTTCGGGACCCACTACCCGAGATCCGCCGGTTTTGACACCGACATTGGTGCTTTCATTGAGAGTTCCTCTATGTCCTCGCCTTTAGGCCCGATGGCTCCTTTGATCATCAACAATGATGTGGTCCAGGGTGAGACTTTTCTCCCCGGACAGATCTTCGTCTTCGGCGGCTTCGCTCTGCGGACCAATTCGCTCGGCCACCTGGAGCAGATCGAAAGCTACGCCCTGGCCATCAAGTCAGGTTTGGAAGCCTAAACTACACGGCTGACATCCGCGGAGACTTGATCTACGACGGGTTCGAGCCACGGCCAAGCGCGCCGCACTATCTCGAGGGGCATGATCTAGCTCTGTCTCCGGACAGTGTCCTGGAGGCCGCACACGCATCGGTTCCGACCCCTAACTTGGAGCCTATTGCGCCAATCGAGGATGAGCGGTTGGACGTCACCTTGGGGGCTGCGATCTCGAAAGCGATCGAGCCGAACGCTAGCCCCGCACTCTGCATGACCCGTGACTCCGAGGATCTGGACTCCTCCCCGGACTCCGAACCCCCCGCGCCCCTGCCAATTGAATCCGATTGGGCGCCGATAATGGAGTTCACCGCCGCAGACATCTTTCAGCGTTCGCCTTTTGGCGACATCCTGAATTCTCTTAAGTCTCTCTCTTTATCAGGAGAGCCCCGGCCGGACTACGGTCAGCGAGGGTGGGATACGGGCGATGAGGAAATTCAAAGCCCACCCACCACCCACTTTGTAGCCACTGTCGACGAATCTAACCGACATGCTTGACTTCAGCTCTGAAGACATCGACGGCATGGACGACGATGTAGGAGACGAACAGGAACCAGCACCTGTAGGGCGCTGGAAGGCCACCTCGTCATATGACATATATATGGTGGATACTCCAAAAGATGGAGATGGCGATGGAACAGTGGGGGATGACGCCCCCAAGAAACAGCCAAAGCGCCGGCGTCAGCGCCGCTCTAAATCCCGCCAAAGCAAAAACGGTGATTATAATACTACCCCGGATAGCGCCGAAGAACACCCACCTCAGCAAGATTCGGCACAGGAAGATGGAGAAGCCAGCCCTCATGAGAGAGCAGACCGAGAGGTCGAGGATGATAACTATACGCCTCCCTCCGAAGACGAGGCAAGCCTCGATGACGACGAATTCGTCATACCATCAGACCCCACCGAACAAGAGCGTTTTAAACGCAGGCTTTTAGCCACGGCAAGCAGCCTCAAGAAAAAGCAGCAACAGCTTAGAGCTGCCCAAGATTTGCTAGCTGACAGATGGACTGAAGTCCTTGCGGCCGAAAGTATGAACTCGAACGCCCCAAGTTACCCGAAGCGCAGGCCGCTACCCCGATCAGAGGAGGAAGCACCTACATCACCAGCGCATGACATGGCAGACCGGCCACCTCGCGGCCGCGACAGAGAGGCCTCTCGGCCCTCCACCCAAGCCATGCCCCGACGCCGCTCAACTAAGGCACGGGAAAATGCGCCCGACCTGCGAGACATACTGGAGGATAAGGCAAGACAAACAAGATCGATCTACGGATCGCGCAGGCGCCCTACGGCATGTGACAATGATCTTCACTCCGGATACAACAAATCCGGCCGGGCCGAACACAACAGACATAGCTCTTCCGAGCTGCGTCGTGATATAGCCCAGTACAGAGGCGCCGCACACCCGCTATGCTTCACGAATGAAGTAATGGATCATAAAATCCCAGAGGGTTTCAAACCCGTAAACATCGAATCATACGATGGCACAACAGATCCGGCGGTATGGATCGAGGATTATCTCCTTCACATCCACATGGCACGCAGCGATGATCTACACGCCATCAAATACCTCCCGCTCAAACTTAAAGGACCGGCCCGGCATTGGCTTAACAGCTTGCCAGCAGACTCAATCGGTTCTTGGGAGGACCTGGAAGCCGCATTCCTCGACAACTTCCAGGGCACTTACTGCGACCGCCGGATGCCGACGACTTAAGCCACATAATTCAGCAGCCAGAGGAATCGGCCAACAATTCTGGACACGGTTCCTAACAAAGAAAAACCAGTAGTCGACTGTCCGGACGCAGAGGCCCTAGCAGCCTTCAAGCATATCCGCGCGAGTGGCTTGCCCGGCACCTGGACAGGAAAAGCCGAAATCGATGGCATCCCTCAGATGACACTCATGACTCGCGTAACAACTATCAAAGACCTGTATCGATACCAACACAAAAGTGCATGACCTCGAATAAAGCTAAAACGCGCGTTAACAGCACACAGTAAGACACGGCACTAATGCTAGATTCAAAGAGCTCTAAAATGGTCACGGAAAAAGCCAATTCAAAAGAATACCAGGGGCCCCTCCAGTTTGGCCTAATACTCGATCGCTGTGCCAGAATACATGGCACCCCCGAGAAGCGCCAATCACACAATAGATTGTTGGGTGTTCAAGCAGGCAGGCAATTAAACGCCGAAAAGAAGACAAGGGGCTGCATAGCGATGACGACGAGGAGCCCCGCCGAACAACAGTGGACAGAAGGGTTTTCCCCCACAAGTGCGGACGGTGAACATGATATACGCAACCCACGTCCCCAAAAGGGAGCGGAAGCGTGCGTTAAGGGACGTATACGCGATAGAGCCAGTCGCCCCAAAGTTCAACCCATGGTCCTCCTGCCCGATCACCTTTGATCGAAGGGACCATCCCACTAGCATCCGTCATGGCGGATTCGCCGCATTGGTTCTAGACCCAATTATTGACGGATTTCATCTCACTAGAGTCCTTATGGACGGCGGCAGCAGCCTGAACCTGCTTTACCAGGATACAGTGCGGAAAATGGGCATAGATCCCTCGAGGATTAAGCCCACCAAAACGACCTTTAAAGCATACCAGGTGTAGAAGCCAACTGTACAGGCTCAGTACACTTGAAGTGGTCTTCGGATCCCCGGATAATTTCCGAAGCGAGAGTTAATCTTCGATATAGTCCCGTTTCGCAGTGGCTATCACGCCCTGCTCGGACGAACCGCATTCGCAAAGTTCAATGCGGTGCCGCACTACGCATATCTCAAGCTCAAGATGCCAGGCCCTCGAGGAGTAATTACGGTCAACAGGAAACACCGAACGCTCCCTCCGTACGGAGGAGCATACGGCGGCTCTCGCAGCGGAGGTACAAAGTAGCCTTCTCAGGCAATTCTCCAGTCCGGCCATTAAAAAGCCAGACACTGCCAAGCGCGCCCGGAGTAACCCACAGCAGGACCGCCTGGCACACTCTGAGCAAGCGTAGCAATGCGGCCCCAACCCCAGCTTTCGCGACATAGCGAAACCAGTACCTCGCGTACATAACTACCCCTTGAAATACCATGGGCACAGGGGAAGGGGCACAATAATGGCACGCCCAAAATACGGCTTAAAACATACTAGGGGCTGCCGGATTCTTTTTTTAATTTTTTCTTACTTTCAGGACTCCATACTTCGGACGACCTGTTCGGCAATTCGACTGCCGCACAAACGATGCAAGATCCAGGGAGGCAGACAAGCCATGCCGCATTATGGAACTCCCAGGTGGTCTCTGTTACGAGCGGTATACCTGTTTTAAATACAATTCCGCGGCCTGCCCCTGGTCAGGACATACTGAATAGTCCAATATCTTTTGCTTACCGCACTATTTGTATCGTTCGGCTTTGATAAATAGCCTCTCTATAAACAATGCTTAGCTTCTTGTCTATTTTTTGCATTATCTTCTTTTCACATTTATGTTTATTAAATGACATGATTGCACCCGTACACCATGGTACGGCAAACACGCCAGGGGCTTCAGTACCCCTCATAATGGTGTGAGAAGTCCGTACACTTTCACAAGTGCGGCACCCCGAACTTATAGCACTATATGCATCGGCTCCGAATCATGATTTGGGTCAATAGTTGGGTTTGCCCGGCTCCTATGTTTTGGTGCCTTACGTTCCGCTATATCGGCTAAGGTAGCACTAGGAGAACCTGCGATTGTGCCCCAGTTGAGCTGGGCTAAGCACCTCAGTAGAGAAAGCTAAAACTGACTGTCATGATGAGGCGAGAGACCGGTCGCTGTTCGAGAGGTTTTCGAGTCCCTAAAGACTTATGCCGCTTAGAGCGAGGAGTCGGCTTTGTCTGGCCTAGGCGTGGATAGCGCCCCGAACTCGGTCTTCCGAACACTAGGGGCTTCGCCGAAATTTAAAATTATAGAATTCTATGGCTAAGTGAGAGTGTTCAAGCATTATAGTCTGATTGCCTTGTTCGTTGTGCTGAGCGCCTCCCTCGAAGGACCCATGGGAAAAAGAGCGCTCAGGTTTATCCCGAACACCCCAGCACTAGTGGCATGGGGGCAGAAGCCGACGACTGGCCATCTCTCAATTTTTGATAAACGGCCGCACAGAAAGTAATATTTTAAATTCAATAAGCATTGCTTAGCGCATATGAACAAGTTTTCAGCGCACAGGATAAACACGAGCGAGTTCATTCAAAAATCACATCCTTGGTACATTCATCCGCCACAAGGCGGGCACCTGCAAGAACATCCTTGTAGTAGTTCTCGGGCTTGCGATGCTCCTTCCCCGGCGGCGGCCCGTCCTTCACAAGCTTCTCACCGTCCAGCTTACCCCAGTGCACCTTTGCACGGGCAAGGGCCCGACGGGCACCTTCGATGCAGACGGAGCGCTTGATGACCTCGAGCCTCGGACAGGCCTCCACCAGCCCCGCACCAGCCCGAAATAGCTCCCAGGCAGGGCCTCTCCGGGCCACAAGCCGAACTATGAAGCCCTTCATGGCCTGTTCGGCCGCCTTGTGGAGCTCGACCAGCTGTTTCAGCTGGTCGCTCAAGGGCACAGGGTGTCCGGCCTCAGGAATACTGAGACCAGAACACCTTCTCCGTCGAGCTGCCCTCTTCAGCTCGGTAGAATGCGGCCGCATCGGATACGCTGCGGGGAAGATCTGCGAATGCCCCTGGAGAGCTCTGGATTCGGGTAAGTAACAAGTAGTTTACTTTTATATTTCTCTTTGCATGAAGAATGCCTTACCCGCTGCTATCTTCCTCATCTCCTCCAACTCTTGGAGGGCCTTTTGGGCTTCGGCCTTGGCAGACTTGGCAGTCTCAAGGGCCGTCGCGAGCTCGGATGCTTGCGCCTTTGACTCAAGCTCCAAACTCTCATGTTTTTTCATGAGAGCCTGAAGCTCTTGCTGCACCTCGCCGACCTGAGCCCCAAGTCTGTCTCGCTCGGTGCGCTCCGCGGCCGTTTTCTTTTCGGCCTCAGACAGCGCCTGCTTAAGGGTCGCCACCTCAGTCGTGGCCCCTACAATAAGCAGTACAATCCTGTTATCTTTTTTGCAATCACTCTTTTATAGGCACTTTTTCTGTAAGGTATTTCTTACCTTCTCCTCCTCGAGCCGCCGCTTGGCAAGGCCGAGCTCTTGCTCGGTCCGCTCGAGGTCCTGCTTCAGGACACCCACCTCCGCAGTCAGTGCGGCGGTGGATAGCAGCGAAGCCTGCATACGCATATTGACTCTTTTTGTTAGACTCCTGCGAAATTTAATAGATCCTCTATTCGGTTTTCTTCGAAGCAAACAGAGCATCAGGGGCTACTGTCTAGTGTATATTATTTACCATTTTTACTCGAAGCCTTTTGAAGTCTCGCAAGCTTACGTCGTCGTCTTTACGACGAACCTCTGGATCACCTACTCAAGTATAATGAAACCTCGTCGTGAAAGGCGCGTCGACACCCAGCAGATGCTCCGCACCTCGGCTTGGTCGCGGCCGCCGCTTAGAAGCTTCTCCTCTTGAGAGTCACCTACCCGTCCAACTTGGGAAGATATTAGTGGCATCTATCTTTTGACTTTTATTTTCGACGGCGCGCTGTCTCAACAAACCAATTGGAGCCCATGAGTTCCGGAGACATTGGCCGTTATCCCTTCCCACTCCTGAGTCCGGGATTGCTGCGGCTCTCCGGGACCAGCCCTCCTGCCCGAGCTTTCCGACGCCACTTCGGCGTCGTCCAGTGCGGGAGACAGCGGGACTGAGTTCACGTCCGATGAGTCCAGGGAGCCGCCCGACGATTCTCGAATTCGGCCCGGGGCGGACTGCATAATTACATTCGACATCAGGGAAAGCTGTGCAACAAAGGAACATCATGAGTTATTCTGATATCCGAACTTACAATTTCGTAGGACGCTTGGCCCTGTTTGGCCACTCCTCTCCGCCCTCTTCGGCATCGGGGGAGTAGTCCGGCGGAGGGGTCTTCCTTTTCCTAGACCTCTCGGCCTCCCCCGTTGGGGCGGCCTTCCTCTTCTCTCCTCCCTCCGCTGGGGGGGAGAGTTTTCTTCTTCCTCCTCCTCGTTTTCACGGGAAGAGGGCATCTCGGACTCGTCGGATGACGAGTCCGACACCACCACGTTACGGGCACTCTTTCGAGTCCCCGTGGTCTTCTTCTTCTTGGCCTTCTTCTCTGGCACCACATAAGGCGCCAAAACTAGCAGCTTCACTAGTAGAGCTGGGGCTGGGTCTTCGGGCAGCGGAGCCGGATAGTTAATCGGTCCGGATATCGCCCGCCAAGCCTGTCAAAGGTAAGGGAGTTTAGATCCCGCATAGAGTCAAACTATGAAGAAAGTTTAACATCCTGTAAAAGGTGAAGATAGCTTACCTTGCTAGCGTGACGCTGCGAGAAGTATCCGCGGTCCTCGGAAGCGGATGCGGGAGCCTCGGCGCCCTTGAATAGCACCTTCTAGGCATCTTCGTACGTCGTGTCGAAGAGCCTGCTAAGGATTTGGTGCTGCGCCGGGTTGAACTCCCACAGATTAAAATCCCGTTGTTGGCACGGGAGGATCCGGCAGACGAGCATAACCTGGATTACATTAACAAGCCGGATTGGCTTGTTCACCAGGGACTGGATGCATGTCTGCAATCCGGTCACCTCTTTTTCGTCACCCCACGACAGGCCCGTCTCTTTCCAGGACATAAGCCGCGTGGGGGGTCCGGATCGGAACTCGGGGGCTGCGGTCCATTTCGGATCGCGTGGCTCGGTGATGTAAAACCACCCGGATTGCCACCCCTTTAGGGTCTCCACAAAAGAGCCCTCGAACCATAGGACGTTAGCCATCTTGCCCGCCATGGCGCCTCCGCACTCCGCCAGGCTGCCGCGCACCACCTTGGGCTTGACATTGAAGGTCTTGAGCCAGAGGCCGAAATGAGGGCGGACGCGGAGGAAAGCCTCGCACACGACGATAAACGCCGAGATGTTAAGGATGAATTTTGGGGCCAGATCATGGAAATCTAGGCCGTAGTAGAACATGAGCCCCCAGACAAATGGGTGGAGTGGAAAACCCAGTCCGCGGAGGAAGTGGGGAAGAAATACTACCCTCTCATGGGGCCTTGGGGTGGGGAGAAGCTGCCCCTTTTCGGGAAGCCGGTGCGCGATGTCCTTGGACAGGTATCCGGCGTTCCTTAGCTTCTTGACTTGGCCCTCCGTAGCGGAGGAGACCATCCACTTGCCTCCCGCTCCGGACATTGCTGGAGAAGGTTGAGGTGGGAAGTGCAGGCTTGGGCGCTGGAGCTCGAGTGTGCAGGAGATGGATAGGAAAAGGAGGAAGAAGGCGTAGGTAAAAAGGTGGATCCTTATCCCCTTATATGGGCGAATGCGGTTGTGCGTCCCCACCAGCCTAGTAAAACTCGCTTGCCTCCCAAGCGCCGTGATAAATGGCGTGGTTGGGTTACCCACGTCCGTATTGATGAGAATCCTGTAAAGGGGGTACACGATCTCTGCTTTGACAAGACATGCCAAGGAAACCGCCTCGCAAAACATGCTGAGGTGGAAAAGTAAAAAACGATTCAAGTAAAGGACTTGGCTGTAGTGCGATGATGCACTGCAGAATACGTCAGCAGATTTGATTCGTGTTAATATTATTCTCTCTATGGCAATATGTGGAAGCTTATTTTGCAGAGCCAGACACTACACTTGGTGTTTACAATCTTCCATAAAGGACTTGGAGGAGGAACCCGCCTTGCAATGCCGAAGACAATTTGCACGCCGGACTCATCGTCATTGAAGCCTGGTTCAGGGGCTACTGAGGGAGTCCTGGATTAGGGGGTGTTCGGGTAGCCGGACTATGAAGATACAAGATTGAAGACTTCGTCCCGTGTCTGGATGGACTTTCCTTGGCATGGAAGGCAAGCTTGGCGATGCGGATATTCAAGATCTCCTACCATTGTAACCGACTCTGTGTAACCCTAACCCTGTCCGGTGTCTATATAAACCGGAGGGTTGTAGTCCGTAGGCAATCAACTCCATATACAACAATCATACCATAGGCTAGCTTCTAGCGTTTAGCCTCCTTGATCTCGTGGTAGATCTACTCTTGTACTACCTATATCATCAATATTAATCAAGCAGGACGTAGGGTTTTACCTCCATCAAGAGGGCCCGAAGCTGGGTAAAACATCGTCTTCCCTGCCTCCTGTTACCATCCGGCCTAGACGCACAGTTCGGGACCCACTACCTGAGATCCGCCGGTTTTGACACCGACAACCACCGAGCTACGCAGCGTCGCATGGCCCGGCAAGTTCAAGCCAGACCTGCCTCCTCGTTACGATGGCACAGCCGACCCTGCGGAGTTCCTCCAGCTCTATGAGCTGGGCATCAAAGCTGCCAACGGAGACGAGAAGGTCATGGCGAACTGGTTTCCCATGGCGCTCAAGGACGGGGCCCGCACCTGGCTCCTGAACCTGGCTCCAGGCACGATCTCCTCCTGGGACGAGATGCGCACCCGCTTCATCGCCAACTTCCAAGGTACTCGCGACCGGCCACCCGCCGTGAGCGACATGCGCTGCATCAAGCAACAACCCGGAGAGACCCTGCAGAAGTACATCTAGCGCTTCAACAATGCACGCCTCAAGATTCCCAAGGTGACCGAGGAGGCCATCATCTCAACCTTCTCCGACGGCATGCGCGATGTCAAGATGAAGGAGGAGCTGGCGATGCATGAAGACACGTGCACTTCCTTGGAGTTGTTCAACTTGGCAACCAAGTGCGCCAGGGATGAGGAAGGGCGTCTCTCCCTCCTCGAGCTGCCTGCCGCGGACCCAGAAGAGAAGAAGCCCAAGGCCAAGGATGTGAAGCGCAAGGGGGCTGCCGTGCTCGCGGCAGAACCAGACACCAAGCGGGGCAGAGATCAGCCCGAATCTTCCAAGGGCAGTCAGTACTGTGTGTACCACGACCTCCACACCCGCAACACCAACGAATGTCAAGAGCTCCAAGCTGTGCGAGAAGGAAGGATCGGTCGTCGCCCCGACCACGGTGACCGGGGCTACGGTCGAGGAGGAGGAAGGAACGCAGGACGCTGGGAAGACCGCTGCCCGCGCCAAGGGTGGCGTGATCGACCTCGCGAGGATCGCTGGCAAGACCCGCCTCGCGAGGGAGACTGGAGGGATCAGCCTCGCGAGGATCGCCCGCAAGGCAACGCAGGCCTCCCTCCGCTGCCGCCGCAGCCAAGGAGAAACGAGGACCGCCATCAGGACGAGGGGGCTGGGGGCTTCCAGGAGCCGCGCACGATCGCCTGCATCCTGGGTGGGGCTCAAGCCCCAGCCTCTCAACGCATCTTCAAGCAGTTCGCACGCGAAGTGAATGCAGTCCTCCCCAAGCTTGAAGCCACGCGCCCTCTTAGGTGGTCGGCGTGCGCCATCACGTTCAGCTCAGCACATCAGCTCAAGTGTGCGGCCACAGCCGGAGTCCTCCCGATGCTTTGTTCCCTAATCATCAGCAACGTGGTGGTCACCAGGACCATCATCGATGGCGGGGCAGGGCTCAACGTCCTGTCCATGGAAACATTCAACAATCTCCAAGTGCCCTACAACCAGCTTCAGCCAACCAAGCCTTTCTCCGGAGTCACCGACGGCTCCACGGTCCCGATTGGGCAGGTCCGCCTCCCTGTCACCTTCGGGGCACGCGACAACTACCGCACCGAGCTCATCGACTTCGACGTCGCTCACATCCGCCTGCCGTACAACGCCATCCTCGGGTACCCAGCGCTGGCCAAGTTCATGGCCGTAACTCACCACGGCTACAACGTCCTCAAGATGCCAGGAAGTGGTGGAGTCATCACGGTGCCCTATGAAGAGAAGGACGCGGCGTGTTCCCTGGAACGAGCCTTTCAGGCCGCATCACTGGAAGACCCGGATCGCGGAAGCAGGAGGCTTCCCGAGACCGCCCCCAAGAAGAAGAAGACATCGTCCGGCCCGGCCCCTCAGGAGGCAGGCCCCTCAGGGCCCGCGCCTGCCCAGGGGGAACCTCCTTCCATCGCATAGGAAAGCGCGCCTGGTGCCCTCCTCAGGCAGGGTTCGGGGGCTCTCCCCTGGAGGGCCACCGACCTGGCTAAGGTCATGAGGGAGGCGCTTGGGCACCACATGGGGGCGTGTTTCGAAGCACGTTTCCCTCAAGAAGGAGTAAGGCAAGGAGAGCCAGACCCTCAGGAGTTCGTCAGCAAGGCCATTCAGGAGCTACAGGAGTCAAGAGTCATGAAAGGCGGCCGCCGCCTACCAGCCGTGGCTCCCCATCCAGGCGAGGATGGTGGGCTGCGTGTCTGCATCGACATACCAGGGCTCAATCGAGTCGCCTCTCTGGAGCGCCTCTGGCCCTCGCGAGTGGGGCGCTGCGAAGGTCCACCCCACAGCTACGTTCGCATGCCTTACGGCTTGCCGAACGCGACTGCCGCGTACCAGCGCCTCATGAGGGGCATCATGGAGGCTCAAGAGGCCAGGCGTTCCGCAGCCCTGGCGGAGATGGAGATGGTCCGCGAGGAGCCACCAGCGCCTCCGGAGCCTCCCGAGGCCCCTGGGCCTGGGGGCTCGTGAGGATCGGCTTCCGCAGCCCACCGAGTCTGCTACGCCAACACTCCTTCATCCTCAACATCATCAGGTGACATCTTTCAAGTTTCATTTCCAGCTGGGAGCGCCCCCCAGGGCTGCATTATTCCCAGGTCGCGTGGGTCCGTCCCTGCGGCATGTATCCCTTTTATTTCATGTTGTTAGCTTACCTTGTTGGGGGCGCCCCACGGGCTGCATCATCCCCAAGTCGCTCGGGCCTGACCCAGTGATGTCCGCCTTCCCAGCATCTATTTGAATGAATCCACTCCTTCGCGGCTAATGTGTTTGACCTAGTTGCCCGCTCAACTGACGCCAACTGACGGTGCTGCTCCCAAACGGCACGACGCTTGCGCATGGGTCCGTCCCTGCAACGCCGACAAACCTGAATGGCTGAGCTCTGGCCGCGGCAGCCCCGCATGGCGCCACCTCGTCAAGCCTTCAGTGCCTCATCGCCCCTCGGAAGCAACCAACGGCTGACTGTCAATTGTCATGGCAACCCCTCGTTCTTTCTATGATGGGTCTACAGGATCTCCTAAAGGAGCTGCGTCAGGCGAGGCCCTTGCGGTGTCTCCTTCACTCTCATCCGCGCGAATCGCTTGCACGTTAAAGGGGGGGTGCCTAAGCATCGCGACTCAGGGCTCCTACTGGCTCTCCAGCCCTCACCCTCTGGCCTTGTCCATGGCATCGCAACCTGGCATACCAGCGACGGCTGAGACTCGCTCGAGGGCCGGGACCCGAGGACGTAGAGCAGAAAGGGGAGCAAAGGCGAGAGGGGAGGGACACGCGAGGACCTCGCCGAGCAACCTCACGCCTGCCGATGCACGGGCCCGGCGACACACCAGAGAGCGGTCCCTGATTCTTGAGATAAGTCACCACCTGGAAGCACCAGCTACTGTGGCACCATCCCCGCACCTAATGCAATCCCGTGTTAGCGACGCCGCTCTCCTTTCTCACCGAACGACGGCTGCTTGAGCGCCAAAGGGGACCTCCTGAGCATCGCGACTCAGGGGCTCTTACCGGACCCTGGGTCGCTCACCTCCTGGCCTTGATCACGGCATCGCGACCTGGCATACCAGCGACGGCTGAAGCCGCCTTGGGACTGGGACCTGTCGGCGTAGAGCACCAAGCCCTCGTGAGGTTTGAAAGGGAGAACTGAGCTAAGACGGAATGAGCAACTCGCACAATTCTATGACAAGGGTTATATTAACAAACAGGATCACAGGCACCTTACAAGCCCCCACGGGATGCGTCTTTGATTCCTTGCAGGGAACAGATCCTAAAAGGACGCTAACTACACGCGCCCATGTGAAAGACGCCATCGTCAACAGCGGGCCGTCAAGCACCGGCACCAACCCCATCCAGATCAGAGTCGGTGATGGACTGACGAGCCCGCCCTGCTCCAGGAGCGGCGCCGGCTCGGGGGCTCGTAGCTGTCGTCGCTCGTCTCCGGAGTCGCGAAGAGCTCGCCGGAGTCGCTGGACCCTCCGACGCCTCCGCCGCCTGAGCAGCCGCCAAGGGAGCGGTCGGCGGGCCCAGTCCTCGCCGTAGCAGGGTCCCGACCACCTCTCTCGGGGCAGCACTCCAGCCGGCGCCCGTTCGCATTGAAGACCTTGAAGAACATCACCGAAGCACCATCGTACTCCAAGTGGATCGCGAAGGCGCCTCTTGTCCTGCAAACCCGGGCGATTTCGCTCCAGCCTCGAGTCATGAAGACCTCGCCCGGGGCAGCGACCGCGACCTCTGCCTCGGTCGCGAGGGTGCTGCAGCCGGCGTGCTGCAGCCAAAGCTCCAGGAGTTCTCCCTGCGGGATGATGGAGGCGAAGAAGGGAGGAAGGCGAATCCAAGACTGAGGAGGCATGGCGACATGGAGCACGAACTCTCGGGAGGAGCCCTCGGTGTGGACCCCATGGGGGACGACCCACACCTTCGTGACCCGTCGGCACCGATGGCGGCGCCGCCCGTGGCGATCGGCATCGACTCCTTCAGAGCCCTCGATGTGGACGTACAAGGGAAGCGGGAACCCCGGCGGTGGCCGCTCGCACTAGGGCCTCAAAACCACCTGATGGGCCCCCTCGTCCCGGCCGCGGAGGGCGAGCCATTTCTTCGGCGGGATCGGGTCTGGTTCCTCTCGGGGAGCCTTTCCTTTCTCTGCCGCCGAGAACCGGCGGATCGGAGCCATCGCAGCAAGACGGAGCAAGGACTAGGAAGAAGGAGAAGCAAGAAGGGATGGACTGGAAGGGCGCGCGTTGTTCCGTACTTATGGTTGGCGAAGGCCAACCGCCGACCTCCACGATCGCAGGTAATCATGACCCGCTTTGCATGCAGGGACTTGTCCAACTCGCACGGTTGCTGAGGCGCCCACGTCCAGTCAACCGCCACGCGGCGCCCAAGGCCGCAGGCTGTTAGGGCTCGCGGTGCTTCGCTCTTGCCCTTTCGCCTCCCTGCACGGCCAAGTCCGGGCGCGCCTTGGGCCCGGGGGCTACTGTCGGCGTTCTGGGAACGGGGGTCCCCAGGCTTGCCTGCCTGCGGCCTGCGGTGTGGCTCAAAAGGGGGCCCAGCGCGGCCCATCTTCATCAACACAGACCCAAGACCCTCGCGAGGGGCCAAGCCTCGCGGGGCGGACGAAACGGAGCTTCCTCAAGCACGGCCTCCTCAGGCTGGCTCGCGAGGAGGCGGAGAGATCAAGGCGGGGTACCTCACAAGGTGCCCGTGACGCAAGCCATGACGACCAAAGGCGCCAGGCGGGCGCCAGCCGCGCAGTGTCCTCCTTTCCTCTTTGGTGCAAAGGGAGCAAGCGCAGGCGAGAGCATCAAGCAAAGGCACCCGTTTCGGTGCAACGAGACCAAGACCAGTCCAACGGCAGGGAGGAAGTCATTGTGGAGCCCAAGCCAGCGTCACCACCAGAGCCTTTGGCAGGCGAGGACCAACTTTAGTCAGGATAAGTGTACCGGATGTTCCCCTTCAAAATGGCCAATTGTTGGCGCCCTTCCCGCTCAATATTTGGGAAGAGGCCCAGGGCCTTTGCCTATAAATAGGACTAGCCACCCCCAGGGTAGAGGGGCAATCAAGAAGGGAGAATCTAGAAGCCAAGAGAGAAACTAGCTAGGATCGGATCGAGTAGCATCACAGAGAGAGAGAGAAGGGCGACTGAACTCCTCCCAGCAGTTCATCCCCCCGGCCAAGAACAGACCCTCGCGAGGCTGTTCTTCCTTGTACTGCTCATCATCATCAGCCCAAGAGGCAATCCACCACACCACACACTGGAGTAGGGTATTACACCACAACGGTGGCCCGAACCAGTATAAACCCTGTGTCTCTTGTGCTGTTCTTTCCAGAGCTTAGATCTTAGCGAGGCGGAGGGGTGCAGGTAGGTAGAAGGCGAAATCTCCGTGCGCACCCCAGTGTTCGAACCTCAAGGGTCTGCCGGAACCCGAAATCCGACAACATCAAGGTATCCCAATCCTTTTGAGGCAAAGGATAGGCCAAAATGGTCTCTTATGATAAGCAAAGTGTTCTTGAGGGTACACTGGATTTTCATCTAGTCACTTTCACCATGTTGGTTCAATTTGTGTTCGGTACTTTGATAATTTGATATGTGGGTGGACCAGTGCTTAGGTGCTGTTCTTACTTGAACAAACCTCCTACTTATGAATAACCCTCCTGCAAGCATCCGCAACTATGAGAAAAGTATTAAGAATAAATTCTAACCATAGCATTAGACTTTTGGATCCAATCGGTCCCTTACAAAATAGCTCATAAACTGGGGTTTAAGCTTCTGTCACTCTCGCAACCCATCATCTAATTGCTACTCCACAATGCATTCCCTTAGGCCCAAATATGGTGAAGTGTCACGTAGTCAATGTTCACATGACACCACTAAGGGAATCACAACATACATACTATCAAAATATCGAATACATATCAAGTTCACATGATTACTTGCAACATCATTTCTCTCGTGACCTCAAGAACAAAAGTAACTACTCACAAATGATAAACATGTTCATGATTAGAGGGGTATTAAATAGCATATTGGATCTGAACATATAATCTTCCACCAAATAAACCATATAGTAATCAACAAGATGTAATCAACACTACTAGTCACCCACAAGCACCAATCTATAGTTCCGGTAACAAGATTGAATGCAAGAGATGAAGTAGGGTTTGAGAGGAGATGGTTATGTTGAACATGTTGATGGAGATTGCCCACGCCAAGATGGAAGAGTTGTTGGTGATGATGATGACAATGATTTCCCCCTTCGGGAGGGAATTCCCCCTGGCGGAATCGCTCCGCCGGAGGGCAAAAGTGCTCCTGCCCAAGTTCCGCCTCGAGACGGCGGCGCTCCATCCTGAAAGCCCTCCTCTTATTTTTTTCTAGATCAAAATGACTTATATACTAGAAGATGGGCACCGGAGGTGGGCCTGGGTGAGCACAACCCACCAGGGCGCGCCTGGGCTCCCTAGCGCGCCCAGGTGGGTTGTGCCAGCCTGGTGGGCCCCCTCTCGTAGTTATTTTCTACAATATTCCTCATATATTTGATAAAAAAATCTCCATGAAGTCTCAACTTGTTTGGAGTTGTGTAGAATAGGTGGCCTGACGTGGCTTTTCCAGGTCCAGATTTCCAGCTATTAGAATCCTCCCTCTTTGTGTATACCTTGCATATTATAAGAGAAAAGGCATTAGAATTACTCCAAAAAGCATTATTATGGATAAAAACAATATAAATAACTGTAAGAAAACATGATGCAAAATGGACGTATCAATGACTAGATGAAGTTCCCGTGTACCCTCAAGAACGCTTTGCCTATTATAAGAAACCGTTTTGGTCTGTCCTTTGCCACAAAAGGATTAAGCTACCTTGCTGCACTTTACTTACCATTATCGTTTCTTGCTCATTACAAATTATCTTGCTATCAATCTACCTGTTAACGATAATTTCAGTGCTTGTGGAAATTACCTTGCTGAAAACCACTTGTCATTTCCTTCTGCTCCTCGTTAGGTTCGACACTCTTACTTATCAAAAGGACTACAATTGATCCCCTATACTTGTGGGTCATCAGAGGGCATCCGAGTGAGTTCGTATTCGTCGTGCCGCTGGGGTGAGGCGACACGATCACACCTCCGATCTTCGAAGTGATCCCTAGAAGAGGATGGCGTCCGGCGCCTCCCAGAACCAAGGGGACCATGAGCCGACTGAACGGTCTCGGCGTGCACTAACGTGCCATGGATGCGATCTCTGGACTGTTATACACTACTGCAGGATGCTGCTAACGCGACACTACGATCAGAGACCCTTCAATGAAACTATGTGCGATGCAATAATCGCAAATGATGGTGTAAAAACCGTCAAAAAGGTACAAAACATTTGCGATGATGGATGCATCAAACACATTTTAGATTTTAGTTGCGTGTGCGATGCAGGGCATACGGTTCAGTTCAATTAACTATTTGCGATGAGGAGGAACAAAAGAAATGGGCAGCCAGATGAAGGTGTGTGCGATATACAATAGACAGTTCACTCGGATGAACTGCTTGTGATTAGGCAACACAAAAGAAATGGTCAGCCAGATCAAGGTGTGTGCGATATACAACATATGGTTCACTCGGATAAACTGTTTGCGTTGGGCCAAGAGAACAGAAACGGTTCAACTTAACAAGATGTGTGTGATACATGGCAAACGACTCTGTAATCGGAAACGTGTGGGAAGACCAGTAACAACACAGACGATTCCTGTTAACAAGCCGTGTGTGTTGTTAGCAAACGATTGCTAGTATACAATTGTCAGTGATTGATGAAATCATCACCGACGGGTTCCATTGTTTAGTCTGTGTGCGATATGATTTGCTCTGTCTATAGAGCATCAACATATATACTTAAAAAGACAACATTGCAAAAACAAATTAAGCATACAATTACACAAGTGACTACACACATAACATTTCCACACACCAAAGTAAGCAATTGCATGCATACTAAACTAGGAGAAACGAGGATCTAATCATCTACTTACTGTTGCAACGACGCTTGCCATTGCTCTGCTTCCGGCTGGATCCCTGGCCGTTTTGGGGAAGGAGGCACTTCCTCATGTCCACGATCCGCATGTACATGTCGTAGCTCGTGTACGCCTCCTTGGCCGCGTACACGGCGTGAGCTTTGTCGAGTATCTCCATCCAGGCCGAGTGCCAGGCACGCTTGTCCTTGTTGCAGGAAGTTCTCTATAGTAGGGGTCGATGATGGCCTCGGTGAGGTGAACCAGTGAGTCCTTATCATGCTCCTTGCTGCCCCAGATCTTGTATTGGTCCGGGATATTGACAAGATTCTGGCAGGCGATGCCCGAATTCTTGAGCGCCTTTACATCATTGGTGATGTCCACCGTAGCGAACATGTAGTGGGGGTTGTTGACAAACTTGGCGAAACACTCGCAAGGCCTTGTGGCCAGGCAGGAGTGGTAGACCAGGACATGGTGGCACACGCACATCTGGGCGGTGGCGACCTTGGGACGAGACCTGGCACGAGCGTGGGTGTACTTGACATTGAACCCGACCACCTTGTACTTCTCCTCGACAAGCAACGGCTCCATGATGTGGATGGAGTGCTCCACCCAAACCAGGTCGTTGGTGTACACCACCAAGAGGTCCGTGAACCTTCTGTGGGTGTCCACCACGGCATGCATGGTGAACTGCTGCTCGTCGTCGGCAGCCGCTCGGAGCGCCATTGGAGCCGTGCAGGATACCCTCTAAGAATTTGTCGTGGTGGGTGTGCTTCTTGCAATGGTGGGGTGCGATCAAAAGGTTGAAGAGACACAAGGGTTAAATGCCCGCTGTAATAAATGGGGGTCGGCCGGCCTGTAATCATCACATCTTGTCACTGCGTTCATAGCGTAGGATTCCAGTGCACGCTTGACAACACCGCACCGCACACGTTTCGTTTGACCACACGTGGGCTCGAAGAGGCGCCAAATGTATCATCGGTGAGCATGTTCCCGTGCTACCGCGCAAGCTTCCTATCCGACTAGTTTGGCCACGCGTCGTCTAGAAGAGGGACAAATCTTGGGCGTTTATTGGCAAAAATCTTTGTAAAAACAAAGTGTGTGGAATGAATTCAGTCATAAGTTTACCCATGGGTGATGAGGTCAAAGTTACACAGAAGGGTGATGATGGACACTCGAGTGCGATAATTAATTCTGCGCTCTACGGGGCACACTGTAGAAGAAACCAACTGTGTGCAATAATGTCATAGATCGCAGTCGAGTTAGCTATACAGATCGTGTGATGTGAGACCGACAAGGTAAACAGATTTGAGAATGGTTAATAAAATCTAAGACCATTGCATATTAAGGTCAAAATAGTGCTACCAATATACGAGTCTCTTACGATGCCATTTCAATGATTGTACCACAAAAGCTCGAAATATTACAAGGTTCAAATTCCAGAGTTATATGGCTCAAATTCAAAGATTACAAGGTTCAAACTGATATTAGAAATGAAATTCAGCTCATCAACTGCAAATGCTCGCACTGATACGCTAAATATGGATATCAGAGAGGTTCAAACTAATATTACCACTTCTAAGTCTGATTTCGAAACCTCATAATTTTTGCAAAGGGGTCAGCCACTGAGAAGTTATATATGGGGTTTACACGATGACTTCCGATTACTCTGTCATCTGAAGTTCCAAAATGAAATTCAACATTTTCGGAGCCTATTCCATTCTGCCGCAGGCGCCGGCGCTGATCAACAAACCATTCATTTTTACGAAATAAATGTAGGGTAAACCTCATTATTACCTTCAGCACCTTTGCTCTAAAAACAAAGAACTTGGCGAATATAATCTCCGGTAAGGTCCCTCGGTAGGAGTTCAAAGTAATTTCTGAGAGATGCAGATCTAGGCATTTGACGTGATTGTTATATTGTATCACATTATCCATCACTGGGCCTAATCTTATCTGCAAAAGAAGAAAACGTGTTAGTGCCTACATGCAGTTTTGAACACTACTACATGCCTATTTGATTTGCAGGTTGTAAAATGCACTAACATGCCATCTTTGATCTGACATGATTAACATGGGCATTTGATTACATTCTAGAAAAATGTAGCCTTCTTCACAAGAGGTTGACGTGGATGAAAAGTTCCCTAAGAAAACTAGTACAGATGAATCCAAAGGAGAAATGCTTATGGATTGTAACCATATGGATCAAGCAACCAATATGGGGGGGGGACATGTATGTACTGAAATCCTCCAAAAGAATCCTTCAGAAATCGTAGTACATTGTCATTGTAAACTTGGAAAATATGTCACAAATTGAACTCCCTTATGATTAACAATTAACAAGAAAGGAACATCACCTCGATATATAGCTTCTCCAGGCATGGAAAGCATATCAGGAAACTGACAACTTGCTTGAGGTTGGGGCCGATAGATTCTAGTGCCAAGACCTTCATTCACTATGCACAGTTTCGGGGTCAAGCTTGTCGGAATCATTTTCAGGACGACAGATGAAAAAACATCTTCAAAATTAGAAATAATGTTAATTTGTAGAAGGAGAGGTAGAAGGCGGATGTTGTACCTAAACGGGTGTGGATCCGAGTAGCCCACCATTATCAATTTTGGCGCAGAAATGACATTGATTCTTGTTGGACCTTCTTGATCAACTACAAGTAATCTCTCAAGTGCAGGTGTGTCCTCACTGACCATACTGTGGTACACATCTTGTGATGTCTTCCCATCGCACCAGGAACACACATAAATAGCCCGGGGAGTCATGGAGGTGATGTGGAAGCTACTCAACCCATTGATCGCCAGAAGACGAAGGTACTCGAGTGCAGTACAGCCACGGAGCAGGCACTCCATGTCATCGTTTGGGAGGAAGATGACAATGAGCTCGAGGTGCTTCAGTCATGGTAGAATAAGAGCGGGTGCGTCATTAAGGGGGATGGCAGTTCCAGAACTTGGCGACGCGCAGCATGGGCATGAGGGGAAGCGCGGACGTTGGCAGCGAGCGCATATGCCCATCATCAAAAGTGAGCTCCTCAAGAAGCTGATTTGGGGCGGGGTATCGGAACCAGTCATCAAGCTCGGCTCGGTCCTTGCTGTTGGAACGAAACTTGCCCATTCTAAGGACTCTGGTTGGGCCAAGGTGACTGCCGAGGATCTTGGAGAACGCATCCAAGCTTTTGCGATAGCCATGGCAGAGCTCGTGGGTGTCGATGAGGTCAAGAGGGGTGGAGTTCCATAGGGGGCGCCGCCGCTGGGAAAGGACGGTTGTCTGTGCCCCATATTTGATTGGGAGGAGGGAGATGATGACTGTCAACATATCATCTGGGAGGTTGCTGATGAAGTCTAGGCCTGTTGGAGTTGCTTGCGGTTCTTGCTCACCCCGCCTCCTCTTGTTGGCAGCCCCGTTCTCCACCTTCGGAGTCTCCTTGTCAGCGGCACTTTCTGATAGAAGTGCGAGTACAGGGAATATTTAGTTAAAACAGGGCAATAGAAAAGTGTATTAGTAACTAGAAGTTATTAGGTAGGAATATAATAAGAAAATGGAACAACAATTGGTTGCTTAAATACTACACAATTCATTTGATATTGCTGGGTAAGTCAACGTGTAGATACTTGAAAAGAAAACTTACTTCGAACAAAGTCTGGACGGATGATATCGTCAGGGAAGTTAGCATATATCTCATGACCAGGCCCTTTTTTGTGCAGTGCAATTATAGTGCCAGTTTTCAGTACATAAAACTTAGAAATTTCTTTCCAAAGGCGAGTGACAAAATAGGAGTCACCATGTTCATCAAGTCTTATAGTAGAAACGATTGTATATCCATGGTTTGTGTTCAGTATGACATCCCTGCAGTCTTGATTTATGTAAAGGGAAAGATTGTGCACTACAGATTATGTTGCATAGCAAGGGACGCGCTACAGAAAATGGTAGGATTGTTAAAGAAAATATGGTCACATGCAAATATGGGCCCAAATTGAAAGAACTGTACAACAGTTGAAATTGAAGGACAAAAATCTATAATTAAATAGATAGGGTAAACATGATGTCATGGAAATGAAAGAACAATACATTATTAATTTGCCTAATATAGAAAGAAGAGGGGGAATCCCCTTTGATGTATATGGTGCATGTGGCACCTTTTATCCAAATGTAGCAATATTTAGAATATGGTCAGGAAAATAGGCCATGACAACCGATTTAGGGTGAGATTGTACATACCACACGCATCCTCAAGTCATCTGGTACGGTGACATGGAATGTCTGGTGGAGGCCGCGAAGTCCTGATGTGTCCGCGCACTGCACACTCTATGAATGGAAGAAAACCCTCAAATCAGCTCGAATAAAAATGAACTCACGGCGATTTTGGCCAGGTGATCAAAGGAGGCAGATGAACTGGGATAAGAGATGAGATAATATCTCATTAAATCAGTTACCTTGTTGTCCATGAGAAAGAACCCTCAGTATGATAGATTCCCCAACCGAGCAGAGCTGGGTCGACCGTGAGCAGCGTCGAGAAAGTCGATGGAGATAGGCGGCGGCAAGCAGAAGTGGCGAAATGCGGTGGGCTTTGCCGGCAACCTGGCGGCGGCGGCAAGCGTCGAGCTAAGTGGTTACCTCCACGATAGGCGGTGCCATGCATAGACGCGGCGGAGCTTGTGCAAGTGTGAATGGGGACCGGAGGGGGTGGTGGGTGGGGTGAGGGTTTTTGTGACGTGGGGATGCTGAGGGTTTTCTTTTTTCTTTTTTGAATTGGGTGGTGAGGGTTTTCTGTCCCACAAAGAATTTTGGAGGCAATGGTTTGCTAGAGCCAGCCGTGTGTGATTGACACAACAGGCAAAATGAAAGCCATTACACATGTTTCCAATTTTGGGAACCGTGTGTGATTGACGTACTACCTCCGTCCTGGTTTATTGGTCCCCTTTGTAATTTGTACCAAATTTTAACCAATATTTCACTAAGAAATGTTTATGCATGTCACAAAAAATTATATCATTGAACACTATGTTCAAATACGCATCCAACGACATAATTTTTGCTGACCTGCACTAACATTTTGTCAGTTAAATCTTTGGTCAAAATTTAACACAAATTACAAAGGGGACCAATAAACCAGGATGGAGGTAGATTCCATCAACCGAACTGATTGCATCCATATCCCACATTTAGATATAAGTAAACATAGATTAAACATACTCAGACATAGATAATAAGCGTACACAAGCATAGTTCAACCATAAGTACAAAGTTCAACCGTCATTAAGCATACTCAAGCGTACATAGTTCCATCCCACATCTCATCTCACAGGCCGGCACGATCCTGAAGCTTCTCCAGGTACTCAGCGTACGTGCCGTGCGCCACCCTGCGAGAATACTTCTGCTTGAAGGAGCCAACGACCCGTCCTCTTGCATGCACCAGAACACTTAGATACGCGTCATGAAGCTTGTGGTTGCAAAATGGGCATCGATAGCCACCGTTCCAGGTCCTAATACACCTGTTATGCATTCCCGCATAAAGATTCCTCGGGATTTGCCTCTTGTACCTCCTCTGGCCATCTTCATCCTCGTTGTCCACATCGTCAGACAGCACATGTACAAATAGTAAAACAAATTTGGCATCAGATCAATGTTTACATGCCATGAAGTAGGATTAGGAATTTATGGCTATTTACTTATACATATCTAGAGATTATGGTTCGATTTTTAAGCACAGTCGTCTATGTACAGACCAATCTTGAAGAAAATAATGGCACAAACATATGTAGGTCATTCAAAATCAATTGTCAAGTCCTGGCTAGGAATTATTAGCACGAACATTAACCCTAGTCGGATTACTAGCAGAAATCATTTGCACAGATGAAACAAATAATCACTGATCACTTGTACCATTCAAGCAATCAATACACTACACGGATCTAACGAAACTTACTCAGATTTCATGGATTGGGAGAACATAACCATAGGATTTCTATTCCAAAAAGGGGGAGGCAAGAGTAATCAGAGAAACCCTAGGGTCTATTTGACACATAAATGGGTATAGATGACTAACCAGTTGTCCGTCATCGCTGGAGTGGTCGTCGGGGTCGTTGCCCGAGTCATCACCAGAGTCGGTATGGAACTCCGCCTCTGGCTATGGAAGCTCGACGCCGTCGACGACGTCAGGGTGCAGCGATAACTCACCGACGGTGACGGCAACCTCTGTCTCCATCTCCACGCCGTGCTCCGGTGCTTCAGCAACCCCAGCGTCGCCACTCCCTCCGATGGGGCGCTTCGGCGGCATCCTCATACACTGACGGCTTTGAGGACTGAGAGAGGCGTCGAGGATGCAAGCGGAGAGAGAGGATTGTGTGTGTGGCGAGGATGGGGGTGCAGCTGCTCGGGCGCACCATTAATATAGAGTAGTGGGAGAGAGGCGGGCGGCAGTCAAACCACTGGCTCGCCTCCTGGTGAACCTGCGCAGTGGGCTGCTGGCATGCCTACCGTCATTTCACATAGCTACTCGCACGCCTCCCGATGACACTGCGGAGCGAGCACACCTCCGTCAATTCACACACCTGCACGTATGCCTCCCAGTCTGCCTGCGCAGCGGACTGCTCACATGCGTCTGAGTGAGTCCTGGATTAAGGGGTCCTCGGATGGTCGGGCTGTGTGGCATGGGCCGGACTGATGGGCCGTGAAGATACAAGATAGAAGGCCTTCCCCCGTGTCCGGATGGGACACTCCTTTGCGTGGATGCCAAGCTTGGCGTTCGGATGTGAAGATTCCTTTCTCTGTATACCGACTCTGTATAACCCTAGGTCCCTCCAGTGTCTATATAAACCGGAGGGTTTAGTCTG
Source organism: Triticum urartu (assembly GCF_003073215.2). Lineage (NCBI taxonomy): Eukaryota > Viridiplantae > Streptophyta > Magnoliopsida > Poales > Poaceae > Triticum > Triticum urartu. The sequence goes on along the minus strand of NC_053028.1, from coordinate 254,805,301 downwards.
TAGAGGCAATCAAAATTCATACAGGCTAGACATATAGGCTTTAGCCATTGTGATCTCGAGGTAGATCAACTCTTGTAACCCCTATAATCATCGAAGTCAATCAAGCAGGAAGTAGGGTATTACCTCCATCAAGGGGGCCCGAACCTGGGTAAACACCGTGTCCCCTACCTCCTCTTACCTTCGATCCTCAGACGCACAGTTTGGGACCCCCTACCCGAGATCGTCCGGTTTTGACACCGATATTGGTGCTTTCATTGAGAGCTCCTTGCTACCTCTTGAGCACTGTGTTGGTTTTCCCTTGAAGAGGAAAGGGTGATGCAGCAAAGTAGCATAAGTATTTCCCTCAGTTTTTGAGAACCAAGGTATCAATCCAGTAGGAGATCACGCTCAAGTCCCACGCACCTACACAAACAAATAAGAACCTCGCAACCAACGCGATAAAGGGGTTGTCCAGCCCTTCTCGGTCACTTACGAGAGTGAGATCTGATAGATATGATAAGATAATATTTTTGGTATTTTTATGGTAAAGATGCAAAGTAAAATAAATGGCAAAGGAAATAACTAAGTGTTGGAAGATTAATATGGTGAAAGATAGACCCGAGGGCCATAGGTTTCACTAGTGGCTTCTCTCAAGAGCATAAGTATTACGGTGGGTAAACGAATTACTGTCGAGCAATTGATAGAATTGAGCATAGTTATGAGAATATCTAGGTATGATCATGTATATAGGCATCATGTCCGAGACAAAGTAAACCGAAACGATTCCGCATCTACTACTATTACTGCACACATCGACTGCTATCCAGCATGCATCGTACTAAGTTCATAAGAACAGAGTAATGCTTTAAGGAAGATGACATGATGTAGAGGGATAAACTCATGCAATATGATATAAACCCCATCTTTTTATCCTCGATGGCAACAATACAATACGTGTCGGCTCCCTTTCTGTCACTGGGATCGAACACCGCAAGATTGAACCCAAAGCTAAGCGCTTCTCCCATTGCAAGAAAGATCAATCTAGTAGGCCAAACCAAACTGATAATCCGAAGAGACTTGCAAAGATAAACCAATCATACATAAAAGAATTCAGAGGAGAATCAAATATTGTTCACAGATAACCTGGATCATACACCCACAATTCATCGGATCTCGACAAACACACCGCAAAAGAACATTACATCGAATAGATCTCCAAGAGAATCGAGGAGAACTTTGTATTGAGATCCAAACAGAGAGAAGAAGCCATCTAGCTAATAACTATGGACCCGTAGGTCTGAAGTAAACTACTCACACATCACTGGAGAGGCCATGGAGTTGATGTAGAGGCCCTCCATGATCAATGCCCCCTCCGGTGGAGCTCTGGAAATGGCCCCGAGATGGGATCTCTCGGGTACTGAAGGTTGCGGCGGTGGAATTAGGTTTTCGTGGTGCTCCTGGATGTTTGGGGGGTACGTGGATATATATAGGAGGAAGAAGTACGTCGGTGGAGCAGCGAGGGGCCCACGAGGGTGGAGGGCGCGCCCAAGGGGGTAGGCGCGCCCCCCTGCCTCATGCATTCCTCCCTTGTTTCTTGACGGCCACTCCAAGTCTCCTGGATCACGTTTGTTGAGAAAATCACGTTCCCGAAGGTTTCATTCCATTTGGACTCCGTTTGATATTCCTTTTCTTTGAAACCCTAAAATAGGCAAAAAAACAGCAATTTGGGCTGGGCCTCCGCTTAGTAGGTTAGTCCCAAAAATGATATAAAAGTGTAAAATAAAGCCCATTAACATCCAAAATAGATAATATAATAGCATGGAGCAATCAAAAATTATAGATACGTTGGAGACGTATCAAGCATCCCCAAGCTTAATTCCTGCTCGTCCTCGAGTAGGTAAATGATAAAAGAAGAATTTTTGATGTGGAATGCTTTCTAACATATTTCTCAATGTAATTTTTCTTTATTGTGGCATGAATGTTCAGATCTGAAAGATTCAAGATAAAAGTTTAATATTGACATAGAAATAATAATACTTCAAGCATACTAACTAAGCAATTATGTCTTCTCAAAATAACATGGCCAAAGAAAGTTATCCCTACAAAATCATATAGTTTGGCTATGCTCTATCTTCAACACACAAAATATTTAAATCATGCACAACCCCGATGACAAGCCAAGCAATTGTTTCATACTTTTGATGTTCTCAAACTTTTTCAATCTTCACGCAATATATGAGTGTGAGCCATGGATATAGCACTATGGTGGAATAGAATGGTGGTTGTGGAGAAGACAAAAAGGGAGAAGATAGTCTCACATCAACTAGGTGTATCAACGGGCTATGGAGATGCCCATTAATAGATATCAATGTGAGTGAGTAAGGATTGCCATGCAATGGATGCACTAGATCTATAAGTATATGAAAGCTCAACAAAAGAAACTAAGTGGGTGTGCATCCAACTTGCTTGCTCACGAAGACCTAGGGCATTTTGAGGAAGCCCATCATTGGAATATACAAGCCAAGTTCTATAATGTAAAATTCCCACTAGTATATGAAAGTGATATCATAGGAGACTCTCTATATGAAAAACAAGGTGCTACCTTGAAGCACAAGTGTGGAAAAAGGATAGCAGCATTGTCCCTTCTCTCTTTTTCTCTCATTTTTTCGGCCTTCCTTTTTTTATATGGCCTTTCTCCTTTTTTTTCTTTTTTTTCTTTTTTCTTCTTCGCCTGGAGTCTCATCCCGACTTGTGGGGGAATCATAGTCTCCATCATACTTTCCTCACTTGGTACAATGCTCTAATAATGATGATCATCACACTTTATTTACTTACAACTCAATAATTACAACTCAATACTTAGAACAAAATATGACTCTATGTGAATGCCTCCGGCGGTGTACCGGGATGTGCAATGATGCATGAGTGACATGTATGAAAGAATTATGAACGGTGGCTTTGCCACAAATACGATGTCAACTACATAATCATGCAAGCAATATGACAATGATGAAGCGTGTCATAACAACGGAACGGTAGAAAGTTCCATGGCAATATATCTCGGAATGGCTATGGAAATGCCATAATAGGTAGGTATGGTGGCTGTTTTGAGGAAGGTATATGGTGGGTTCATGGTACTAGCGAAAGTTGCGCGATACTAGAGAGGCTAGCAATGGTGGAAGGGTGAGAGTGCGTATAATCCATGGACTCAACATTAGTCATAAAGCACTCACATACTTATTGCAAAAATCTATTAGTTATCGAAACAAAGTATTACACGCATGCTCCTAGGGGGATAGATTGGTAGGAAAAGACCATCGCTCGTCCCGACCGCCACTCATAAGGAAGACAATCAATAAATAAATCATGCTCCGACTTCATCACATAACGGTTCACCATACGTGCATGCTACGGGAATCACAAGCTTCAACACAAGTATTTCTCAAATTCACAACTACTCAACTAGCATGACCCTAATATCACCATCTCCATATCTCAAAACAATTATCAAGTATCAAACTTCTCATAGTATTCAATGCACTTATATGAAAGTTTTTATTATTGCCATGTTGTTCTAAAGGACTCTCAAAATAATATAAGTGAAGCATGAGAGAATAATAGTTTCTATAAAACAAATCCACCATCGTTCTCTAAAAGATATAAGTGAAGCACTAGAGCAAAAACTATATAGCTCAAAAGATATAAGTGAAGCACATAGAGTATTCTAATAAACTTCAATTCATGTGAGTCTCTCTCAAAAGGTGTGTACAGAAAGTATGATTGTGGTAAACTAAAAAGCAAAGACTCAAATCATACAAGACGCTCCAAGCAAAACACATATCATGTGGTGAATAAAAATATAGCTCCAAGTAAAGTTACTGATAGACGAAGACGAAAGAGGGATGCCTTCTGGGGCATCCCCAAGCTTAGGCTTTTTGGTGTCCTTGAATTTTACCTTGGGGTGCCATGGGAATCCCCAAGCTTAGGCTCTTGCCACTCTTTGTTCCATAATCCATCAAATCTTTACCCAAAACTTGAAAACTTCACAACACAAAACTCAAAATAGAAAATCTCGTGAGCTCCGTTAACGAAAGAAAACAAAACACCACTTCAAGGTACTGTAATGAACTCATTCTTTATTTATATTGGTGTTAAACCTACTTTATTGCAACTTCTCTATGGTTTATAAACTCTTTTACTAGCCATAGATTCATCAAAATAAGCAAACAACACAAGAAAAACAGAATCTGTCAAAAACAGAACAGTCTGCAGTAATCTGTAGCTAACGCAAGTTCTGGAACCCCAAAAATTCTAAAATAAATTACTGGAAGTTAGGAATTTATCTATTAATCATCTTCAAAAATAATTAACTAAATAGCACCTTCCAAATAAAAATGGCAGCAATTCTCGTGAGCGCTAAAATTTCTGTTTTCTACAGCAAGATCAAAAAGACTTTTCCCAAGTCTTCCCAACGGTTCTACTTGGCACAAACACTAATTAAACACAAAAAACACAACCAAAACAGAGTCTAGATAAATTATTCATTGAATAACAGCAATGAAAAATATTGGGTTGTCTCCCAACAAGCGCTTTTCTTTAAAGCCTTATAGCTAGGCATAAGATTTCAACGATGCTCACATTAAAGACAAGAATTGAAGCACAAAGAGAGCATCATAAAACACGTGACAAACACATCTAAGTCTAACATACTTCCTATGCATAGGCATCTTATAGACCAACAAATTATCATAGCAAGCAAAAACTAGCATATGCGAGGAAGCGGAAAGAAACAATAGCAATCTCAACATAACGAGAGGTAATTTAGTAACATGAAAATTTCTACAATCATATTTTCCTCTCTCATAATAATTACTTGTGGGATCATAAGAAAATTCAACAAAATAGCTATCACATAAAATATTTTCAACACGATCCACATGCATGCAAAGTTGACACTCTTCCAAAACAGTGGGATTAACATTAACTAAAGTCATGACCTCTCCAAACCCACTTTTATCAAAAACTTCATAAGATTGAACATTCTCCAAATATGTGGGATCTAAAGTTGACACTCTTCCAAACCCACTTTCAGTATTATTGCAAACATTATAATCAATCTCATATTCATCATGGGGATTAAATAAATTTTCAAGATCATAAGAAGAATCACCCCAATCATGATCATTGCAACAAGTAGTAGACATAGCAAAACTAGCAGATCCATCGTGAATCACTCCATAAAGTACTTCATCACAATTTTCAGATTCACGAATTTCAAGCAAAACTTCATAAAGATAATCTAGTGCACAAAACTCACTAGCAATTGATTCATCATAATTGGATCTCTTAAAAAGATTAGCAAGCGGATGAGGATCCATAGATCTTAGGTTCTCTGTTTAGCAATAAATAAACAACTATTCCAACCAAATGAGCAAACGAGCCAAGTAGGACATCAAAGCAAATGGAAAGACGGACAGAAGAAGGGCGAATAAAATGGCAAGGGTGAAGTGGGGGAGAGGAAAACAAGAGGAAAATGGCAAATAATGTAATGCGAGGGATAAGAGTTTGTGATGGGTACTTGGTAATGGCGCCAGAAATGACTCGTTGTTGGAGTCAAATCTTGACTTGACTTGGCGCGAATCTCCCGGGCAACGGCGCTAGAAATCCTTCTTGCTACCTCTTGAGCACTGCGTTGGTTTTCCCTTGAAGAGGAAAGGGTGATGCAGCAAAGTAGCGTAAGTATTTCCCTCGGTTTTTGAGAACCAAGGTATCAATCCAGTAGGAGATCACGCTCAAGTCCCACGCACCTACACAAACAAATAAGAACCTCGCAACCAACGCGATAAAGGGGTTGTCCAGCCCTTCTCGGTCACTTACGAGAGTGAGATCTGATAGATATGATAAGATAATATTTTTGGTATTTTTATGGTAAAGATGCAAAGTAAAATAAATGGCAAAGGAAATAACTAAGTGTTGGAAGATTAATATGATGAAAGATAGACCCGGGGGCCATAGGTTTCACTAGTGGCTTCTCTCAAGAGCATAAGTATTACAGTGGGTAAATGAATTACTGTCGAGCAATTGATAGAATTGAGCATAGTTATGAGAATATCTAGGTATGATCATGTATATAGGCATCACGTCCGAGAAAAGTAGACCGAAACGATTCTGCATCTACTACTATTACTCCACACATCGACCGCTATCTAGCATGCATCTAGAGTATTAAGTTCATAAGAACAGAGTAATGCTTTAAGGAAGATGACATGATGTAGAGGGATAAACTCATGCAATATGATATAAACCCCATCTTTTTATCCTTGATGGCAACAATACAATACGTGTCGGTTCCCTTTCTGTCACTGGGATCGAACACCGCAAGATTGAACCCAAAGCTAAGCACTTCTCCCATTACAAGAAAGATCAATCTAGTAGGCCAAACCAACCTGGTAATTCGAAGAGACTTGCAAAGATAAACCAATCATACATAAAAGAATTCAGAGGAGAATCAAATATTATTCACAGATAATCTGGATCATAAAACCACAATTCATCGGATCTCGACAAACACACCGCAAAAGAAGATTACATCAAATAGATCTCCAAGAGAATCGAGGAGAACTTTGTATTGAGATCCAAAGAGAGAGAAGAAGCCATCTAGGGAATAACTATGGACCCGTAGGTCTGAAGTAAACTACTCACACATCATCGGAGAGGCCATGGAGTTGATGTAGAGGCCCTCCGTGATCAATGCCCCCTTCGGCGGAGCTCCGAAAAAGGCCCCGAGATGGGATCTCTCGAGTACAGAAGGTTGCGGCGGTGGAATTAGGTTTTCGTGGTGCTCCTGGATGTTTGGGGGGTACGTGGATATATATATATATAGGAGGAAGAAGTACGCCGGTGGAGCAACGGAGGGCCCACGAGGGTGGAAGGCGCGCCCAGGGGGGTAGGCGCCCCTAGGGGGGTAGGCGCGCCCCCTGCCTCATGCCTTCCTCCCTTGTTTCTTGACGGCCACTCCAAGTCTCCTGGATCACGTTTGTTGAGAAAATCACGTTCCCGAAGGTTTCATTCCGTTTGGACTCCATTTGATATTCCTTTTCTTCGAAACCCTAAAATAGGCAAAAAACAACAATTTGGGCTGGGCCTCCGGTTAGTAGGTTAGTCCCAAAAATGATATAATAGTGTAAAATAAAGCCCATTAACATCCAAAATAGATAATATAATAGCATGGAGCAATCAAAGATAATAGATACGTCGGAGACGTATCACTCCTCTGTGTTGTCCATAGAAGGATCGATGGCTCGCCTTGTCGTCAGCAACGAGATCACCTTTGGAAGGGCCCTAGTTCTTGGGCAAATCCTCCAGATCGGCAGTTTCACCGTGGCCGCCCGTTCGGCCATCGCGCCTAAAGCGGTCCCCCAGACCATGAAAAACCATCTATGCATCAACCTTGAAAGCGTTGATAAGATGGATCCGGCGGATATCTCGTCCTTAAATGAACTGCTAGATCGCATCGCCGCCCTAGGGGTCGCAACAGATTATGACCTGATTGGGCTTAAACCCGATCAGAGGGAAATCACGTGCCCACACCGTCGTGGAAGAGCAAGTCGAGGATATCGTTCCTCCTATGTTAAAAACAAACTATGTTCGGATCTCCGAGCCCTACGAGCCAGACAACCATCCTCGAGAAGAGACCATCTGCCCTCCGAACATAGGATCAGGCGTTGAGCCTAAGGACACTCCGGATCCTGGGCTAGTGACCTCAGAAATTTTTCAAAACCCGGTTTCCACAGTGGGTCAAGGTTCGGATTTAAAACCGCCCGCCCACCACAATCAATACTCCCCACGCAACTCCGGTCCCCGGACATATGCGATCTAATGTATATACGGAAGCAACCTCAGGAAATAGTCCATCACTTTTGGGCTAGATTCCTACTCGTTAAAAACAAAATTAAGGATTGTTGCGACGACGATGTGGTATCAGTTTTTTGCCGCAACTGTACGGATGAAGGGATCCTCAATGCCCTCAACCGACGCCGCATACTGCACTTCGCAGATTTGGCACACATAGTACAGAAGTACTGCGCAATGGAAAGCGCCTGGAAAGCCCAGATAGCTCGGTGGGAACCACCAGCCTTTAAGCCACCCACCGGCCGGGCAAAAAAGATGCACCCTCACGGGGCACCTGATCATCGCTTCCCGGACAAGAAAATTAAGCCCTTAACGGGACATAAGACTGTCCTTGAGGAATGGCTCGACAGGCCTTGCCAGATAGATACGATGCCGAATACAGAACCAAGACATAGCCTTCAGGCATGTTGGATACTTCGGTAGGTGGCTAAAAGTGGTGAGGCCATCCTCACCAACACTACCCCGGTGAGGTACTCCTCTGAGGGTAACGATATCAATGTATTTACGGTCTTTGAGACCTTTTCTTCAAATAATCGGCGTAAAAGGGCGCTCTGCGACCTCGCCGAAGTTAACCAAGTAGTCGCAATAAACCCTTGGAACGACATGGCGATAACTTTCAACGCCACTGACGAACCACGGGCCCGATCAGTCCTAGCACCAGCCGCCTTAGTTCTAAATCCAATTGTGGATGGCTTTTGGCTTACCAAAGTGCTCATCGACAGGGGCAGCGGATTAAACCTCATATATGAGGACACACTCGACAAAATGCAAATATACAAAAGCCGCATAGAGCAGAGGGGCACAACCTTTTGAGGTATTATCCCTAGCCGAGAAGCACAGTGTTCGGGAAAAATAAAACTTGATGTGGTATTCAGCACGCCCGAGAACTACAGGTCTGAAGAGTTAATCTTCCAGGTGGCACCTTTCAACAGCGGATATCATGCCATGTTGGGGGGAGATGCATTCACACGCTTTTAAGCTATACCTCATTACGGGTATATGAAGTTCAAAATGCCCGGGCCCAACGGAGTTATCACTATCGCCAGTGATCTGGACATAGCAATCTGCGCCGAAAACAAAACCGCATCCCTGGCCCTCGAGGCACTATCTGAGGCCCTTGCGACCGAGGAGCTCACCGCTCTATGCTCCACAGTGGATAGAGACGACACAATCCTTGACAAAAGGTCAAAATCCACTTCTTTCAAACCAGCAGACAAAATAGTCAAATTCCAAGTTCACCTGACGGATCCTAATAAAACATCAGCCATTGGAGCACAGCTAGATCTGATGATCGAAGTCGCGCTCAGAGCATTCTTGCGCGAGAATTGGGACATTTTCACCTGGCACCCTTCGGATATGCCAGGATCCCACGCAGACTGGCCGAGCACAGCCTTAACATAATAAAGGGGTGCAAGCCAGTCAAGCAAGCACTACGGCAATTTTCCGAACCCAAGCAGCAAGCTATGGGGGAGGAGCTAGCCAAACTACTTGAAGCCATGTTTATTCGAGAAATAGAACACCCGGATTGGCTAGCAAATCTGGTCATGGTACCAAAGAAGGACAAATCCTGGCGCCTTTGTGTCGATTTTAAAGACCTTCATAAAGCTTGCCCTAAGGACCCCTTCCCACTTCCCTGCATTGACCAAATCATTTATGCAACTGCAGGACACGATTCACTGTGTTTCCTCGATGCATACTCCGGATACATCAGATTAAAATGAAGGAATCCAATCAGGCCGCAATGGCATTTATCACTCCGTATGGGACTTTTTGCTTTAACACTATGCCTTTCGGACTCAAGAACGCCGGTGCCACCTACCAACGTATGATTCAAACATGCCTGGAAAAACAAATTGGCAAGATGATGGAGGCATATGTAGATGATGTAGTCATCAAAACCAAACATGTCGAATCATTGGTGGATGACTTATGTCTCACGTTCGACAACCTCCGAACATATGACATACTACGGCTCAATCCGGAAAAATGCGTTTTCGGCGTTCCAGCCGGAAAGTTGCTCGGGTTCATCATTTCCAATAGGGGAATTGAAGCAAACCCAGCCAAAATCCGAGCCTTGTCACAGTTGGCGATACCAACAGACCTAAAACAGGTCCAAAAACTAGCTGGGTGAGTAGCAGATTTGAGCCGCTTTATCTCCAGATTGGGAGAAAAGGCGTTGCCGCTATATCGCCTGCTCCGACGTACCAACCACTTTGAGTGGACGGACACGGCAATGGTCAGGTTAGAAGACATAAAAACTCTGCTAGCAAGTAACCCAATCCTTGCCGCACCTAACATCGGCGAACCTATGCTACTGTATATATCTGCAACTCACCAGGTGGTGAGCGCGGTACTCGTCGCCGAACGAGAAGAAGAGGGACATATATTACCACTCCAAAAACCCATATACTATGTATCTGCGGTTCTCACACCATGTAAATCCCGATACCTGCGCTATCAAAAGATAGCATACGCAATTTTCATGGCATCTCGGAAGCTACGACACTACTTTCAAGAGTGCTCGATCACGGTGGCCTCCGAGGTACCACTCAACGATATTACAAACAATCGAGACGGCACCGGCCGCATTGCAAAATGGGCCATCGAGCTCCTACCATTTGAAATAATGTACAAACCACGTCGAGCAAATAAATCTCAGGTGTTGGCCGATTTCGTCACCGAATGGACAGAAGTTGAACTCCCAAGAGAGTACGACACATACTCCAACAGGGTGATGTACTTCGACGGCTCCAAAATGTTAGCCAGATTAGGGGCCGGTGTCATCCTAACATCCCCTACAGGGATACAGTCTGTTACATATTACAAATCATGTATACAGACTCCAATAACGCAGCCGAATATGAGGCCCTACTGCATGGTCTTCGGATGGCTGTTTCTATGGGCATACAATGCCTCGAGGTGCGAGGGGATTCAAATCTCGCAATATACCAAATAAATGGAGAATTCGACACAAAAGATCCAAAGAGGGTAGCTTACCGCAATGTCGTGCTCAAATATCAGCTCGGTTCGAGGGGCTTGAGTTCCATCACGTGGCCCAAGACAGTAACCAAACAGCGGACATCCTTGCTCGAATGGGCGCTAAACATGACCCTGTTCCGCCTAACACCTTTGTGGAGTGGCTCTTCAAGCCATCCATAGTATGGCAGGACGAGAGCGGAACCACCAGTCCGGCGCCGATCACACCCCAGACATCGAACACGATTCAGATATCATCGAGGGCACGTGCATAGAACCAACGCCTTCCGCCCATGTAATCATGGCAGTAATAGCCCCATGGACCGAACCCTTCCTGGCCTACCTTAATAGGCGGGAGCTCCCCGAGGACCAGAATGAGGCTCGTTACATTGTTCGATGCTCGAAAGCCTACAAGGTTCATGAAGGAGATCTCTACAAGAAAAGTACTACCAGAGTCCTTCAAAGATGTATCTCCGAAGAAGAGGGGTGGCAGCTCTTGGCCAAGATCCACGCTGGTCTTGGCGGCCATCATGCCGCAGCTCGGGCCCTTGTAAGTAAGGCCTTCCATACAGGGTTTTTCTGCCCTACGGCCCGAGCAGATGCTCAAGACCTCGTTCAACATTGTGTAGGATGCCAGCTTTTCGCTAATCAAAGCCATATGCCGCCTACCGCCCTACGAACAATCCACATTACTTGGCCTTTTGCGGTCTGGGGACTTGACATGGTCGGACCCCTTAAAGGGGGAAGCCATAAGAAAAAATACCTGCTAGTCATGGTAGATGAATTCACTAAGTGGATAGAGGCCAAACCAGTGAAAACGGCTGAAGCCGGACCAGTGATAGATTTCATATCTGGTGTGGTACACCGTTATGGTGTCCCACACAGCATCATCACCGATAACGGCTCTAACTTCATGTAAGTGCATCTAGTGCCACCCCTAGTTGGTTTTGGAGTATTGACGACAAACCTAGTTGAGGGACTAATGTGTTTGTGAGAATTGCAGGATAACACAGGTAGAAGGCCCCCATTGATTCGGTTTTACTACCAGAGATGACCCCTAAAAATGTATGAAGACATTGAAGTCAAAGGTGGTATATGAAGATATTCACATTGAAGACTATGACAAAAGAAGACACGTTATGAAGCCTATGGAGCTCGAAGACTTAGATCTTTCGTAGTTCTTTTTCTTTTGTGTTGAGTCATAGGAACCACCGTACTATTAAGTGGGGTCCAGGAGAACCAGTCAGAATGATTGAAGTGATGCCTAAACCAAAAACCTATGTCTTCGAGTGAAGACAATGAGAGAGAATCTTGTCCAGAGCCGGACAAGTCAGCTTTGCTTGTAGCCCAAGTAAAGTTGCCATGAGAGTTTGAAATCTGACCGTTGCGACACGTGTCAGTTCCTTAGTGACCCAGGGTCATTTTGGACAAATCAGGTCGGGTTGCCAAGTGGCTATAAATAGCCCACCCCCTACAACCATAAATGGTTGGCTGCTCAGATTTCAGTGCACGGCTTTTGTCGTTTGAGAGCAACCCACCTCGAAGCCTTTGAGAGAAAATTCCTAGCGAGGAGAAAAGCCCTAACCACCCAGAGCCAGAGAACATTGGGCGTCACTTAAGTCTTCTTGTCTGTGTGATCTGAAGACTTATTACACTTGAGGACTGTGAGTCCTCCAGACAGTTAGGCGTCGCGTTCAGAGCATCCAAGAGACATTGTGGATTGCCAGTGAATGAAGTCTGTGAAGGTTTGGGAGTCTACCTTGAAGACTTACCAGAGTGATTGGGCGAGGACTATGTGACCTTAGCTCAAGGAGAATACGGTGAGGACTTGGTGTCCTGAGCTGCGTGTTCAGGACTAGGTGTCCGGGACTGTGTGTCCTAAGGTTTAAATACCTAGCCGCTCCAACCAGACGTACAGTTGTCACAGCAACTGGAACTGGTCCAACACATCATTGTCTTCAACGAGTCACCGGTTTCATCTTCACTTCCTTTTTCTTACTGTTACTCATTGTGAAGCCATTACTGTTACTTGCTCTATCTTTTGTCTTCACAACTTGAATGTATGATCTGTTTGGCTTCATAACTTCTTCCTACCTGATCCTTATTACACTGCAGCTGTTTGTCTTTGTGCTTTCACTCTATTGAATACTTGACCATGGCTTGCCTAGTGTAATCCAACTTCCGCTGCATAGTAATAGGCAAAATCTTCAATGTTTGTCTTCATAACTCCCACGTTTTGAAGACTTTCATAAAAATCGCCTATTCACCCCCCCTCTAGTCGATATAACGCACTTTCACTTCATAGTCGATGAGGTAAAAACTTGGTGTGCTAATCTGGGACTTAAACTCGATTACGCCTCCGTATATCACCCTCAAACAAATGGTCAAGTCGAGCGGGCCAATGGCCTGATAATGAGAGGCATTAAACCCAGACTAGTGCGATCCTTAAAGGAGTCATATAAACACTGGGTTGAGGAGCTCAACTCCGTACTCTGGGGGCTGTGGACCACACCCAATCGCATGACCGGATACACACCGTTCTTCATGGTGTACGGCGCAGAGGCCGTCTTGCCCTGCGATGTTATTCATGACTCACCTCGAGTGCGCATTTACGAAGAGAGAGAGGCCGAGCTTGATAGGCAAGATGACTTAGATGGCCTGGAGGAGGAGCACGATGTCGCAAAAGCTCGTTCCGCATTCTACCAAGAACAAGCTCGAATATACCAAAGTAGAGAAGTGCGGGCCAAGACTTATAATGTCGGTGAACTCATTCTATGCCTACCATAGAAGAAAAAGGACAAGCTCAAGCCCAAATGGGAGGGTCCCTTCATTATAGATGAAGTTCTCACTAGAGGATCCTATTGCCTTCGTAATGTATCGGACAATCGCTTAGAGCCGAACCCATGGAACGCTGCCAGACTCCGAAGATTCTACGCCTAAGTCCGGACACATTGGTCGTTACCTTTTTCTATTTTTTCCCTCTCTTCTTTTCATTTATTTTACGATTTCTAGCGTGTGTTCGGGTAAGCCGCACACTTGCGGGGAATACATTTTTAAATGTACACGGCCCACTATAACTGGGGGCTTCCTTCAAATAGAAGCTCTTTATTATCTCGAGCATAAGGCTCACCATATATATGTGTATTGCTTACTCATATACGTCTTGTCTTCGCCATTATATGCACCTCTATGACTTAAGTTTTTGCCAAGCTGGGTTGCCTGGATCTTGTGCTTATGCCCTACGTTCCCGATTGTTCAGCTAGGGCATAAAGGGAGCACCTCTACGATTGTTACAATCGGGTCATCCGGACATGTACCTCAGACGGGTGAAGCCGAAAGCTGGTGTTCTTAAGGGAATAACTGGTCGGCGGAAAAACGACGATCTGCCTTCCTAGCACAATAAACTAACAAAAAATACAAAGACGCCTGTGATTCTTTCGCTTCACAGCCTAGTGGGGCCTACAAGCATGCTGACCCAGGTAGAGGAACCCTTAACGGAACTATTGTTCCTGGAAGATGTTTCTTACATTTAAAAGTAATATAACATAACTCCCCGAATATAGCTTGTCTGTTCAAGCATTATGACTAGATCGCCTAGTTTCCAAACGTACTTGGTGTTTTCTACCGATATAGTATTCGGAAACACTCCACCCTTGGGTTTTGGAGGCTGGAGCAGAAAGTCTGCTATGACAACCTTTTACAATTCAGCCGGAGATAAATTTGCTGATAAAGTGCATTGTCACATAAAATCACACGCCTACTCCTTATCTATGCCATCTATCAGGCTGTCTAGTTTACAGTCCTGTTGTGAAAATTTGGCAGCTATCTTTACTTGATCATACACCAAGCTAACCGGAATTTCTTGTCCGGCTGGTCCCCGGGGTCCGACCCGGGCCATATGATTCGTATCAAGTCCAGTATATCGTGTTTTCACCATGGCCCAGGCCTCTCGTACACCTTCTCGACATGCCGATGCCTTCCACAACTCAAACCAAAGACGAGCTCCTTTGAATAGCTCCGCAAGCTCACCCATCAGGCCAGGAGGAGAATCGGATGGCCATATTCCTCATTGCTTTCTGAACTCGCTCATGCACTTTGGATAGCTCTTGCAGCAAGTCGCCTTGAAATCCAGACACTTCTCCTTCGGGCCTCCCAGTTAACAAACCTACAAGAACAAATCTTGTCAAAAACAAAAAAAAATCCATCAGGGAATCTTATGAAAGTTAGGATCAGGGACATACTAAATATGCCGTCTTTCAGTTTTCAGTTCTCTTTCAAGGCATCTATCAGTTGGGCTCTTATGTCCTTCAGTTCCTCGGCCTGCTTGATGTTGGCATCCTGTAGCTTGTTCTTCTCATCCTTGGTCCATGTCAGTATACGTTGACCAACGGCTTCTTGCCTTTCGGCATGCTGTTTATCTGCCTGCGCGGCCTTCAGTCTCTCCTCTAGCTGATCTGGCGATCCTGCCGCTGCTAACAAAATAGTGCATATGTCACAAAGATTGCTGGAGCATAATCGTATTTTCCGGACAGTAATTGACCTTACCATTTGGTGCCTTATTGGACTCCTCTAGTTCGGCGGTGACAACAGTTAGCTGGGATCGACACTTTTCAAGCTCCTTGGATAGCATGTCGTTTCTCTCCATAAGTACCTGATAATACAACGATCCTTAAATCATTTGGCCGAACTGCTTCAAGTCTCGGGGGCTACTAGCACATGAGTATTGGATCTACGAAAAGCTCTTACTCGCATATCCTTGGAAAGCTGGTGTGTGGCTCCAGCAAGCCCGTCCCGAGCAGCTCGGATATACGCATCCGCAGAGTTGAGGGCATGGAACGCCTCTGCGGTAAAACTGGGATCGCGCATGGCCTCCTTCCGCCGACGATGATTCATTGCACTTGACACTTCAGAATTAGTGACCGATACATCATCCGAATCCTCTTGGAGATGACAGTCCGGCATTTTGCCCGTATCAACCCTAGTCCTTATGGCAGGGTCCGGGGCCGGATTGGTCTAGGCATGGCCGGCGAGGTCCCGGATATAGTCTGGCGTATGCTCTTCCTGAAGAATGGTCCAGTGCAGAATGTCACAACTCGGCCTACCCACTAAGTGCATGTCAAAAACCATACCTCTTTGGTGAAGGCGGGGGCCCGGTATTGTCACCGTTCGCCTTTATTTTCAAAGACTCACCCTGTGCAGGTGTTGCCTTCTTGGAAGACACCTTTGATGCAGCTCGGCGAGACAAGCGCCGCCCCTTCGGAGCATGAGACAGTGCAGTGGGTGAGGCGCAACAAGAAAACTCGTTTGGAGAAGATGTCTCCTAAGTACTTACGTGGGAGGAGGGGATAAGGCCGGGGTAATCGGTTGTAATGGCTACTTCTGTGCCGTCATAGCTCACCTGGTAAAAAACTCCCTCCTTAAGCTCTATAAATATGTCCGGATCTTCTTCATATCCGGGATAGATCCCGCATATGGTTCTCCGGCTGCGGAGCGGGGCTGTAAATCTCCTCGACGATTTTTCTCCATTCCTGTCAAAAGCAGCCGGATTAGATTCGACTAGCATAACTCTGGAAAAGGATTAAGTAAAGCCGATCGTCGAAACTTACCCAATCGATGGGGTTTTACATGGAAAAACCTTCCCGACACCTCAATCGAGTGAACTCTTCCTTCTCCCCTTTGAAAAGATCAGCTAGGACGGTGGCTAGGGCGACAAAGTTGTCCGGACCCTAGCGTAGACAACGGGATGCATCGTCCTCCCTATTGTAATGCCACATGGAAAAACCCCTAGATTGGAGAGGCTGAACACATCACGTTATTGAAATTGCCATTACCTCAATTATTGATAGCCCGGAGTTGGCAAGTACTTTGATTTTGCTTGCCAACCTCTCGACCTCCACACTGTCCCTTTCCTCGATTCTCCGGGGACGCCAGCTGGTGCGCTTCTTTAAAGGAGCGCTGGAGAATTCGGGAAGGCAGTGCCGAGTTGGGTCCAGAAGAACGACGTCTTTCGATGTAAAACCATTCCGAAGGCCACTCTTCAGATGCCTTATTCAGAGTGCCGGACGGGTATCCTGTCCCGGCTATGTGGCATACTTCGGTGCCGTCCACCTCGAATATAGATCCCTTTTGGGAGTGGGGAACGAGGCAAAAGAATTTCCGCCATAATTCGAAATGGGCCTCGCAGCCCAAGAACAGCTCACAGAGAGTAATGAAGCCCGCGATATGCAGGATGGAGCCTGGTGTCAGATTGTGCAGTTGGAGGTCATAATACTCCAGGAGACCTCTAAGGAAAGGGTGGATAGGGAATCCTAAGCCTCTCATAAGGAAAGAAACGAAGCACACCCGCTCCTCTTTAGAAGGATTGGGGAAAATTTCCGCCAGGGCTTCGCCATTAAGGGAAGCTAACCCAGCCCGAACGGAGACTAGATCCGCGTGAGGGAGATATCCCTGCCTCTGAAGTTCATTCAGATGGGCGTGTGACACAGAGCAGCTTTCCAGTCGCCTTTTTGAGGGCCGTAGGGGCGTGAGGAGGAGCTAGGAGTGCTGGACATGTTTGGATGATTTCCTATGGCGAGTTCTAAGGATTTCCGCGTGGTGTGGAATGGCATCTGAGATCCAATCCCCTTAAATAGACTCCATCCTTGCATGGACGAGGGGTTGTTTGTAAAAAATACCTGAACCGTTCGCATTCGCCTGACACGTGGAAGCCAGAGCGGCGGCGACAAAAGACATGATATTTAATATGGAGCCGAACTATCGTCAGTCTGAATTATAATGGAGAACCCGCCTTACAAAGCCAAAGACATAAAAACTGGATACTACATCGTCATTGAAGGCAAGTTCGAGGGCTACTAAGGGAGTCATGGATTAAGGGGTCCTTGGATGATCGGGCTATGCGGCATGGGCCGGACTGATGGGCCATGAAGATACAAGATAGAAGCCCCCCCCTGTCCGGATGGGACTCTCCTTTGCGTGGATGGCAAGCTTGGCATTCGGATGTGACGATTCCTTTCTCTGTAAACCGACTCTGTATAACCCTAGGTCCCTCCGGTGTCTATATAAACCGGAGGGTTTAGTTCGTAGAGGCAATCAGAGTTCATACAGGCTAGACATCTAGGGTTTAGCCATTACGATCTCGAGGTAGATCAACTCTTGTAACCCCTATACTCATCGAAGTCAATCAAGCAGGAAGTAGGGTATTACCTCCATCAAGAGGGCCCGAACCTGGGTAAACACCGTGTCCCCTGCCTCTTGTTACCTTCGATCCTCAGACGCACAGTTCGAGACCCCCTACCCGAGATCGGCCGGTTTTGACACCGACAGCGTCCCGTCAACTCACGTCTGCTCGCACGGCACACGAGCCGCATCGCGTCACGTATATTGTTTTTCTATTTGGATGATTAATGCTGCCTCTTTATTGCTTAATGAAAGCATGGCACATATCCACTGTTGGTCTAACGCTCATGGTTCGAATAAATAATCCGTTTGTGTATTGGTTCCCAATTATTAATAATCTCTCGTTTGTAATTAGATAAAGATTACATCAAAACTGGTCTCAAATTTGACAAAAAAAAGTACAGTGCCACTTTGTATTGGTGTCCATATGACAACACTATAAGTTTCATGAACTTCTAATAGATTTTGGATGTACTAGAATTTAAACATCAAGATTCTCAATGTTTGAAATTTCTTGCACGGGGAGTAAACATGCACCGAGTGAGACACATGTGTTTTTGCAAACCATTTAGGTGCACTGTCACATGTGCATGTAGCTCAAATTTGATTTTTGCACATTATACCCATAGAAAATCAACTTATTAATGTACTAAAACGTCCTAATGATCTTTGTTTTTTTCAAAATTAAAATGTCACTCCTTTGGTAACATATGTTCTTCGTGGGATAATTTAACATGCATCGTAGTTGCAGTGGATTCACGGTGTGTGTGGGTGTGTGCGTCTGGGGGGTGGCGGGTGGCTCACAGTACACTACAAGTTGTGAGCCACCATGTGGGTTGGCCGTTTTGTTAGGAAGGTGCCACATTAGAGTCGTGAATTCGTTATTTAAAACATTACACAACCCTTTCATACATACATGTTTCGCCACATGCAGTCGATGGTTGTCCTACACGACACTCGATACTCGCGTGTGACGCTTTTTGTGGGCCCGCGAGGTCGTCGTCCATCACTTTGATGAACAACCAGCAGTGAGGTTAATTTGACCAGCAAGGTAGAATCTTTTTTGTTTGTGTTATGGTGGTATATAGTACGTGTCGAAGAGGTGGGAGGGGACTAGCATATATGCAATATGTACGCGTCCGTGAACAAGTACACCTCACTCACTGTCGGGACTTTTCGGTTTTCGAGGCACGTGCCACATTATAGTTGTGAAATTGGCTATTCAAACATCACACAACACCTCTTTGGGCCACATGCATGCAGGCGGTGGTTATCCTAGCTAGGACACTCACGTGTGACGCTTCCATGTGTGGGCCCACGAGGCCATCGTCGATGCATGCATCACTTTGACCTACATCGGGAGAGGTTAATTAATTTCACAATCGAGAGGATTCTTTTTGGGTTGTATTACGGTAGGAGCATATAGTATGTGTCGGAGAGGGGGAAGGGGACCATCATATGTAGTACACTTCATGAACCTTGCTCTGTGTGGAGGGTTTACGGTTTTTGAGGCATGTGGCACATCAAAGTTGTGCATTTTGGGTATTCTACATATGTTTGGCCCACATGCAAAGAGATGGTGGTTGTCCTCTCGCACCCACTTAAGCGGTTATCAGCGATATCGATGCTTTCCATCTTTGGGCCCGCTTGGTCCATCACTACTTTTTGCCTAACAATGAGAGAGGTTAATTTGACTTAGGAGGGGATTATTTTTTGCTTGTAATACGGTATGTGTGTGTGTGTATATATAGGTCATGCTCTCGGATGACATGATACAGTTTGAGCACACACACATGCATGTGTACGCATGAATCCCTCCCATCGAGTCGAAGTGGCTAGTACAATGACACATCATGGACCGATTTCGCTCTGTGTGGGGATTGTATGATTTTCGACGCACGCACCACAGTAATGTTATGAAATGGTATTCAAACATGCATGCACGCATCACCTTCATACATATGCATGTAGTGGTTGTCTTCGAACGGTGCACTCCCTCGCGTGGTTATCGGCGACAAGCCTATATATTTGTGGGCCCGCGTGGACATCCATGATCACCTTGACTGACAACAAGATTGGTTACCATGGAGGATTCTTCCTTTGGTTCGTCTTATCATAGTATAGGTCATGGTGAGATTCAGACATAATTAAGTTTGAGCGCATATACTATGCACGCATGTATGCATGAATCCCCATCGTTGGCTTGAAGTGTGGTGTAACATACATATGCATCATCAACCTAACCCTCACTTAGTGTGGGTATTTCTAGTTCGAAATCACGGTGCCACATCAAAGTTGTTCCAATGTGTATTAAAACACACACCTCTCCATACATATGTTTGGGCCACACGCATGCAGTGGTTGTCTTCAGGGACTAGCTACTTGCGTGATTATTGGCGAGCTAGCCCATCTCCGGGGTCGCATGGGTGGCCATCACTTTGACCAACAACAAGAGAGAGGTTGTACGACCAAGGTGGATTATTCTTGGTCTGTTTTATGATCCATATTGGTGAGATGCCTCTCTGGCCCGCCGACTAAAAGTGTGTGGGGGGCTGCTACTTCGCACTTTGCTAGGTGAACCTCGGTTGGGGGGGGGCATGCACTCATAGCTTAGGATTCCCTTCATGCCGACATGAGGGGGGGTTGCTAGCTACTTCACACCTTGCTAGGTGAACCTTGGTTGGGGGGCACGCATTCATAGCTTAGGATTCCCTTCGTGCCGACACGAGGAGGGGGCAAGAAATACCGAGCGCTTTGCGAGATAGGTGCCACATCGAAGTTTCATTTGGTATTTGAACATCAAACCACCCTTTTCATACATAAATTTGGTCCACATGCAAGCGCGTTCGTGTTCTGACCCTCTCCCGCGTCATTTTTCGCCAAATTTATGAACATTAGACAAGCCAGATGACGCAACAGACACGGTTCACTCAAACTAACCGTGTGCCACGCCGATGCCCCTGTCACGCACACATCCGCATAGTACATTGGGCTCCATGAGGCATCCCCTCTCAAAAATATCTACCCGCCTGTAGCTTTTTCTGTTTGATAACACACATTTATTGTGTTTCGACCGTGTGTGATGTTTCTTGTTCCCAATCCCGCCTGCATCCCTCGAAAATGTCTACCCGCCTCGAGGGTATTTTCTGTTTCATAACACACGGTTGTTATCTCCGGACCGTGTGCAATACACCATCATCAAAATTTTCAATAGCCCCTGCATTTCACTCCCGCGTAGTAAAATTTTCAGTACCTGCGCGCCGTTTCCTCAAACACACCCCCGCCCACCTCCACACACACACACACACCAAAACCTCCTCGGGCGCGCACACACACAGACACACCCCCTCCCTCGCTCGAAACCCTAGCAAGGTCCCCGCCACCGCAAGGCCTCCATTGTCAACATCTGCCGGTTTGCCCGTGCAGCTTACCCACCGATCTCCATACCCAAGCCGTCGTGAGTTTCTTAGATGACGCCTGCCAAACGCCCCCTTTCCCCAGATCCCCATCCCCATCTCGATCCCCCACTTCAGAGCGTCGCAGCCTAAGCCCGGCTACGCTTCCCATGGAGCTCGAGGAGCGACTGGCCCAAAAGAGGTGTATCGCGGTCTCTTTGCCCGACGTCGTCGAGGAAGTTGACGACCATTACTAGTGGCAGACACTCAATCAGCGGGCTAGAGTATGCGGGTGTGTCGCGGACGCCGGCTACGACATCGTGGTCATTGACAGCGACGGCCTGAGGTGGGCTATGTCATAGGTTAAGTGGCCCACCCCAACCCCTCGGGTTCAACCGCCATTGATCTCATCCATGGCCCTGCCGCTGATCTCCTCTGGCTCGTTGTCAACAATTTGCCATCCTACATCACCATCAAGCCCCTTTTGTCATTTCTGAAGGACACGTTATGTGACGCTGGCTTGGGATCCACAACTTCCAAGTCAGACCTCATCGACAGCGACCACGAGGAGGGCACCCTCTCCAACTCTTCCAAGGGGAAGGAGCCGTCTGTGACATCAGGGAGGGTACCCTACAGCCGTGCTCTTCCAAGGGGAAGGAGCCCATCTGCGACAACATGCAGCGCATCCAGGGTCCATGCTCTTCCCACGGGAACGATCCCATCTGTGACAAGTGAGGAAACCCATGATTTGTTTTGCGGTGCCTCTTCACAGGGGGAAACCCATGATTTGTTTTGTCGAGTCCCGTTTGTAGTGTAGTGAGAATATGTCCAGTTATATTTGGTTGTTGTAGTATGCCTTGTTTATTTCAGTTGTTCACAATGTGATGCTCTATATGTGCAATTATTTACTATGCAATACATTTCATCAATCCAGTTTTAAACATACCGATAGGAATGCATATATTTGCTTGTTGTTAAGCCTGTTATAGCTAGCATATGCCTCTTTTAAAGTTTTTTGATTGTTCGGTTGTTTGTAGTTAGCATATGTCCAGTTTCAAATGCTATCTTTGCTTGTTCATAGTATGCCTTGTTTATTCCAGCTATTAACAACGTGATGTTCTATATGTGCAAGTATGAACTATGTAGTTCAACTTCATCAGTACCAGTTTCAACAATACCACTATGAATGACTACATTTGGTTGCTGCATCTTGTAGTTAACACGCCTTTCCATTTTTATTTAAAAATAACCAGTGTACTTAGACCGGCACAATACCAGTTTGAATGACTATGTTTGCTTGTTGTTAAATGTTAGGCCTATTGCAGTTAACACACCTTTCCACTTGTTTTGCTTTACTAGTGTGCTTAAACCTGCACACTGAAGCTATCTTTCGGAGATTATTTTGTCTGACATGGATAATTTTGGTTGATGTTTAGCCTGTTGTGCTTAACATGCCTCTTGATGTACCTACACAGGACAATTTTAGGAATGATTGATGTTTTCCATCGAGGTTAGTTTCATCCTATTGCTAGCTGGTGCCATATAGGCCGGGGGCTGATAAGGGACTAATCGGTGAATCGGACTTTTAACTGAATATATCTGTAACCCGTTTATCGTTAGGTTAACTAGGGCCATATGTAATATATCTGAGGCTACATAGCAACATGCACTATACTGTCTAAATATGCAATTCTAGGTTACATAGCAACAAGGAAGAGTGTTACCTTAATGTTCTGATGATGTCTAGATATACGTAGAAGAGCAGCAGCAACAACAACAACAACACAACCCTGTTTGGATACTCGACTTAGCTAGTGGTTAGAGTTAGTTTCTAGCTCATTACTAACCTTGAACTAACTCCAATACTCCATCCAAAGAGGTGTTTGGATGATAGGGTTAGATTGACAATAAATGAACTAGGAGAACTGGCTCCAATTAGCACCTCTTGGGTTGGATAGTTTTTTCGGTGGTTTAGATGCCACTAGGTCAAACTAGCCCTCATGTTTGGATATACTTTAGGGCTATTTGATCCTGAACTAGATCAAAATAACTCTAACCCATGGGTACAGCAGCAGTTAATCAGCCGATAATTTGTAAGAGTGCAACAAACTCCTTCCGGCCCATAATATAAGATGTTAATTCATCTAATATGCGAGTATATTGGATGTTATAAGATATTATAAAAGAGTGTTGCACTACAACATTGTGCAATTGTTGTTTAGCTTCTAATATTAACTTGGTGCTTTTAGGTACATATGTCATTGGTAAAGATCCACGCTTCAACCCTTTCTGCATATGGGGCAATGAGATATCGATGAACCAGCATTAAGTGAGGAAGTTGATAAAGATTGGTAGTAAAATGGGTCAAAAGATGGCAATTAAACTCTCTGTTTACACTTTATCCAAGACAACAGCGAACTGCAGGATGGTAAGTAAGAACTCTGCAGCCTTCTTTTTATTGCCCATAATGAGTTGTGTTAGATGACAATGTCTGAATCTTTTTCCTTTGTAGTGGTTGCCAAAGCAGTTTACTCAAGATTACCTCTCAAACTACATGATTGGTGGGCATGCAAAGGTTAAAGTATTTCTACCAGAACACGATGATTATATAGATGTTTTCATGAAGACCGTGAAGGATGGGCGGTCGACCATCACAAGGGGTTGGACTAGAGTCGTGCGTGCCTTCTGCATGGAGGAGGGCACAATATGGGCATTCCGCTTCACCTTGTTCACCAACCAGAATGTATTTCGCCTATTTCTTTACTGTGTTTAATAGTACAAGTATACAACTGTGATTCATCATTCTTTATTTAGTTCTTATGTAATTCTTGAATATATGTACCTATGAATCGAATAATGCATTGGTTGTTTGAACCCGATGGATATGAATAAAGCTATAACATACATTCAAATTCAAATCCGGTACAATTTGAAATAGAAGCAATTAAATTACGATAAAATTACGCTCTCCAGGTCATTACGGCACACACGATTGGTAAAACACAAACGTCTGCGATATACACCATAATCCGACACGGTTCACAGAGAGGAAACGTGTGCAAGCATGTACACAGTTGCCGTTTGCAAAGCTTGTGTGATGTCAGACAATATCGCAAACGATGCGGGCAAACTAAACATTTGTGATAGTTGCCTTATCATACACGATTCGCAACCATGAACTATTTCTGATGAAGTATGCATCATAAACGTTGCGCCACAAAATAACGTGTGTGATAGTTGTCGTGTACGACGATGTTACGACGGTCCGATGTTTCGTAATCCTGTCTGACATTCGTACGACGATTAGCTAATCTTCTTAATTAGTTATCGCATACGGTTTGGTAAAAGCGAATGTGTGTGATTGTATGCTTACCATACATGTTCTATAATAGTGAACCGTTTGTGATGGGTCGCGCACCATAAACGTAGCACCACAGAATACCGACTGCGATGGCAATGCGAGCACAAACGAGTAGGAGTATTGTATATGAATCTTGGCTCCCTATCCCCGACGGTTTCTGGGTCGTGTGGGAAGGACCCCCTATCGCTCACACTCACTTGGTGACGGTTCTAAATGCCGTCGCGGAAAGGGGTTAAAACCGTTTGTATAGCACCGATGCGTACCAGTGATACCACCGCGTATTTGCAACAACGCTGTCTTCGGGAGTGCTTGGATCAGACGGATCCCTTCCCCGGCCGTAGAGCCGAAGGTCTGGATGGAATCGGTGATCCTGGTAGCCGCCGCCAGGTTTTTCAATGGGGTGTTGAGCACCTGGTACTTTAGAGGTTGGTCACTCGGGAACAGCCAACACTTATGCCGACTGGGACTAGGCTAATGACGGGCACGATCATCCAGCTCCTTTTATAGCCACTCGAGGCGGTCTCTGAAAGGATCGATATGGTTGACTAGAGGGGGGTGAATAGGCAACTACCAATTTTTAACTTTTCTTTATCAAATTAAACTTTGCATCAAAGTAGGTTGTCTAGATGTGCAACTAGGTGAGCAACCTATATGATGCAATAACAACAAGCATACAAGCAAGCAAGAGAAGTAACACTAAAGAGCTTGCACAAGTAAAGGTAAGAGCTAACCAAGAGTGGATCCGGTGAAGACGAGGATGTGTTACCGAAGTTCCTTCCTTTTAAGGGGAAGTACGTCTCAGTTAGGGCAGTGTGGAGGCACAATGCTCCCCAAGAAGCCACTAGGGCCACCGTATTCTCCTCACGCCCTCACACAATGCGAGATGCCGTGATTCCACTATTGGTGCCCTTGAAGGCGGCGACCGAACCTTTACAAACAAGGTTGGGGCAATCTCCACAACTTAATCGGAGGCTCCCAACAAAACCACGAAGCTTCACCACAATGGACTATGGCTCCGTGGTGACCTCAGCCGTCTAGGGTGCTCAAACACCCAAGAGTAACAAGATCCGCTAGGGATGAGTGGGGGAATCGAAAATCCCTTGGTGGAAGTGTAGATCGGGGCCTTCTCAACCACTCCCGAGCAAATCAACAAGTTTGATTGGCTAGAGAGATAGATCGGGCGAAAATGGAGCTTGGAGCATTTAATGGAGCTTGAGCATTAATGGAGCTTGAGGGGGAAGAGGTAGGTCAAAGGGAAGAAGGGGACCCCTTTTATAGTGGGGGCAACAATCCAACCGTTGCCCCCACCAACCAGCCCCGCACAGGGCGGTACTACCGCTAAGAGGGGGCGGTACTACCGCTCCAGCCAGCGATACTGCCACGCAGAGAAGACTAGTAGGGAATAGGACCCAACGCGGTACTAGCGTGGTGGTAAGGGCGGTACTACCGCTCCTGAAATGGTACTGCCGCCTCTACAACCGCAAATAGTGCCGCAAAACCCGACACGAGAAAAAGAGCCCTCGAGTCGAGGCGGTAGGAGCCAGACAGCCCAGCGGTACTACGGCAGCGGGGTCACAGGCGGTACTACCGCTGCGGAGCGGAACTGCCGCTTGTGACCCTTCGGCCCTACTACTGCTGGTGGTGCGGTACTACCGCTGGGACACAGAAGAGAGAGAGGATCTCTCCAAAGAGGCTGAGGACGAGGCGGTGGTGCCAGGCACCCCAGCGGTACTACTGCTGTGGAGGCACGGGCGGTACTACCGCTGCGGAGCGGTACTGCCGCTTGTGGCTCCTCAGCGGTACTACCGCTGGGTTGCGCGGTACTACCGCTGGGACCCAGACAGGACAAAGAAAAGAGGAGAGATCTCTTCAATGGAATGGAAAAGCTCGGAGGGTGAGAAGCTGATGTGTACGCGTTGATTCCACCCATGCAATACCCCAGCGGACCCCCTCTTGATAGTACGGTGCCCTCTACGCTACTAGTCCACCGAGAGAGAAACAAAAGAGCTACATCGTCTTGAAAGACACTCCGAAGGGAAGAAAATGTCTCGTGCCAGGGATGAATCTGTGAACTACTCAAAGCACATGATTAGTCCGCAAACTTGTTGTCATCAATCACCAAAACTACCTTGAGAGAGATATGCCGTAACAATCTCCCCCTTTTTGGTGGATTGATGACAACCAGGGATTTGCACAAGGAAAAGATATAAACGTAAGAAAACTAAGAACTACAAAATATAGACGGGCTCCCCCAGAATGTGTGCGCCTAGAAAGAGGAGCAAAAGGAAAGCAAGACACACACATCCGGATCAACACTCCCCCTATATTTTATAGTCCAACAAACCTAAGCACAAGATATATGAGAGAAGAGTATATAACAGGACAAGCATGCAACTCATAATATACTACAGTACTGAATAGACATAAGTAATAAGGTAGCGATAGGGAGCATATGTCTCACACCATATGTCTAGAACTTAGGTCTCACGGGCACCAAACCAAACCAAACAAAGACACCGAGAGAACACACAAGAAAACACAAGACGACAAGACGACAAACTCAAAGCTCCGCAACACAAATCCCTACACTCTCTCCCCCTTTGGCAGCGAGACACCAAAAAGGGAAAAGAGCGATGCTACAACTCCAGGTGATGGCAAGCTGAGGATCTCGATCATCATATCTCAGCGTGATCGTCTGCATCTCCGTCGTTGGTCGAAAACTGCTCGGCGTCGGAGTCGGTCCAAGGGCAATGCTGATGAATCCACTCCTCCTCTTCAGTGATCTGACCCTATGATCCACTAGCAATTGTCGCTCCCATCTGACGCATGAGCTCCTTGTGGCGCACCCTAGCATGCTTCTTCGCCACATGAGTCATGTACTGACCATGAGACTCCATGCAGAAAAGCTTCTTCAACTTGTGTTTAAGATTCTTCTCCCACGAGGGTTCAGCACTAGAGGGCCCGATATCCTCCTCGTGATCATCATGGCTGCCCCACCCTCGGTCTCCATGGCAGCAGCAGCAGCAGACGGACCCCCGGATTGAGGTGTTGGGGTGACCCAATTGTCCTTCTTCCTCAGACGCTTGATCTCATGGGAAACCAAGTCTCCAGTTTCCAGCAACACTCGGGGATAGATCTGTGCCCATGCCCTCTCAATGAGCCTCATGATGAATGGACCATATGTCGGGCACTTGCGCTCAGACACGACAGAGAGAAGTTCAAACCACATGACATGAGAAATATCCAGGCTCTCTCCAGTGTTTGCTTCCTTCTCATGCTAACAAAAAAGTAGCATGTCCACGAGGTAAGAATGGACCATATCCAGATTCCCGATCTGAGGGAAGAGAGTCTCACGGAAGATGCGATGAAGAATGTCCAGATACGGAGACAGCTCATAGGTTTTCTTCTCAGTCACTGGGTGAACTTTCACAGTGCAGTAGGGCCAAAGGGCTTGCTTGTGGGTGGACGTAGCATTGCGGTGAGGGCGGAAACTGACTGGAGCCTCAAGCCCATGATCCACCACATCAAGTAACTCCATGAAAGCCTTCCACTTGACGGAAAGCAGCTTGCCATTGGTCATCCATGTCAGAGTTCTGTCGACATCCGTCCCAAGATGAACGGTGGCAAAGAATTGAGCCACCAAATCTGCATCGAAATCCTTGTTGAATTGCATGATCCCGAGAATGTTCAGCTGAATGCACATCTGAAGGGCTTCGCCAAAGTACTCCGGGTCCTTCTCCATAGCATCAGTGTTAATGGAGCGAACATCAACAAAGAGATTCTTCTTGGCCTTGATCACATCAAAATAGATGGCAAACTGAAATCGGTTCCAGAATGGGCGGTTGACCAAATTGGGTTCTTGGTCCACCTCATAGGGATTGCGGCGACGCCTTTCCCAAAACTCCTTGTTGGTCATCTCAGTCACAGTCTTCCCCTTTGGCTTGTTGGCAGATCTCTTCGAGTGCTGAGGAGGTGGAGGAACACTTGCACTTGCTGGAGGCGGTTGGGTGCTAGAGGAACCACCGGCTAGCTCAGAGGTGCGGTAGTGTTTTGATGTTGCACGCCCGGGGTTGATACGGCGAGCTTGATGCTCAGGATGTTCATCACCTGGAGCCAAACACAAGAACACGCAAAACAACCAGAAAGAACGAGCATAAGCCAACAAACACAACAAAAGGATCAAAGAAAAGGCAGGAATATGATGGAGCTTGGCAGGTAGCGGTAGTACCATGACATGCTCACGGTAGTACCGCTCCAAGCGGTAGTACCACTCCAAAGAGAGCGGTAGTACTGCTCGAGACGGGGAAACAACAGTTTCTTGCTATCGTGGTCAGATCCGGCACTACTGGCCTGCCAAATTCAAAAATATTCCTACCAAACTCTAATCAAGATAGTCTAGTTGCCTTCTCCAACCTACTCAAGCCTAGATTTAGCCAAAAATCTAGAGATGCAACTACCATTGCCCCTAAGAACAAGATCTGAAAAACGAGACAAAAGGAGAGAAGGAACGGGGGCAATACCGGCATCCATGGCAAGAGAACGAGGTGGGGATCGACTCCACCGAAGGAAATGGAGAGGGATGCCCCGGAGACGAAGATCCGCCGGAGCCCTCCCGCGGCGAGAGGAGGCTGGAGAGAGGAAGAGGAAAGAGAGGGCGAAGCGAATGGGTATGGGGGATAAGAAACCTCCCCCTACCCCGATATAACCCCCTGGTCCCGTCCCTCAGCGGTAGTACCGCGCTGGGGGGCGGTAGTACCGCTTATAAGCGGTAGTACCGCGCACCACCAGCGGTAGTACCACCCAATACGCCATGGCAACCAAACAACACGGCTTAGCTTGAGGACAAACAAAACGGCAAGAAAATAGAGCACACCAGCAAACGGCCAAGACACACCTCTTCAAGAGAGGGCGGTGGCCGAGGCCACCTATGTTTGAGTCAAGAGGTATGGCGCCGCGAAGATTTTAACCTTGAGCCCATGACCAAAACTCGTCTTTGAAACACAACTACCATCAAACAATGGCTAAAGTGAAAGACTTGATCAATTTATGCATAATGGGGGGAGGGAGAGTTCATTGAGAGAACAACACTCCCCCTATGTCCATGCCTACACCTAAACTAGACAGCAAATTGAGCATGGTGGGGTGTGCAAGGGTTCAAGCCACATTGCTCGAATCAATGATATTTAGCTCATGCCTTAACTCGCGAAATCTTGCTTCATCCAAGGGCTTCGTGAAAATATCTGCAAGGTTGTCATGAGTGTTGACATAGTTGAGCTCGATCTCTCCTCGCCTAATGTGATCCCGGATGAAGCGATACCGAATCTCAATATGCTTCATCTTGAAGTGTTGCACCGGGTTGAGAGAGATCTTGATGGCACTTTCATTGTCACACCAAAGAGGCACTTTGTCACAAGTGACACCGTAATCCTTTAAAGTTTGCCTCATCCATAGGAGTTGTGCACAACAACTACCGGCTGCAACATAGTCCGCCTCGGTGGACGAGAGAGACACACAACTTTGCTTTTTGGAAGACCAACTTACCAAAGAGCAACCAAGGAATTGGCACCCTCCGGAAGTGGACTTCCTATCCACTTTGTCTCCCGCCCAATCAGAATCCGAGTACCCTACAAGCTTGAAGTTTGATCCTCTTGGGTACCATAAGCCAAAGTTTGGGGTATGAGCCAAATATCGAAAGATTCGTTTGACCGCCACATAGTGACTTTCCTTAGGTGCGGCTTGAAATCGTGCACAAATTCCCACACTCAACATGATGTCCGGTCTAGATGCACAAAGGTAAAGCAAGGATCCAATCATGGAGCGATATACCTTTTGATCCACCACTTTACCATTGGGATCTAAGTCAAGTTGGCACTTGGTTGGCATTGGAGTGGAAGCCGGCTTGACGTCACTTAGCTTGAATCTCTTGAGCATGTCTTGAGTGTATTTGGATTGATTGATGAAGGTTCCTTCTCTTCTTTGCTTCACTTCGAACCCTGGAAAGAACTTCAACTCTCCCATGGAGGACATCTCGAACTTTGAGGTCATGAGAGCGGCAAATTCCTCATTGAAAGCTTTGTTAGGAGAACCAAAGATAATATCATCAACATATAATTGGCACACAAACAACTCCCCTTTGACCTTCTTAGTAAAAAGAGTGGGGTCGATTAGCCCAACTTCAAAACCACGGTCTTGTAACAACTCGGTAAGGTGGTCATACCACGCACGTGGGGCTTGTTTAAGGCCATAGAGTGCCTTATCGAGTTGATACACATGATCGGGAAAGTAGGGATCCTCAAACCCAGGGGGTTGCTTGACGTAAACCAATTCATTAATAGGACCATTAAGAAAAGCAATCTTCAAATCCATTTGTTGTAACTTAAAGTTATGATGAGAAGCATATGCAATCAACATGCGAATGGATTCAAGACGAGCAACGGAAGCAAAGGTTTCACCATAGTCGATACCCTCGACTTGGGAGTAGCCTTGTGCTACCAAACGAGCCTTGTTGCGAATGATAATCCCATGGGCATCTTGCTTGTTCTTAAATATCCACTTGGTTCCTATGACATTGTGATTCGGGTCGGTCTTGTCACCAGTCTCCACACTTTGTTGCGCTCAAAGTTGTTGAGTTCTTCATGCATGGCATTGAGCCAATCCGGATCTTCTAGCGCCTCATAGACCTTGTGGGGTTCCACACAAGAGACAAATGTGTGATGCTCATAATAATTTGCTAATTGTCTACGAGTGCTTACCCCCTTTCTTAAGCTTCCAAGCACATTCGTCATGAGATGATCCTTGGTGGAGAGCTTGGAAGCAACCTTGGCGGCACGACGCTCTAATTCCTCCTCGGGGTGAGACGAGGAGTGGTCACTTGATCATCTTGAGCGTCGCCTTGGGCTTGTTCTTGTTCTTGAACTTGCTCGGAGGAGAGAACTTGACCTTGGGCATCACTTGATGTGTCAACACCATCTTGAGCGTGATCTTGCCCTTGGTCATGTTCTTGAGGATGAGGGCCTTCATGTTGTTCTTCAGAAGCGTGTGGGCCTTGGGTTGGTGATGGCTCCACTTGAGTGGAGCTTTGTCCTTCTCCTTTGGCCACAAGGGGTTCCTCAATGGGTAGGATAAAGCCAACACCCATTCTTCTTATGGCTTGGGGAGGAATTTCATCACCTACATCACAAGTGCCACTTTGCTCCACTTGGGAGCCGTTATTCTCATCAAACTCCACATTACACGTCTCCTCAATAAGTCCTGTGGATTTATTGAGGACACGGTAAGCATGAGAGTTTGTAGCATAACCAACAAATATGCCCTCATAAGCTCTAGCCTCAAATTTAGACAACCAAACACCTTTCTTGAGAATGAAACACTTACACCCGAATACCCGGAAGTACTTGAGGTTGGGCTTGTTACCGGTGAGTATCTCATATGGAGTCTTGTTCAAGCCCTTGCGGAGGTAGAGCCGATTGGATGCATGACACGCGGTGTTGATGGCTTCGGCCCAAAAGTTGTACGGAGACTTGAACTCCGCCATCATGGTCCTTGCCGCATCCATCAACGTCCGGTTCTTCCTCTCCACAACACCGTTTTGTTGAGGGGTGTATGGTGCGGAATATTGATGCTTGATTCCCTCATCACTAAGAAACTCATCCAAGGTGTAGTTCTTGAACTCGGTGCCGTTGTCACTTCTTATTGTCAAGATCTTTGCATTGTGTTGACGTTGTGCTTCATTTGCAAAGTCAATGACGGTTTGTTGGGTCTCGCTCTTCCTCTTGAAGAAATACACCCACGTGTACCTTGAGTAGTCATCCACAATCACCAAGCAATACATCCTACCTCCAAGACTATCAAAGGATGGAGGCCCAAAGAGATCCATGTGAAGGAGCTCCAAAGGCCTCTTTGAATAAATGATAGTCATGGGAGGGTGAGCCTTCTCATGTAGCTTTCCTTCGATACAAGCACTGCAAGCACGATCTTTAGCAAAACTAACATTCGTTAGTCCACGGGCATGGTCCCCCTTGAGAAGACTTTGCAAAGATCTCATATTGACATGGGCTAAACGGTGATGCCAAAGCCATCCCACATCAACTTTAGCCATTAGGCACGTCGCGGTCTTAGTGGATCGCTCCGAAAAGTTAATCACATATAGACCGTTCTCGACATGCCCAACAAAGGCTACTTTAAGAGTCTTGCTCCACAAGAGGGCCACGGTATCGATATCAAAGAAAGTGGCAAAGCCCGTGATTGCAAGTTGATGAACGGAAAGTAAATTGTATGCAAGGGACTCAACAAGCATGACCTTCTCTATCGTGAGATCATGAGAGATGACCACCTTGCCAAGTCCCAATACCTTAGAGGATGAGGTGTCACCCCACTCGACATTGGTGGGCATAGATGGAACCTTGTGCACGTCCACCACCAAGTCCTTGCTTCCGGTCATATGATTTGTAGCTCCGCTATCGAGCAACCATGATCCCCCACCGGAAGCAAACACCTGCAAGAGATCAATGCTTGGTTTTAGGTACCCATTTTGTAATGGGTCTTTGGAACCCAAATAGACCATTCAATGTATTCATGAAGAGAACCAACAAATTTGGCATAAACATGCCCATCACTAGCACGGCATAACACATAAGAAGGATTAAAATCGTCGGCTTTGTTGGGAGGGGTGACACTGCCCTTCTTGACATTGCCACCCTTTGCATTGTTCTTCTTCTCCTCGGAGGCACTCTCTCCCTCCTTCACAAAGGTTTGCATGAGAGGAGGAGGTCGTTTGGTCTTGTCATTCTTCTTCTTGTTCTTGGAGTCGGGCACGTACCCAACCCCTTCCTTGGCCACAACTCCCTTTTGGTTGATCAAGAGATCGTTGAGGTTCTTCTTGCCTTGTATGCAAGTTGCAAGACCTCTCTCAAGTTGCCCCTTTAGCTTAGCGTTCTCCTCAACGAGATGCACATGCTCACAACACGGGTTAGTAGAATTTGCATTATCAATTAACATCATACGAGGGAAAGTGGCTTTTTCCTTGGTTAGCTTTACTTAAAGTTGATCATGAGACCTTGTGAGCCTTGTCAAGTAGATCAAACTCCTCTTTGAGTCTAGCAAGATCAACCTCAAGTTCGGCCTTCTCGGAGTTTAGCACATGAGAAACTATGAGGACATGATCATAATCTTTCTTTAGCTTAGCATGATCAACGTTGTGTGACTCCTCAAGAGCCAAACGAAGACCATGCTCTTCCTCAAGAGCATTGGAAAGATCCGAAATCTCATCGGCATAGTCACGACTATGCCCTTCCATCTTAGTGATGGTGTCTTCGTGAGCCTCGATCATGTCATTGGCTTCACCAAGTTGTTCCAAGAGAGCAACAAAGTGCTTCTTGGATTTTCCCTTGAGTTTGCCCATAAAGGCCTTAAACTCGTTAGCCTCCACATTAGCTCCCTCAAGTTCATTAATGCTATCCATAGGAGAAGGATGATTAATGATGGTGGTTTTGATGTTGGGGGTTACCTTGTTGGTGGCTTTAGCCATGAGGCACTTGGCGGTGATGCTCTCATTGGGTGAGTCGAAGAGAGACACCCGTGAAGTCGTCGCAATGGCAACGGAGGCCATGGCAACCGACTCATCACCTTCATCATCGTCATCATCCTCATTGTACTCTTCTTGTACCACCAATGCCTTGGGAGGAGTCTTCTTGGTGAAGTTGTTCTTGTTAGGGAATGACTTGGCCTTGTCCTTTCGGATGAGCTTGCCACCATTGTCTTCCCTCTTCTCATACGGGCACTCCGCAACAAAATGACTCACGTTGCCGCAATTGTAGCAAGTCCTTACACGTTTCTTGCTCTTCGTGCCACTTGAGTTGTTTTTGCTAAAGTTTGGCCTCGAGTTTTTCTTGCTCCAAAATTGCCTTGAAGCAAGTGCCATGTGTTCATGATACGCATACTTCGTATCTTCGGGGTTGCTCTCCTCTTCTTCCTCCTCTTCTTCTTCAACGGTGAGCTTGGCCTTCAATGCAAGGTTAGGCTTCTTTCCCCGTTGAGAACGGAGCACCGCATTGTCGGCGGTCTTGTCCAAAATGTTCATGGCCACAAACTATCCAACACTTCGCTTGAGGTCAAGGTGTGGAAGTCCGGTCTTTGACGAATGACGGAGGACATGGCCTTGTGGTAGGGCATCATTGCCTTGAGGAATTTGCGCTTGATCCAATTGTCATCCGTGTCCTTGCTCCCGTGATCTCGTAGTGAGACCGCGAGTTTGGTTACTCTCCGATAAAGCTCACGAGGTTCTTCATCTTCTTTCATAGCAAACTCATCGGCCTCATCTTGCACCACTTCATAGTTGGAGCGTTGAATGCTTGCGCTTCCCCGGTAGAGAGAGACAACACAATGCCATGCATCTTTGGCCAAGGCGAAGGGACGAAGATGAGGTAGGTCTTCGGGTGGAATTGCATCTTGAATGATGAAGAGAGCATTCTCATTGAATTGATTATCCGTGGCTTCTCGAGGAGTGAAGTTGCTTGGATCATGCGGATAGAAACCTTCTTCAATGATTCTCCAAAGGTTAGTGTTCACATGATTTAAATGACGTTTAAAGCGGTAAACCCAGGAATCAAAGTCCTCATTTTTCACAATCTTAGGGGGGGACCGGCATGATTCAAATGAGTAGAAGGAACCGGTCCACCATAAACAAGTGGTGGTTCCACATGAGCAAAGATGCCGGTGCCATTTTTACCACTAGAAGAAGGAGCCTTTTCACTACTAGCTTCCCCCTTGTTGGGGATAGCATCCGTCACCTTGTCAGTGGGGTCACCCACTTTCAACGGTGCGGTGGATAGTTTAAGCCCCTCAAGAAATTTAGTAAACATGCTTTCAACCTCGGTCGTCATGGAGGTCTTCAATGTCTCTAAGGCCACATTGAACTCCTCAAGAGAGACCGAGGTTCCCCCATCGCCCGTAGATGAGATCGGATTCACACCGGAGTGTTCCTCCACACCGTCTACGGTATCAACCATACTCTTTGGACGGTAAAGTCCTTAATAAAGAGACAAGGCTCTGATACCAATTGAAAGGATCGATATGGTTGACTAGAGGGGAGGGGGTGAATAGGCAACTACCAATTTTTAACTTTTCTTTATCAAATTAAACTTTGCATCAAAGTAGGTTGTCTAGATGTGCAACTAGGTGAGCAATCTATATGATGCAATAACAACAAGCATACAAGCAAGCAAGAGAAGTAACACTAAAGAGCTTGCACAAGTAAAGGTAAGAGCTAACCAAGAGTGGATCCGGTGAAGACGAGGATGTGTTACCGAAGTTCCTTCCTTTTAAGGGGAAGTACGTCTCAGTTAGAGTGGTGTGGAGGCACAATGCTCCCCAAGAAGCCACTAGGGCCACCGTATTCTCCTCACGCCCTCACACAATGCGAGATGCCGTGATTCCACTATTGGTGCCCTTGAAGGCGGTGACTGAACCTTTACAAACAAGGTTGGGGCAATCTCCACAACTTAATCGGAGGCTTCCAACAAAACCACGAAGCTTCACCACAATGGACTATGGCTCTGTGGTGACCTCAATTGTCTAGGGTGCTCAAACACCCAAGAGTAACAAGATTCGCTAGGGATGAGTGGGGGAATCGAAAATCCTTTGGTGGAAGTGTAGATCAGGGCCTTCTCAACCACTCCCAAGCAAATCAACAAGTTTGATTGGCTAGAGAGATAGATCGGGCAAAAATGGAGCTTGGAGCATTTAATGGAGCTTGAGCATTAATGGAGCTTGAGGGGGAAGAGGTAGGTCAAAGGGAAGAAGGGGACCCCCTTTTATAGTGGGGGCAACGATCCAACCGTTGCCCCCACCAACCAACCCCGCACAGGGCGGTACTACCGCTAAGAGGGGGTGGTACTACCGCTAGGTCAGCGGTACTGCCGCTCCAGCCAGCGGTACTGCCGCGCGGAGAAGACTAGTAGGGAATAGGACCCAACGCGGTACTACCGCGGTGGTAAGGGCGGTACTACCGCTCCTGAAACGGTACTACCGCCTCTACAACCGCAACTAGTGCCGCAAAACCCGACACGAGAAAAAGAGCCCTCGAGTCGAGGCGGTAGGAGCCAGACAGCCCAGCGGTACTACGGCAGCGGGGTCACGGGCGGTACTACCGCTGCGGAGTGGAACTGCCACTTGTGACCCTTCGTCCGTACTACCGCTGGTAGTGCGGTACTACCGCTGGGACACAGAAGAGAGAGAGGATCTCTCTAAAGAGGCTGAGGACGAGGCGGTGGTGCCAGGCACCCCAGCGGTACTACTGCTGTTGAGTCACGGGCGGTACTACTGCTGCGGAGCGGTACTGCCGCTTGTGGCTCCTCAGCGGTACTACCGCTAGGTTGCGCGGTACTACCGCTGGGACCCAGACAGGACAAAGAAAAGAGGAGAGATCTCTTCAATGGAATGGAAAAGCTCGGAGGGTGAGAAGCTGATGTGTACGTGCTGATTCCACCCATGCAATACCCCAGCGGACCCCCTCTTGATAGTACGGTGCCCTCTACGCTACTAGTCCACCGAGAGAGAAACGAAAGAGCTACACCGTCTTGAAAGACACTCCGAAGGGAAGAAAACGTCTCGTGCCAGGGATGAATCTGTGAACTACTCAAAGCACATGATTAGTCCGCAAACTTGTTGTCATCAATCACCAAAACTACCTTGAGAGAGATATGCCATAACAGTCTCGCTCGGCCAGAGTGGCCAAGCGCGCCGACTCCATTGCGAGAGCCTCGGGAGTCGTCCCAGTGGTGGGAGTGTGTAGGGCATGCTCATTCTTCCGACGGAGCTCCTCACGCTCCCTAGTGAGAGCCTTGGGAACATACGGCTCATGGCGGGGTGAACGGTCATCTCCCTCGTCGTTGCTGGCATGCTCGTGCGACCATCCTCAGGACCTTTATACCTCGGGGGTCCGTGATGCTTCGCATGACCGGCCATGAGGACCTTGGTTGTGGACTCAACACGCTCGCACTCGGACTCATCGGTGGAGTCCTCGTGGAGTCCGTCAGAAAGGTCAAGGGCGGGCTCATTAGACTCGAGAGCCACCACATGCCCTGCCGCGACCTGAAGGGCCACGGCGTGCTTGATCCAACGTTGCAGCTGTGAGCACTCGGAGCGCTTGCGAGGGCATCCAGCGGGAAGGAGGGGAGCCACTCGGTATGGGTTTGATGGATGTTAGAGCAGGACTCCGAATGAAGATGCGTGGAAGTGCGCCGCGCCACGGTAGCGCCTCCACGTCAAGTGGGGCCTCTCGGAGCCATGCTGAGTTGTCGGTGATGAAGCTGAGCGCTCCAAAACGGATCTCACCGCTGACTAACATGATGATGACGATGAAATTCTACCCATGCTGTAAAATTGCTAGACGCGCAACCCCACAGTGGGCGCCAACTGTTGGGGTTACGATCCTGACAATGAGTACTAGGGATATGAAAGAGGGGCGGAGCCTAGCTACGGTGCAGATGCAACATTCGATATTTATGAGTTCAGGACCCTCTCGGAGGAGGTAACAACCCTATGTCTCGTACCATGAGGCTTGTTTTCTCTTGGGGTTATGATTCCAAAGAGTGCTTAACCCTTGCTCAGGAGGAAGAGGGCAACTTATATAGAGTGCGCCGCATCCTCTTTACTCCCACGATGCAAGGGTGGTTTAATAGATATAACTACGAAAGTTATTAGTGTTAATAGCCACAACTACGACAATTACAGATAACGGTAACCATGACTATGCTTAAAGTCCGACTTAAGACTACTCAACCATTGCAGTTCTCACGTCGTCCTTTCACCTTCCTTGTCTGGGTGGTGATGGTTGGGTCGACTGGAGGAAAGACGTTCGAGTGTTGTCGGTGCGTCCGAGTGGACTTCTTGTTATATGCATCCGAATGTGTCTATGGTCTAGAGACGTGTCAACAATGGTGTGGGCCCCTAGGTGGGCCTTAGATGTTAGGTCCTTGACCCTACTTGTAGTAGGTGGCCTCATCACTAACCAATGATCATGAACTCATACCCTTTCATACTACGACATCAATATAATTAAAACATACGTTTCATATTTAGTGATCTACATGAAAGTTTTTATTATACCATCCTTAAATACCTATCCTTTTTGGACTAGTCTTATAACCCGTGCTCATTACCACTTCCTATTTAAAGACTCTCAAAATGATTTAAGCGAAGCATAAGAGTGCAATCATTTCTATAAAATATGAACACCGTTGTGCTCTAACATATATAAGTGAAGCTTATAGAGTATTCTAACAAATTGCAATGAATGTATGTCTTTCTCAGAAGGTGTGTCTAGCAAACAACGATTGTGGCAAACTAACAAGCAAACAAAAATAAAACTTTGGCACAAGATGCTGCAAATAGAACTCATATCATGTGATAAATAAAAATATAGCTTCAAGTAATATATTGATAGATTATAGACGAAAGAGGGGATGCCATCTGGGTCATCCCAAGTTTAGACGATTGTGTTTTCCTTGAATATTACCTGGGGAACTTCCGACCGGTTGTTAACGACCGTTAACGGTGCGCCGTCAACGCTATCGGCCAGCAAGCGATCAGCCACGTCAAAACGAGCTCAAAATTTTGCTCCGTGTTTTTTGCCACTGCAAAATGTCACGAATCATAAACTGATGATTTTTCACTAATCATGACACGAAAGTGGTGGCTCTGTGCATAACTCCATCACGGATCATCTTTTTTCTTTCTTTATTATTTTCCCCTTTTTTCTCTTTTTCTCCACCAATCACATGCATGTGACCGTACGTGTAGGAGAAAATAGTGAGACATGACTGCATGGATGAACAGATAAAAAGTCAAAACAAACACGTCTGGACACTGATCAGGCATGTCCGCAGACGTTTTTTTTGAACATCAGTATAGACACAAGCGCTCATATACGCACACCCTATGAACGCATCGACGGGAACGTCTCCTCCCACTAAATGCGCATCGCCAGAAATTGCGAGCACCAGGATTTGAACCCTGATTGGCTGGGTATACCACAGTCCCTCTAACCATCCAACCACAGGTTGGTTTACACGTCCGCAGACGTTTGAAGGGTCAAATTTGCTCGGTCCAGCTATAGATGAGCATAGTATGTTCATCCAGTGTTGCTAAACTGAATTAAGCTTCACCAGAAATAAGCGTAAACTCTAACTTAAACTCCATGCGCTGCCATCATCAGTTGATAGTTTTTCGAGATTTTTTTCATTTTAATTAAATGAAAGGGCCGTTTTCCGTCATCCCGTGATGACCCCTCCTGAATCGTAGAGTAGATCGTAGAAAAGGAAGAAGGGGAAATAATATGAGAAAGAAACAGGCCACGCCGGGCTAAAGCACGCTAGGCGACGTGCGGGCGCCGAATTGTTTAGCCCCGGGCAGGGACAGCGAAACAACCCTACGCCGCTTAAACCGCACAGAAACGACCATTTCTCGTGGCCCGTCCCGTCCCCTGCCTTTGGAGTTTTCCGCCACCGCTGCCGGTGACGGAACACTCGTGGAATCCACATCCACACGTTTCGCCGGTCGCGAGATGGGCCTTGCCCCGCGCCGCCGCCCACCCAATTCCCATCCACACCCTCGGCTCATCACTGTCTCCCCGATGCGCACCATCGTCACCTGCGACCCGCCTCGTGCCCGCCTGCTGTGCCCATCCACCGCGCAGCGCGCATCGGAGCGCACAGTGTCGTGTCAAAGTCCGGGCTTGTCGCCTTGCCTCCCTCCTCTCGCCATCTCCCACGCGGGCCTACTACCCACCGGCTGCCGCCTCCCATCCCAGAGAAAAACGAGCTCAAATCCGCTGTTTTTTCTTTTCTCGACTTGCTCTTGCTCGCTCGGCCCTGGCCATTTATGCGCGGACACACGTTCTTCTCAGCAATAAACAACGCCAGCGGGGCCGATCGTTGCTCGTTCCGCATCCCGATCCGCGGCTCCTCATCAAGAGTCGTCGTCGTCACTCCGGCTCCTCGCGGCCGGTTCTTTGCTTGCCTCCAAGAAACCGTCGGCTTGGCTTCTCATTCCCGTCCCAAATCCGTCCTGTTAATAGGCCCAGCTCAGCTTCTTGCATTAGCTTCTTCTCGGGGCGGACTCTAGTTCTAGTGTGTTGATTTGGATTGGAGTTTTGGGGCAGGTGCTGCAAGCAATGGCGGAGGTGCGGAGCCGGGTGCGGGGGTTCCTGCGGAACCGGTGGCTGGTGTTCGTGGCGGCGATGTGGATGCAGTCGGTCGCCGGGGTGGGGTACCTGTTCGGCAGCCTGTCGCCGGCGATCAAGTCCTCGCTTGGCTACAACCAGCGCCAGGTGGCCAGCCTCGGCGTCGCCAAGGATCTGGGAGACAGCGTCGGCTTCCTCGCCGGCACGCTCTGCGCCGTGCTCCCGCTCTGGGCCGCGCTCCTCATCGGCGCCGCGCAGAACCTCGTCGGATACGGCTGGGTCTGGCTCGCCGTCACCCACCGCGTCCCCGTGCCACCGCTCTGGGCGGTAAGATCCGTCACCTGCCCCTCCAATCATTATAGTCCTCCCATTTGCTTCTCCTTTCTGCAATAGCCATAGCCGCATCAAACCTTCCTGTTCTTGGAGCCTCATGTGCTACTGCAGATTGAGCTGGGTTTTTTCTCTTCTAATGCTAAGAAAATTCCCTGTGACTTTTGTGCTAATTGAAGCGTGCACGATGCTGTGGTGGAAGAAACTCATGTTCTACTGTGCTTCGTATAATTATTAAGTTGTACGGTTGAAGCTTCTGGATTTGGACTGAAAACTAATCATGTCTTCTTCCTTCAATTATGCTACTGTATGTATGTACTAGTTCCCTTTAGTGAACACGCGAGACCAGTTTGCTCATCATCTGAAAGCAAACATGGGTCAGTCAATCACGCATCCTAACTGCACGCCTGTCCCCAATGATGGAGAGTCGCTATTCGACTTCCATTTACAGAAGAGAAGGTGGTGAATTCCTTATTTTGGAACACAGTTGCTGTTGGACTTCAATGTTTTCTGTTCCTCCAAAATGTTGAAAGCTATGTTCAGAAATATTTGCCAGATTTTTATTGGCTCAAAACAGTTAAAACTGTTTCTGCTGTGTGTACTAAGAATATTCTAACACACAGCATGTCGAATATGCTTCCGAGTCATCGGTGTGCACCTATATTATTCTTGGGAAGTCTTAGTGGTCGCTTTCTCGCCTCCCATGTCTCTTTAGTTAACCTTCATTATCTAATATCCTGAAAAACACTGAGATTTGATATAGTTCATGTCAATTAACAATGTTCAACCTGAAAATTTTACTCTGTACTACTATTATCAGCCTGTCTTATACAGCCGCAACAGAATCGCCTAAAAATTCTGGTTAAACAAGTGAATTAACATTTTTGAGTTTCCAAGATTAGGATTGTGAGTTAATCATTTGCTATGTTTTGCTTTACAAATTAATTTGCTATGTGAAACATCAAAGCAACAGAGGATGACTTCAGTCTTCAGTAAAATACTAAAAACACATAATTAGTGTCATTGTCTGTCTGAAGGTGGAGGAGACTTAATATTCATTTGTACTTCTAATTTTAAATGCACTAATTTCCATCTCCACATTTCTGTTTGCGGCATTTGGAAACCTGGACCATTCCATAATTTCTATAGTATCTAATCTGACCTTTGTTTACATTCTTATTCCTTCAATTAGATTTGTCGGCTCTTGCACTAAATTCCCCCGTCTCTCCGCAGATGTGCATGCTAATCTTTGTTGGAAATAATGGTGAGACATACTTCAATACTGCTGCACTCGTCTCATGTGTTCAGAACTTTCCCAAGAACCGTGGACCAATCGTTGGTATCCTCAAGGGATTTGCTGGTTTGAGTGGTGCAATCTTAACACAGGTTTATGCAATAATGCACACGCCTGATGATGCCGCACTGATATTCATGGTTGCTGTTGGCCCAACAATGGTAGTCATCGCTTTAATGTTCATTGTTAGACCAGTTAATGGTCACAGACAAGTACGGCCATCTGATGGTACAAGTTTCACGTTTGTATACAGCGTCTGCTTAGTCTTGGCCGCCTATCTGATGGGTGTGATGCTGCTGGAAGACCTTGTTGGCTTGAGCCACTCATTGACAATCTTGTGTACCATCATTCTAATGGTTCTTTTGCTAGTTCCAATAGTCATCCCTGTAATGCTGAGCTTCTTCTCAAATGACGACGAGAGTGCCTACACGGCGCTGTTAACATCACCTCGGAGAGAAGAAGCAAGTGGTTCAGTATCGTCTGAAGAGCAAGAAGTTATACTCAGCGAGGTGGACGAGCAAAAGCCGAAAGAAATTGATCTACTTCCAGCCTCTGAGAGGCAAAAGAGGATTGCCGAATTGCAGGCTAAGCTATTCCAGGCAGCTGCTGTTGGTGCCGTTAGGGTTAAAAGGAGGAAAGGTCCACGACGAGGAGAGGATTTCACGTTGCTGCAGGCAATGATCAAGGCAGATTTTTGGCTTCTATTTTTCTCCCTTCTGTTGGGGTCAGGATCAGGTCTTACTGTGATTGATAATCTTGGGCAAATGAGTCAGTCATTGGGTTTTGAGGATTCTCACATTTTTGTGTCAATGATTAGCATTTGGAACTTCCTTGGACGTATTTCTGGGGGCTTCTTTTCAGAGATTATTGTCAAGTAAGAACAATGAGGCACCTCTTTGCTGACCTTTGCATCTCATCTACGAGCAATATTTTGTTTAGTTCATATGGAAGAGTGCGTTCTCCAATGGAGAGTGTGTTCTGCAGCACTAATTTAATGTTCATGCTGACCAAGCTTCTTCTCAAAATACATTTATAACTAGAGCTATACCAAAACAGACGTTTGCCCATTTCAGTTATTATTGATTGAATATCTTTTGAATGAGAAAGCAGTTTTTAGTGGTATCATCACAATTGGTTCCTAACCTGTTAAAAACAAAAAGGCACTAGCCTGGGAAATTCAAAGCAAACAAGAATATGTCTCGAAACACATGCAGAACTAGTACAATTATTAGATGAGTGAGCTAACAAAAAGAATAAAACTGACGGCAGACAGCTAATAGGCAACATCCGAATTATCCTTTTGTCGATCATGAGCAGTGTTCTGAATAATCAATCATGTAGTGATTGAGTTGCTCTGTTCATATTGAGACTAAATTTCCAACAGCTCGAATACAGCGGCTATCTTTGTTGAGAAACATGTCCCCAGTTGTTCTCATTTTTTGTTTGCTCTCTTGTTTCTTCAGGGATTACGCGTATCCAAGGGCAATTGCCTTGGCGACAGCTCAAGTATTCATGGCAATTGGACACTTCATCTTCGCAATGGGTTGGCCCGGCACAATGTACATTGGCACATTGCTTATCGGGCTCGGGTACGGCGCCCACTGGGCGATCGTGCCAGCTGCTGCCTCCGAACTATTTGGCGTGAAGAATTTCGGAGCATTGTACAACTTCCTTACAGTCGCAAACCCCGCAGGCTCCCTGGTTTTCTCGGGCATCATTGCCAGTGGCATCTACGACTACGAAGCCAGGAAGCAAGCTAACCATAACCACTCAACATTGCTGGGAATGGTCTCCGACGTCGCTCCGGCGCTGAAGTGC
This sequence comes from Triticum urartu, assembly GCF_003073215.2. Lineage (NCBI taxonomy): Eukaryota > Viridiplantae > Streptophyta > Magnoliopsida > Poales > Poaceae > Triticum > Triticum urartu. Next base: position 254,760,881 of record NC_053028.1, on the reverse strand, counting down.
GAGGGCTCCATCTGCTTCTTCATCTCGTCAATGATCATGTCAGGGTTCTGCATCATTGCTGCCGCCCTGAGCTTGATCCTGGTCCACCGGACAAAGATCGTGTACACGAATCTGTACGGTAAACCCCGGACATGAGAGATCAAAGGTCATCGAGGACAGATCAAAGCTACAGGTATCAAAGCAGAAGGGTGAAGTTTTTTTTTTTGCGTCTTCCTTCTGTTTATGGACTTCGCATATTCTTATGGTGTCAAAACCATGGCTACTGGTGGCTACGGATGGGAAGCATATGGTGTTTTTGTGCGTTTTGTCCGAACTTCTTCGGTGTTTTTTGGGGGGATATGAACTTCTTCAGTGTTGAGCTGGAACTTTGCATATACATGTGGTCTGTTCTATGTTTCATCAAGGCTGTTGAAAACTTGAAATGCAATAAATTGTCTGAGCTCTGCAAATTGGAGAGCTCAACCTTGTACATGGTGGTGTCCTAAGTCTGAGAAACCACATGATAGCTGTGTATTTGTTTCCTATGAATCTGGCTGGAGCACCGTCTTTCATTTATAAAGATTGGCTAGGCTGCCTCCTCAGTATATGCTTAAAATTTTCTTATTAATCCATGTTCTAGTTATTAGTAGTAGTTTTTTTCCTACTAGGAATTTCTTTATTTCGTTTGTAGTGGATGCAGTAGTGCTTTGGGCAGTATGCAGTACACTCACTAGATATATTCTATCAGTCAAGAGTGGTAGAAAAACACAGCAACAAAGTCAATAGAAAATACAGTGGAAACTAGTATAAAGAGACGCATCACAAAAATACAGTAGAAACTGAAAAACTAGTGTGAAGATTTCCTCCAAGAACAAAAAAACTAGTGTAAAGATGTATTAGGCTTTGTTCGGTTACACCCTGTCTCAAGGGGATTGGACTGGATTTTTTTTTGGGGTGGGGGGGGGGGGGGGGGGGGGGGGGATTTGACTTGTATGGGAATTATGGGATCTAATCCCTGCCAAACCCTTTCAAAACCATGCCAACCGAAGGCAGCCTTACGAAGATGGGAGGATGTTAGGATGGAAATAAAAATCCAAAAATGGTACGTCTGGACACACAAAAGTAGAATCATACTGAAAATATAAAATCTCTCATACCAGATCTGTTTATTAATTACCAGATCTGTTTATTAATTACGTGTTTTGGCTTTTGTTTAAGACGCGAATATCCGGGGATCGAACGCCATGGGAGGCGGTTCAAGCTGTGACGAAATATGCAACATGTATTACTAGGAGACTAAAGCCATCATATATATGATGTATATGAGGATGTTAAAAGGCAAGAATACAAAAAGCCAAAGACCGTTATCAATATAACTCTAACACCCTCTTCAAACTCATGGTGGATCAACAACACTGAGTTTAGAGAGGCGAAATCTATGTTGTGCTCTAGTTTGTGTCTTCGTGAATAAGTCTGCTAGCTGTAATTCGGAAGGCACATACCAAAGAGCAATAATATGATCCTGCACAGCAGTGCCCACATAAGAAACATCAACACCGATATGCTTGGTAAGTTCATGCTTCACAAGGTCCCGCGCAATACTAATAGCACCTGTACTGTCGGACAAGAGGGTGGTAGGTGTAATAACAGAAACACCAGAATCCTTCAGTAGCCATTGTAACCAAGTCATCTTTGTCGTCAGAAGAGCCATAGCTCTCAACTCGGCCTCTGCACTGGAACGAGAAACTGTAGTCTGTTTCTTCATCTTCGAGGCAACGAGAGAACCACCAAGAAAGACACAGTAAGCAGAAAGAGAGTGGCGATCCGAAGGATCACTGGCTCACTTAGCATTCGAATAGGCGCGGAGTGGAAACGAGCTGGAACGGGGAAAAGGAGACAATGAGAGATCGTGCCACGAAGATATCGTAGAACACGAAGAAGGTGACTATAGTGAAGTGAAGTGGGAGCAAAAACAAATTGACTCGAAAATGGGAGCTCGCTAAGATGACGCCCATCGCCAACATCATCAACCCGGTGTCATGGAGAATCGTGGTGTGGAGCTCGCAAGGAGCACGCCTGCCATCTACTTCATCATGCTGGAGCCAGAGGATGGAGATACAACGCTCATTGGGGATGTCGCCGATGTCTACTTCGTCAAGCTGGAGCCCGGGGGCGTGGAGCTGGCGGGGATGCCGTCATATGCCACGAAGGATGGCGACACGGAGCTCTCTAGGATGACGCCTGTAGTCTTCATCAAGCCAACGCCATGGAGGACGGAGGTGTGGAGCTCGCGAGGACACTGACGTGGCTTGAATCTGCATCGGTATTTCCCCAAAGAGGCAGGGATGATGCAACACAGCTGCGGTAAATATTTCCCTCAGTTATGAAACCAAGGTTATCAATCCAGTAGGAGAACCAAGCAACATTATATAAATGGTACCTGCACACAAAGAACAAATACTTGCTACCGGACGCATAATGTCAATTCCTCTACGGTAAAAAGATAGATGAATTTGTATGAGATTGGATAAATAGATCAAGCAAAAAACACAAAATGAAATAAGTAAAGAAAAAGTACAGCAAGGTATGAAAGATCGTGGATCTCGCCTAGAGGGGGGGGGGTGAATATGCGCTTTAAAATAATTATGGTTTAGGCTTGAACAAATGCGGAATAAACCTAGCGATTAGTTTGTCATGCACAAAAGCTAAAACAACCAGGCTCACATATGTGCACCAACAACTTATGCTAAGCATGATAAACAACTATGTGATGTGATAGCAATATATATAACATGAAACACTATGGCTATCACAAAGTAAAGTGCATAAGTAAAGGGTTCGGGTAAGAGATAACCGAGGCACGCGGAGACGACAATGTATCTCGAAATTCACACCCTTGCGGATGCTAATCTCTGTTTGGAGCGATGTGGAGGCACAATGCTCCCCAAGAAGCCACTAGGGCCACCATAATCTCCTCACACCCTTACACAATGCAAGATGTCGTGATTCCACTACGGGACCCTCGAGGGCGATCACCGAACCCGTACAAATGGCAATCCTTGGGGGCGGTCGCCGAACCCGTACACTTTGGCAACCCTTGGGGCGGTGTAACACCCTCGATGCGACTATATCTCTCACGTGTCGAGGCATGACTTAGAGGCATAATCGCATTGAAGGCATATGTCGCAAGTGAGGTAATCTTCACACAACCCATGTAATATAATAAGGGAAAGAGATTACATAGTTGGCTTACAATCGCCACTTCACACAATTACAGGAATAAAGCATTACAACAACCAAATACAATCAGGGCCCGACTACGGAGCCAAAACAAAAGAAGAACCCCAAATGCGACAAAGGTCCCCGATCGACCCCAACTGGGCTCCACTACTGATCAACTAGAATGAAACACCACAAAGGACAAGATCTTCATCGAGCTCCTCCTGAGCTTGGTTGCGTCAACTGCACGGTCTCATCGGCACCTGCAAGCTGGTTTTGGAAGTATCTGTGAGTCACGGGGACTCAGCAATCTCGCACCCTCGCGATCAAGACTATTTAAGCTTATGGGTAAGGTAAAGGTATGAAGTGGAGCTGCCGCAAGCGACTAGCATATATGGTGGCTAACATGCGCAAAAGAGAGCGAGAAGAGAAAGCAAAGCACGTTCGAGAATCTATGATCAAGAAGTGATCCTAGAACAACCTACGTCAAGCATAACTCCAACAACCGTGTTCACTTCCCGGCCCCCATCGGAAAGAGACCATCACGGTTACACACGCGGTTGATTCATTTTAATTAAGGTCAAGTTCAGGTTTTCTACAACCGGACATTAACAAATTCCCATCTGCCCATAACCGCGGGCACGGCTTTCGAAAGTTCAAATCCTTGCAGGGTGTCCCAACTTAGCCCATCACAAGCTCTCACGGTCAACGAAGGAATAGACCTCCACCCGAGACATTCCGATCAGACTCGGTATCCCGGTACAATAAGACATTTCGACAGGGTAAAACTAAACCAGCAACACCGCCCGAATGTGCCGACAAATCCCGATAGGAGCTGCACATATCTCTTTCTTAGGGCACACTCAGATTGTCCTAGGTACGGGTAGGCCAGCCCAGAGTTGCCCCTGGTGGCCACCGGTAGCTGACAGGTTGGACCAACACTCAGAGGAGCACTGGCCCGGGGGGGTTAAAATAATGATGACCCTTGAGCCGGCCAACTCAAGGGAAAGAAAACGGCTAGGTGGCGAATGGTAAAACCAATGTTGGGCATTGCTGGAAAAGCTTTACTTAAGGCGAACTGTCAAGGGGTTCCCATTATAGCCCAACCGCGTAAGGAACGCAAAATCCGGGAACATAACACCGATAAGACGGAAACTAGGGCGGCAAGAGTGGAACAAAACACTAGGCATAAGGCCGAGCCTTCCACCCTTTACCAAGTATATAGATGCATTAATTAATTAAGATATATAGTGATACCCCAACAAGTAAACATGGTCCAACAAAGAACAACATCTGCACGTTCCAACAAGGAACAAACTTCAATCTTCACCTGCAACTAACAATGCTATAAGAGGGGCCGAGCAAAGCGGTAACATAGCCAATCAACGGTTTGCTAGGACAATGGTGGGTTAGAGGTTTGACATGGCAATTTGGGAGGCTTGCAAGCAAGTGGTAGGCATCGTAGCAATGGCATAGCAAAATAGCGAGCAAACTAGCATAGCAAAGATAGTAGTGATTTCGAGGGTATGATCATCTTGCCTGAGATCCCGCAAGGAAGAAGAACGAGTCCATGAAGAAGACAAACGGACGACGTTGAACGGATCCTCACAAACGCGACGTTATCGGAACCAACCCGAAGAAGCAACACCGGAAAGAAGCAAACAATCATGGTAAACAACCACCACATAATCATGGCATGATGCACAACCAAGTATGATGCATGTCCGGTTTAAATATGCATGGCATGGCAAAGTGCACAAACAATCCTACAAATTAAGTGGAGCTCATTATGCAACTTCGTTGCATATTGACGAAACACCACATTCAAGTTATTTAGTTCGATCTCGTTTATGTACCCAACAATATTAAATGTTGATTAACATGGCAAGAGGGGAAGCATGATGAAACTATCTAATCTAGGCAAGTTTAAATGAGGCCGGAACAACAAAGCAACAAGTCCGGAAACTCCTCATGTGCATAATTTAGGTTTGGTACTGTTCTGCCCTAAACACAATTTTAGGGTTGTTAAACATGCACATAAAGGTCACCATGTTAAACTAGGCAAAATTCTACCCCAATTACATATAAAGTTTATTAAATTCGGAGTTACGGTTATTTAGTTATGAAATAAATCATTTTAACATGGCAATAGGCAAATATAAGCAAACATCATTTTAAACATTTTAAACATAGATGAAAGTGGCATATTATGAAACTAGATGAAATTCTAAGCAAGTTTCATATATAAATCATTTTAATCCGATGCACGAATTGTGAGTTATTAAATGCATGAAACTAGGGGGGTTTTCTGTAAAACTGCAATGCTCTGGATAAATGGGCAAAATCGTTCCACAGAAAAAAACATGAATCGGGCCGAATCTGGCTGGCCCGATAGGTAAAAAAACAAGAGGGGGCGCTGGGGTGTGGGCTCACCCATGGGCTTGGCCCGGAGAGGAGGAAGTGAGGCAGGCCGGCGAGGAGGTGGGCCACCGGAGCTGGGCGGGGCCCACACGACGAAGGAGGCAGCCCGAGCGGGTGTTCGTCCTCCTCCTGCTCGAGCAGGGGAGGCGGCCATGGCAGGACGGCGCCGGCACCGGTCGGAAGGGAGGCGAGGAGAAGACCAGAGCAAGGCGGGAACGGGCAGATCCGGCCGGGAACCGGTGGATCCGGCCATCGGCGGCAGGCGACCCGAGGCTCCATGGCGGTGGTTGCCCTGCGAAGGAGAGAGACGGCATGAGAGAGAGCACGGGGAGGAAGGGAAGAAGGCCAGTCGGTGAGGGGCTCGCCTGAGAGATCACCGGCGGCGGCACCGCGGGCCCCGGCGACGAGCTGCAGCCTCGAGGGGCTCCTCCCCTCGAGCGGGAAACTGGAACGGGCGCGGTGGCGGGGATCCGGGCCTGCGCGGGCCGGCCGTGGGCTCACGGTCCCGTGCGGCTGCGGGGAAGCTGGCGAGGTGGAGCAGGACACGTGGCGCGATGCCACTAGCTTGGAGCGGCGGCTCTGCTGAGGTGGCGGCGCGCGATTGGCTGGGGTGAGGTGGAGGCTGGACGCGTCCGGCGGGCGCGGGCATGTCCGGCGGCGGAGTGGGAAGAAGCTAGGGTTTGGACTGCGCGAAAAATCAGGGAGAGCCACATATTTATAGGTAGAGGGAGCTAGGAGAGTCCAAATGATGTGCGGTTTTTGGCCACGCGATCGTGATCGAACGCTCTAAATGATGGAGCAGAGTTAGGTGGGTTTTGGGCCAAATTGGAGGGGTGTTGGGCTGCAACACACACGAGGCCTTTTCGGTCCCTCGGTTAACCGTTGGAGTATCAAACGAAGTCCAAATGGTACGAAACTTGACAGGCGGTCTACCGGTAGTAAACCAAGGCCGCTTGGCAAGTCTCGGTCCAATCCGGAAATGTTTAATCCCCACACATGAGAAGAAGGTAGAAATGACCACCGGAGGAGAACGAAGCGCCGGAATGCAAAACAGACAACGGGGAAAATGCTCGGATGCATGAGACGAACACGTATGCAAATGAAATGTACATGATGACATGATATGCAATGCATGACACGCAAGCAATGACAAGGCAACAACAGCGAATAACTGGACGACACCTGGCACATCGGTCTCGGGGCGTTACAGGCGGTCACTGGTACCCGTAAAATTGCTCAGGGCGATCTCCACAACCTAATTGGAGACCCCGATGCTTGCCCAGAGTTTTACACAATAATGATTGAGCTCTAAAGCACCACCAACCATCTAGGGCGCCCAAGCACCCAAGAGGAACAAACTCTAGGATACCAATCACCCAAGAGTAATAAGCTTCTCAACTTCACCTCCACGTATCACCGTGGAGAACTCAAATCGATGCAACTAATGCAATGGCAAGGGCACACGGAGTGCTCAAGTGCCTCACTCCCAAATCCCACTAAAGCAACGAAAGCTATGGAGGAAGATGAGAGGAAGAACAAGAAGGAGAACACCAAGAACTCCAAGATCTAGATCCAAGGGGTTCCCCTCACATAGAGAAGAAAGTGATTGGTGGAAACGTAGATCTAGATCTCCTCTCTCTTTCCCCCCAAACACTAGCAAGAATCCATGGAGGGATTTAGAGATAGCAAGCTCTAAGAAGGTTAACAATGGGGGAAGAACACGAGCTCAAAGGATAGGGTCCAATGGGGAAGAAGACCCCCTTTTATAGGTCCCCACAAATCTGCCCGTTATGTGTAGAAAACTGTAGGACCGGTACAACCAATGTAAGTACCGGCACAACTAGTTAAAGCAGAGAAAAAAACAACCTGTAGGAAAAGCACTAAGCGGTACAACCGCCTGGGGCACCGGTAGTACCGGTTAAACATGAACTAATCGGTACAACCGGCTCAAGAACTGCTCCACAACAAAACCCAGTCCGATGGTAGAGCGGTATAGGGCCGGTACAACCATCAGACCAAGTTTGGAGCGGTACAACAAGCCCAAACACCAGTAGTACCGGTCAACCGGTACAACTGATGTAAGAAGCGGTACAACCGGTCTATGTAAAACAGGTAAGATCAAAACAGCCATAACTTTCGCATACGAGCTCCGAATTGAGCAAACTCAAGTTTGTTAGATAGATGACGATGAGTACTTCCTCAAGTTGGACCACCTTTCTTGATTGTGTTGGGTCGATGAAGACTACTTGATTGCTCCCCCATACTCCACTATGGGTGAGTCACTCTTCGGCACTTCTTCACAGGTTCATTGCCACCACGATTGACGGCAAGCTTCAAGCATGATTGCTCCCCCATACTCCATTATGGGTGAGCCACTCTTCGTGTTGCTCCACTTGAACTTGCACACCACAAACTTGATGACGATCACCACTTGATGTCATCCTCCATGGGTTGTATGAGATCTTCCTCTTGACGCAAGCCTATGGAAACATACCTAACCCCACACAGAACTCTCACGTAGACCATGGTTTAGTACACAAAGTGTAATGGACAATGCTTACCATACCATGGGATCACTTGATCCCACTCGGTACATCTTCTACGCTTTGTGTGTTGATCAACTTGAATCACTCTCTGTACTAAGTCTTGATCAACCTTGAATCTTTCCAACTCTTTTCATTAGGATGATGTCTTGAAGGTAAACATGAATGTTGTCGGCGTTCTGGGAACCAGAGTACCCAGACTTGCCTGTCTGCGGCCCATGGCGTGGCTCCATCGATGGCCTGGTACGGCCCATCTTCAGGACCTCCAAGACAAGACCCTCGCGATGGGCCAAGCCTCGCAAGGCGGGCGACGTCAAGACCTTCGGAGGGAGCGACCTCCCAAGGCTGGCTCCTGAGGAGCGGAGACTTCTATGCAGGCGCTGACCACAGGAGGTTGAGGTGACGCCAACCATGATGACCAAGGCCAGGCGGGCTCCAGCGGGCGCAGAGGAGCAGGTTTCCTCTTTGGTGCTAAGGAGGCAAGCGCAGGCGTGGGGTCCCAAGAAATCAGCCAAAGGTTTCCATTCCCATGCAACAAGACCAAGACTGCGAAAGACGGCAGGAGGGATGTCACCGCCGAGCCCACCGCGACGTCACGACAAGAAGCTTTGTAGGCGAAGACCACCTTTCGTCAGGATAGGATGTACTACTTGCCCCCCTTCAAAATTGGCCACTGTGGGATCCCTTCCCGCCTTCGTTTGGGGGGAAGAGGACCAAGGCCACTATAAATATAGCTTAGCCACCACCGTAGGAGGAGAGATATCACTAGCTCACACCCACACTAGAACAGACCTCGTGAGATTGTTCCTCCCTTGTACTAGTTCATACTTAGCCCCCCGCGAGGCTAATCCACCACAACGTAGGAGTAGGGTCTTACACCGCAAGGTGGCCCGAACCTGGGTAAACTGATGTGCCCCTCTTCTTTTTTGTTCATTGAGCATGGCCGTGGGGGTGATGAACTGGTTGGCTGGAGAGGTCGAGTCCTTCACACACGCCCTAGAGTTCGAACCTCTCTTGGGTCTGCGAAGCCCTGAATCCGACATTTGGCGCGCCAGGTAGGGGTGTGTCGAAGCTCTTCTTCTATCCCCGTCCCGTGCCCGTTCCATCGCACCCATGGCGGAGGCTCCCCGAGATTGCGCTGAGCGTTGGGCTGCTCGCGCCACCCAGGTGGCGGCCCTCGGCCTTGGAGTTCATCATCACCCCATGCTCCCCGGGGCCGGCGCGGATGCTGGCGTCAACCATCACCGGCGGCGTGGGCCACTCTCGCCCCTTCCCGCTCGGCGCCGCAACCGAGTCACCGCGCGGTCCTCCGGCTATGCCATGACGTCGTCCCTGCACGCTCGCCGGGAGCAGGCGAACACGCGAGCCGTGCTCCTCGTGGCGCGTGAGTTGCTATGATGTAGATTAGCGGAAGGCAGCCTTGACGCCTTGCTCGCCCGCGTCGCCAAGCTGCTCGACGCTGCATGCGAGGGCACGGTGCCCTTCCACATTCTGCCGGCTTCGTGGACACCTCCAGGGACCCGCCCGCCCCTGCTGCGTCTGCTCGTCCCCTCAGGAGGAGCCCGGAGGACCCCACGGAGGCAATCCGGCGTGCGGTGCCACCCATATAACCCTAGAGGCGCTCCCCTTGGGAATGGCCAGGATAGGCGGCCTCCACTGTGGCAACGGTGAAGGGCTACCCCCAGGCTGGCAAGGCAGGACATCGGAGATGGTGGACGACGGAGCAGAGGGACTAGGGGCCGATCTCGGGATGATGGCCCCTGATACCTTTGTGCCGCCGTCGGCGTGCTCATTGTACAAGCAAAGGAGAGGCCCGTACGCGTTCCCCCCGCCGGCCCGGACGTCAATATCGCCAAGGCCACGTGGAGCAGAGACCCATTACGAGCCAATCCAATGCCTCACCAGCGCCTTTGGCAGGAACGTCCACCGGTTACAACCAATATCTTTGGAACACGTCGCACTAACCTTGGATCGCAGGCAAACCATGCCACGGCCGCGCACCTCCGGGCGTTGGCCTCGCCTCAGGCAGATAGGGCGCATTGGGAGGTCGCCCGGGGGAAGCCCCGGTGCCAGAGCCCCCCCCCCCCCCCCCCCCCCCCCCCCCCCCCCCCCCCCCCCGCGCCACGCGGTGCAGGGCGCCACCATGATGGTGGCGCATGCCATCCAGAAGTAGGTCCTCCGCTTGGGAAGGCGCCGGCGAGCCCTTCCCCCAGTTGAGGGCCTGCGACCACCTGACCACCGCCCGCATAGCCCCTTACCCCTTGGTCCTGTCCTGGTTTTCGGATGCCCCAACGGTGGTCGGGGCATGTGCGGGGCGGGGTCCTCGCCCAGGAAGCAAGGAGTGCCCCTCAAGTCTCCACCCGTGACACTCTCACATAATAATCACTACTGCAGGATGCTGCTAACGCGACACTACGATCAGAGACCCTTCGGCGAAACTGTGTGCGATGCCATAATCGCAAACGATGGTGTAAAATAACCGTCAAAAAGGTGCAAAACGTTTGCGATGGAGGACGCAACAAACACGATTCCGATTTTAGTTGCATGTGCGATGTAGGGCACATGGCTAACCCGTTCGAACTGTTTGCGATGAGGCAGAACAAATGAAATGGGCAGCCATATCAATGTGCATGTGTGCGATATATGGCATACAGTTCGCTCCAATGAACCGTTTGCTATTAGGGAGTTCAACATAAACGGTTAGCCAGATCAAGGTGTGTGTGATATAGGGCATATGGTTCACTCGGACAAACTGTTTTTGATTAGCGAACGCAACAGAAACGGTTCAACTTAACAAGATGTGTGTGATACGTGGCAAACAGCCGACTCGGATGAACTGTTTGCGATGAGAATTTACAACACAAACGGTTAATACAGTTAGTTCGTGTGCGATTCTGTGTGTACAAAAAACTTTGAAAAATGCAAACTAGTTGCTTGCGGTGGCTAGGAGTATCGCACACGATGCGTCTGCGAGTACTCGTGTGTGATGATTAGTAAGTTACACATGCATTTCCTTATGTTAACACTTGTGTGATAAATAACACGTGGCATCAGATACGGTATTCGGGTTGTGTGTGTGCTCCACTTAGTCCTCCCGCGCTCCAGCGAATGCTTCCCGCGCTCCACATGGGTGAATTGTAAAATCCACGCCTATTCCCTCACCGATTTCCCGCCACCAGCTAACGGCTTGCTGCATATAACCCAGGCGGCAATGCACCGCCGCGACACTCTGCGAAGATCTAGTCCTCACCCATCTACCATTAGTTATTCCAAGCATGCCAGGAAACGACCAAAGCTTCGACGTCGACGCCTACCTGCATTACATCTTCGGTGAGGAGAACGAGCCAGAGCAGGTCGGGGAGCAAGAGCTTCATCGGCCAGTGCAGGCACCATGGCCCATCGGCAGCGATATCGGCGTCACAGCCTTGGGAGCACAATCAACATATTGCAGAGGAGGTGTTGTCGGTGTTCTGGGAAAGGGGGTCCCCAGACTTGCCTGCCTGCGGCCCACGGTGTGGCTCCACCAGCGCCCATGTGCGGCCCATCTTCACTAGCAAGCACTCAAGACCCTCGCGAGACAGACGATGCAAGACCTCCTTGGGGGCAGCCTCACCAGGCTGGCTCGCAAGGGGCGGAGAGATCAAGGCAAGGGAGACTTCGCGAGGTCCCTGTGATGTAAGCCATGACGACCAAGGCCAGGCGGGCACCAGGCGGGCACCAGTGCGCGTAGTGTCCTCGTTTCCTCTTTGGTGCTAAAGAGGCAACCTCAGGTGCGGAGTCCCGAGGCATCAAGCAAAGGTTTCCATATCGGTGCAACAAGACCAAGACCAGCAGGGTGGCAGGATGGAGGTCACCGTGGAGCCCAAGACGGCGTCACCACCAGAGCCTTTGGAAGGTGAAGACTACTTTTGTCAGGATAACTTGTACTAGCCGTCCCCCTTAAAACTTGGCCGTTGTGGGATCCCTTCCCGCTCAATATTTTAGAAGAGGACCAGGGCCTCTATAAATAGGACTAGCCACCACCTTAGCAAAGGAGGAGGATCATTCAGACCACCAGACACCACACAAGCTCGCCAAGTACAAGAACACCTCTCCTCAGGAGGCTGTTCTTCCTCTTGTAACTGTTCATCCTCAGCCCACGAGGCAATCCACCACACCACACCGGAGTAGGGTATTACACCGCAACAGTGGCCCGAACCAGTATAAATCTTGTGTCCCTTTGTTCTGCGAGTTCGACGCGCTAAGACTTGCGATTGTGGTGAGGGCGAGAGCTAGAGGGGGAGAGATCTTCATGCGCACCCCAGTGTTTAAACCTCAAGGGTTTTGCCACAACCCAAAATCCGACATTTGGCGCGCCAGGTAGGGGTGCGCCGAAGCTCCACCTCTCCGCTTGCTTCGTCCAGCTTCATAGCGGACGCTACCCCTCCGGCTAGGCCGGCGTGCGCCTACGGATGCGCCGCGGGCGTCCGGGCCTTCACCCACACCTTGCGACAGGTGCGGTGGCCACGCAAGTTCAAGCCAGAGATGCCACCCCGCTGCGATGGCACGGCAGATCCGGCGGCCTTTTGCAGGCGTATGAGGAGGCCGTCTTCAAAGACAGAGGCGATGACCAGGTCAAGGACAACTGGTTCCTCCTGGCCCTGGCTGGCGCGCCACGCGCCTGGATGCTCAGCCTGCCGGGATCTTCGGTGACCTCCTAGGAGGAACTGCGCGGTCTCTTCATCGCGCGCTTCACGACACCTGTGCCCCTCGCCGTCGCGGCCCTCATTGGCGGCTCACAAGCACCACCCTCGGACCGTCACACCAAGCCATTCTTTTGCCATATTGGCACCGCCTTCGCGCACCAAGGAGCTCCCCCGGGTTGTGCGGCGCCCAAGGACGACCTAACCTTTGATGCGGGGGTCACCCCGCCACCACCATTAGCTCAGCCATGCTCCCAATGCTGTGCACGCCCACCATCTGCAGCGTAGCCGTCACCAAGACCCTCGTCGATGGCGGCGCCGGTCTCAACGTGCTCTCTGTGGAGGCTTTCAGCCTTCTCCATGTACCGCTTCAACGGCTCCGACCCAGCAAGCCCTTCTCCGGGGTTGGCGGCGGCTCCGCTAGCCCCTTGGGGCAAATCCGCCTCTCGGTGACCTTCGACACCCGCTACAACTACCGCACCGAGCTGATCGACTTCGACATCGCCCGCATTGGCCTCCCATACAACGCCATCCTCGGATACCCGGCTCTGGCCCAGTTCATGTCTGCGACCCATCCGGCATACAACCTCATGAAGATGCCCGGGAGCAAAGACGTCCTCACCGTGGTTGGGGATACCAAGGAGGCCCTAGCGGCGCTCAGGTGCGCCCTCAAAACCGCCACAAGACTGGCCAACGAGGCCGTCGCAGGGGCTAAGGAGGCCGCGTCAGCAAAGAAGAAGCAGCCGTTCACTCAAGATCGGGCCGAAACCAAGCAGGCGTCGGTCGAGCAAGATGGGTCCTCGGGAGCCACCTTCATCATAGGCGCCGACCTCGAACCAAATCAAGAGGAGGCACTAGTGAAGTTCTTGTGCGCGAACAAGAATGTGTTCGCCTGGGAACCCAAGCGGCTAGTGGGGGTCCCAAGAGGGGTGATCGAGCATCACTTAAGGGTGTGCCCCAATGTGCGCCCCATGAAGTAGAAAGCGCGACGACAATCCACGGAGAAGCAATCCTTCATCATCCAGGAAACCCGCAAGCTGGAGGCGGCGGGTGTCATTCGCGAGGTTCGGTACCCCGAGTGGCTGGCGAACCCTGTCGTCGCACCGAAGAAAGGCGGGAAGGAGCGCATGTGTGTTGACTTCACCAACCTCAACAAGGCTTGTCCCCAAGACCCGTTCCCGCTCCCGCGCATCGATCAGATCGTCAACTCCACCGCCGAATGCAACCTGTTGTGCTTCCTGGATGCATTCTCGGGTTATCACCAGATCAAGATGGCGGTGGAGGATGTGGAGAAGACGGCCTTCCTCACCCCATGTGGGGTATACTGCTACACTTGCATGCCATTCGAACTGTGCAACACATGAGCAACCTTCTAGCGGCTGATGCACATCGCCTTGGGACGGTAGCTAGGGAGAAACGCCGAGGCCTACGTCGACGACACTGTGGTGAAGTCTCGGGAGGAGAGAACTTTGATTCAGGACCTGGAGGATACCTTTGCGAGCCTGCGCTAGGTGGACTTGCGGCTCAACCCAGAGAAGTGCGTGTTTGGTGTCCCTTTCGGCAAGCTGCTGAGCTTCCTCGTGTCCCACAGGGGGATCGAGGCCAACCCAGAGAAGGTCAAGGTGATAGATGACATGAGCCCACCGCAAACTCTTAAGGAGATGCAGAAGCTTGCAGCCTGCGTGACCTCACTGGGGCGCTTCATCTCTAAGCTGGGAGAGCGCGCCCTGCCGTTCTTCAAGCTGATGAAGAAGAAGGGCCCGTTTGAGTGGACCCCAAAAGCCGACCAAGCGTTTCAAGACCCCAGGAGATACCTGACCAGCCCTCCGGTGATGGTGGCGCCTCGCCCTCACGAGCCCCTGGTGCTTTACCTTGCCGCCACTCCCTACTCCGCCAGCGCAGCTGTGGTGGCGGCCCGGGAGGAGCGCCAGGCCAGGGGGCTGCCACGCCATGTCGCGTTACCAGCCGAGGCAATGCAGGACCCGGAGGGCACTACAAGGACTGAAGCAAGGCCAATGGGTGACCAGGCCCAGCAGGACGGCGTTCGCGGGCCGGTAGGGGCCCAAGTAGGCGATCGGGCTCTTGAGGTCCCATCATCTCAGGAGACGCCCCAACCGTCGGTAGGCACAAGCTCTGTCAACGTTCCTACCCTCGTCGAGCACCCGGTGTATTTCGTCAGCACGGTACTGCGGGATGGAAGTGAACGGTACCCCATGCCTCAGAAGCTCTTGCTCGCACTTCTGGTGGCCTCACGCAAGCTGCGAGACTACTTCCAAGGTCACCCAATCAAGGTCGTCTCGGCCTACCTACTGGAGAGGGTACTCAGGAGCCCCAACGCCGCTGGAAGAGTCGCTGAATGGAACATCGAGCTGCAAGCATTCCGGCTAGAGTTCAACACAACTAGGGTCATCAAGGGGGCCGCGCTTGCCGACTTTGTGGTAGAATGGACCAACGCCCCGGGGTTTGAAGCAGGCGAGGACTAATCTCTCTCACCAGGAAGTGCAGCACCAGATGGCTGGGTCATGTATTTCGCTGGCGTGTTTGCACGCCAGGGCACGGGGGCTGGAGCAGTGCTCATCTCGCCTACTCAAGACAAGCTCTACTACGTCGTGCAGCTCTAGTTCCAGCAGGGCGAGAAGGCCTCCAACAACATCGCAGAGTACGAAGGCCTCATCGTTGGCCTCAAGGCCATTGTGGCCCTAGGGGTGAAGCGCCTCACCATCAAGGGCGACTCGCAGCTCCTCGTCAACTTCTCCAACAAGGTATACGAGCCAAAGGACGAACACATGGAGGCATACCTTGATGTCTACTACACAACCTTCTTCTTATAGCCGTTGTTGGGCCTCCAAGTGCAGAGGTTTGTAGGACAGTAGCAAATTTCCCTCAAGTGGATGACCTAAAGTTTATCAATCCGTAGGAGGCGTAGGATGAAGATGGTCTCTCTCAAGCAACCCTGCAACCAAATAACAACAAATCTCTTGTGTCCCCAACACACCCAATACAATGGTAAATTGTATAGGTGCACTAGTTTGGCAAAGAGATGTTGATACAAGTGGTATATGGATGGTAGATGAAGGTTTTTGTAATCTGGAAATATAAAAACAGCAAGGTAACTAATGATAAAAGTGAGCACAAACGGTATTGCAATGCGTTGAAACAAGGCCTAGGGTTCATACTTTCACTAGTGCAAGTTCTCTCAACAATAATAACATGATTGGATCATATAACTATCCCTCAACATGCAACAAAGAGTCACTCCAAAGTCACTAATAGCGGAGAACAAACGAAGAGATTATGGTAGGGTACGCAACCACCTCAAAGTTATTCTTTCCAATCAATCCGCTGGGCTATTCCTATAAGTGTCACAAACAGCCCTAGAGTTCGTACTAGAATAACACCTTAAGACACAAATCGACCAAACCCCTAATGTCACCTAGATACTCCAATGTCACCTCAAGTGTCCGTGGGTATGATTATACGATATGCATCACACAATCTCATATTAATCTATTCAACCAACACATAGAACCTCAAAGAGTGCCCCAAAGTTTCTACCGGAGAGTCAAGACGAAAACGTGTGCCAACCCCTATGCATAGATTCCCAAGGTCACGGAACCGGCAAGTTGATCACCAAAACATACATCAAGTGGATCATAGAATACCCCATTGTCACCACAGGTATCCCACGCAAGACATACATCAAGTGTTCTCAAATCCTTAAAGACTCAATCCGATAAGATAACTTTAAAGGGAAAACTCAATCCATTACAAGAGAGTAGAGGGGGAAAACATCATAGCATCCAACTATAATAGCAAAGCTCGCGATACATCAAGATCAAGCCACCTCAAGAACACGAGAGAGAGAGATCAAACACATAGCTACCGGTACATACCCTCAGCCCCAAGGGAGAACTACTCCCTCCTCGTCATGGAGAGCACCGGGATGATGAAGATGGCCACCGGAGAGGGATTGCCCCCTCCGGCAGGGTGCCGGAACGGGTCTAGATTGGTTTTCGGTGGCTATAGATGTTTCTAGCGGCGGAACTCCCGATCTATTGTGCTCCCCGAAGTTTTTAGGGTATATGGGTATATATGGGAGGAAGAAGTATGTCAGTGGACCTCCGGGCTGTCCATGAGGCAGGGGGCGCGCCCCCCACCCTCATGGGCAGCCCGGGACTCTCCTAGTCCAACTCTGATACTCCGTGGGGTTCTTCTGGTCCAAAAATAAGTTCCGTGAAGTTTCAGGTCAATTGGACTCCGTTTGATTTTCCTTTTCTGCGATACTCTAAAACAAGGAAAAAACAGAAACTGGCACTGGGCTCTAGGTTAACAGGTTAGTCCCAAAAATCATATAAAATAGCATATAAATGCATATAAAACATCCAAGGTTGATAATATAATAGCATGGAACAATCAAAAATTATAGATACGTTGGAGACGTATCAGCATCCCCAAGCTTAATTCCTGCTCGTCCTCGAGTAGGTAAATGATAAAAACAAAAAAAATTATGTGGAATGCTACCTAACATATTTATCCATGTAGTTCTCTTTATTGTGGCAAGAATATTCAGATCCATAAGATTCAAGACAAAAGTTTAATATTGACATAAAAATAATAATACTTCAAGCATACTAACCAAGTAATCATGTCTTCTCAAAATAACATGGCCAAAGAAAGCTATCCCTACAAAATCATATAGTCTGGCTATGCTCCATCTTCACCACACAAAGTATTTAAAGCATGCACAACCCCGATGACAAGCCAAGCAATTGTTTCATACTTTTGATGTTCTCAAACTTTTTCAATCTTCACGCAATACATGAGCGTGAGCCATGGATATAGCACTATAGGTGGAATAGAAGGGAGGTTGTGTAGAAGACAAAAAGGGAGAAGATAGTCTCACATCGACTAGGCGTATCAACGAGCTATGGAGATGCCCATCAATAGATATCAATGTGAGTGAGTAGGGATTGCCATGCAACGAATGCACTAGAGCTATAAGTGTATGAAAGCTCAACAAAAGAAACTAAGTGGGTGTGCATCCAACTTGCTTGCTCACGAAGACCTAGGGCATTTGAGGAGGCCCATTGTTGGAATATACAAGCCAAGTTCTATAATGAAAATTTCCCACTAGTATATGAAAGTGACAACATAGGAGACTCTCTATCATGAAGATCATGGTGCTACTTTGGAGCACAAGTGTGGTAAAAGGATAGTTCCATTGCCCCTTCTCTCTTTTTCTCTCATTTTTATTATTTATTATTTTTTTATTTGGGCCTTTTTTCTTTTTTTATGGCCTCTTTTTTTATTTTTTTTATTTTTCGTCTGGAATCTCACCCCGACTTATGGGGGAATCATAGTATCCATCATCCTTTCCTCACTGGGACAATGCTCTAATAATGATGATCATCACACTTTTATTTACTTACAACTCAAGAATTACAACTCGATACTTAGAACAAAATATGACTCTATATGAATGCCTCCGGCGGTGTACCGGGATGTGCAATGACTCAAGAGTGACATGTATGGAAGAATTATGAACGGTGGCTTTGCCACAAATACGATGTCAACCACATGATCATGCAAAGCAATATGACAATGATGAAGCGTGTCATAATAACGGAACGGTGGAAAGTTGCATGGCAATATATCTCGGAATGGCTATGGAAATGCCATAATAGGTAGGTATGGTGGCTGTTTTGAGGAAGGTATATGGTGGGTGTAAGATACCGGTGAAAGTTGCGCGGTACTAGAGAGGCTAGCAATGGTGGAAAGGTGAGAGTGTGTATAATCCATGGACTCAACATTAGTCATAAAGAATTCACATACTTGTTGCAAAAATCTATTAGTTATCGAAACAAAGTACTACGCGCATGCTCCTAAGGGGATAGATTGGTAGGAAAAGACCATCGCTCGTCCCCGACCGCCACTCATAAGGAAGACAATCAATAAATAAATCATGCTCCGACTTCGTCAGATAACGGTTCACCATACGTGCATGCTACGGGAATCACAAACTTCAACACAAGTATTTCTCAAATTCACAACTACTCAACTAGCATGACTCTAATATCACCATCTCCATATCTCAAAACAATTATCAAGTATCAAACTTCTCTTAGTATTCAATGCACTTTATATGAAAGTTTTTATTATACCCATCTTGGATGCCCATCATATTAGGACTAGTTTCATAACCAAAGCAAACTACCATGCTGTTCTAAAGACTCTCAAAATAATATAAGTGAAGCATGAGAGTTCATCTATTTCTTCAAAATAAAACCATCACCGTGCTCTAAAAAGATATAAGTGAAGCACTAGAGCAACAACAAACTATTCCGAAAGATATAAGTGAAGACCGATGAGTAGTCAAATAATTATGCAACTATGTGAAGACTCTCTAACATTTAAGAATTTTAGATCTTGGTATTTTATTCAAACAGAAAGCAAAACAAAATTAAATAAATTGACGCTCCAAGCAAAACACATATCATGTGGTGAATAAAAATATAGCTCCAAGTAAAGTTACCAATGAACAAAGACGAAAGAGGGGATGCCATCTGGGGCATCCCCAAGCTTAGGATCTTGGTTGTCCTTGAATATTACCTTGGGGGTGCCTTGGGCATCCCCACACTTAGGCTCTTGCCACTCCTTATTCCATAGTCCATCGAATCTTCACCCAAAACTTGAAAACTTTACAACACAAAACTTAACAGAAAACTCGTGAGCTCCGTTAGCGAAAGAAAACAAAACACCACTTCAAGGTACTGTAATGAACTCATTCTTTATTTATATTGGTGTTAAACCTACTGTATTCCAACTTATCTATGGTTTATAAACTATTTTACTAGCCATATATTCATCAAAATAAGCAAACAACACACGAAAAACAGAATCTGTCAAAAACAGAACAGTCTGTAGTAATCTATAACTAACGCAAACTAATGGAAACCCAAAAATTCTAAAATAAATTGCTGGACGTGAGGAATTTATCTATTAAACATCTGAAAAAATAATTAACTAAATAGAACTCTCCAATAAAAAATGGTAGCAATTCTCGTGAGCGCTAAAGTTTTTGTTTTTTACAGCATGATCGCAAAGACTTTCCCCAAGTCTTCCCAAAGGTTCTACTTGGCACAAACACTAATTAAAAGCATAAAACTACATCTAAGAAGAGGCTAGATGAATTATTTATTACTAAACAGGAGCAAAAAGCAAGGAACAAAAATAAAGTTGGGTTGCCTCCCAACAAGCGCTATCGTTTAACGCCCCTAGCTAGGCATGATGATTTCAACGATGCTCACATAAAAGATAAGAATTGTAACATAAAGAGAGCATCTTGAAGAATATGACTAGCACATTTAAGTCTAACCCACTTCCTATGCATAGGGATTTTGTGAGCAAACAACTTATGGGAACAAGAATCAACTTGCATAGGAAGGTAAAACAAGCATAATTTCAAAACTTTAAGCACATAGAGAGGAAACTTGATATTATTGCAATTCCTACAAGCATATATTAATCCCTCATAATAATTTTCAGTAGCATCATGAATGAATTCAACAATATAAATATCACATAAAGAATTATTTTCATGATCTACAAGCATAGATATTTTATTACTCTCCACATAAGCAAAATTCTTCTCATTCGGAATAATGGGAGTATCGTAAGAGACTCAAATACTATAAATTGTTTCCACATTAAAAGAGTAATGTTCAGAAAAAGTGTAATCATAATCATGACAAGTTTTATAAATATAATAATCACTACTTTTTATACCATATGTATCATCACAATAATTATCATAAGTATCAACTTTGTTCTCATCATAATCGTTTGAAACCTCTTCCAAGATAGTGGAATCATTACTAAATAAAGTCATGAACTCTCCAAATCCACTTTCATAATTATAATCATCATAAGTAGGAGGCGTGCTATCATCATTATAAATTTGCGTATCAAAACTTGGGAGACTAAAAATATCGTCTTCATTAAACGTAGCATCCCCAAGCTTGGGACAAACATTAATTGCAGCAAATATATTCTCAAAAACATCATCTTCATCAAACATAGCATCCCCAAGCTTGGGCCTTTTCATATCATGAGCATAATCGCTCTCACCATTAATAGTATGGATAGCACCAATAGTATAGCAATTATCATGTTCTTCCAAGCAAGTGCCAAAAAGATTTTCAAGATCATAATAAGTATCATTATCTTCCCAATCATAATCATCACAACAAGCAATAGGCATAACGAGATCATCATCAAGTGCATCATCTTCCACAATCATATTTTCATGAGGCACAACAGTAATAGGGGCAGCATTATTTGGGAGAGATATCTTTTTACCTCTCTTCCTTTTTCTTTTCTTCTTCTTTGCCACATCATGTGTGGGTTCAATCCTCTTTTTGGAGCTCCTTATTAATGAGATTGGTTGAATAGAAGGCTCCTCCTCATTACCTGATTCATCATAAGAAATAATAGGAGGATATTGGGAAGTCATTTCCCTTTCATTAGTATTCTATTCATCTTCTATTTATTTTATTTTATTTATGTAATTGGCAATATAAGGATTTTCAATACAATTCACCACACAATACACATAAATTTCCTCTAGATCAAAACCAAGAAGTTTATCACGGGCAAATACTGGAAGATAGTTAGTTATACGTTTCATTTCTTCGTAACCCATAAGCAAACTAAGTTCATTATGATGTGCAAGAGAAATCAAGTCATCACAATTTTTGGAAACGATTAGATCATGAAACAAGTTGCATCGGATGGTTAAATGACCACGTTCATTGCAAAGTTCACAAGTACGACCAAGAAAATTTAAATTTTCAGCACAAACATCTAGCCTTTCTTGCAACAATTTAGTTTCTAAATGCTTATGCCTCTTGCAATATCTATCTTCCCTATTTGGTGTGTACTTGCAAACCCAATGCACACCACAAAAGTTGATATGTTTATAGGAGACATTTTCATCATAACTAGTGCAATCATCATTAGTACTATGGATATTCAAGGAGTTCATACTAACAACATTGCAATCATGCTCATCATTCAAATATTTAGTGCCAAACAATTTAATGCATTCTTCTTCTAACACTTTGGCACAATTTTCCTTTCCATCATACTCACGAAAGATATTAAAAAGATGAAGCGTATGAGGCAAACTCAATTCCATTTTTTTGTAGTTTCCTTTTTTAAACTAAACTAGTGATAAAACAAGAAACTAAAAGACTCGATTGCAAGATCTAAAGATATACCTTCAAGCGCTAACCTCCCCAGCAACGGCGCCAGAAAAGAGCTTGATGTCTACTACACAACCTTCTTCTTGTAGACGTTGTTGGGCCTCCAAGTGCAGAGGTTTGTAGGACAGTAGCAAATTTCCCTCAAGTGGATGACCTAAGGTTTATCAATCCGTAGGAGGCGTAGGATGAAGATGGTCTCTCTCAAGCAACCCTGCAACCAAATAACAAAGAATCTCTTGTGTCCCCAACACACCCAATACAATGGTAAATTGTATAGGTGCACTAGTTCGGCGAAGAGATGGTGATACAAGTGGTATACGGATGGTAGATACAGATTTTTGTAATCTGAAAATATAAAAACAGCAAGGTAACTAATGATGAAAGTGAGCACAACGGTATTGCAATGCGTTGAAACAAGGCCTAGGGTTGATACTTTCACTAGTGCAAGTTCTCTCAACAATACTAACATGATTGGATCATATAACTATCCCTCAACATGCAACAAAGAGTCACTCCAAAGTCACTAATAGCGGAGAACAAACGAAGAGATTATGGTAGGGTACGAAACCACCTCAAAGTTATTCTTTCCAATCAATCCGTTGGGCTATTCCTATAAGTGTCACAAACAGCCCTAGAGTTCGTACTAGAATAACACCTTAAGACACAAATCAACCAAAACCCTAATGTCACCTAGGTACTCCAATGTCACCTCAAGTATCCGTGGGTATGATTATACGATATGCATCACACAATCTCATGTTCATCTATTCAACCAACACATAGAACCTCAAAGAGTGCCCCAAAGTTTCTACCGAAGAGTCAAGACGAAAACGTGTGCCAACCCCTATCCATAGATTCCCAAGGTCACGGAACCCACAAGTTGATCACCAAAACATACATCAAGTGGATCATAGAATACCCCATTGTCGCCACAGGTATCCCACTCAAGACATACATCAAGTGTTCTCAAATCCTTAAATACTCAATCCGATAAGATAACTTCAAAGGGAAAACTCAATCCATTACAAGAGAGTAGAGGGGGAAAAACATCATAGGATCCAACTATAATAGCAAAGCTCGCGATACATCAAGATCATGCCACCTCAAGAAAACGAGAGAGAGAGAGATCAAACACGTAGCTACTGGTAGATACCCTCAGCCCCGAGGGATAACTACTCCCTCCTCATCATGGAGAGCACCGGGATGATGAAGATGGCCACCGGAGAGGGATTGCCCCCTCCGGCAGGGTGCCGGAACGGGTCTAGATTGGTTTTCGGTGGCTACGGAGGTTTTTGGCAGCGGGACTCCCGGTCTATTGTGCTCCCCGATGTTTTTAGGCTATATGGGTATATATGGGAGGAAGAAGTACGTCGGTGGACCTCCGGGCTGTCCACGAGGCAGGGGGGCGCGCCCACGGGTGGTGGGCGCGCCCCCCACCCTCGTGGGCAGCCCGGGACTCTCCTGGTCCAACTCCGATACTCCGTGGGCTTCTTCTGGTCCAAAAATAAGTTCCGTGAAGTTTCAGGTCAATTGGACTCCGTTTGATTTTCCTTTTCTGCGATACTCTAAAACAAGGAAAAAATAGAAACTGGCACTGGGCTCTAGGTTAATAGGTTAGTCCCAAAAATCATATAAAATAGCATATAAAACATCCAAGGTTGATAATATAATAGCATGGAACAATCAAAAATTATAGATACGTTGGAGACGTATCATACCTCGCGGAGGTACGCAAAATGGAAAATCATTTCCTGGGTCTAGAGCTGCAGCACATACCCCGTGGCACCAACAAGGAGGCCGACGACATCGCCAAGAGGGCGTCCAAGCGACAAGCCCAAGAGCGTGGCGTCTTTGAGGAGTGGCTCTTCAAGCCGTCGGCAGCACCTCCGCTCCCGGAGCCGGCGCCGCCTCGGGAGGAACTCCCCCAACCACCTGCCTCGGGAGCCCCGGCCTGCGGCCCGACCTCGGGAGTGTGCCTACTCCTGGTGCTCGAGCCTCAGGAGGGGTGCTGGACCAAGGAGTTCAAGGAATACCTGACGCAAGGGGTGTTGTTGGAGAAGGAGGAGGACGCGGAGCACGTGGCCCGACAGGCTACGGCATACTGCATCCAGGACAGTGAGTTATACAAGAAGCGGCCAAATGATGTTACCTTACGATGCATCTTTAGGGAACAAGGGAATGAGTTGTTGGCCGACATACACGGCGGGGACTGCGGGCACCACTCGTCATCACGGACCCTCGTTGGCAAGGCGTTCCGCAACGGGTTCTACTGGCCTACGGCTCTCAACGACGCAACCGAGCTGGTGAAGTCCTGCGAGGCCTGCCAATTCCACGCCAAACAGATCCATCAGCCAGCTCAGGGCCTCCAGACCATCCCGCTCTCGTGGCCATTCACAGTCTGGGGGGGGATATCTTAGGCCCATTCCCTCGAGGGCCTGGGGGCTACCGCTACCTCTACGTTGCCATCGACAAGTTCACCAAATGGGCGGAGGTAGAAGCCGTCCGCACCATCCTGGCCGGATCTGCGGTCAAGTTCATCAAGGGTATCGTAAGCCGGTTTGGGGTCCCTAATCGCATCATTACCGACAACGGCTCGCAGTTCACTAGCAATCTTTTCAAGGCATACTGTGCTAACCTTGGAACATAGATCTGCTACGCTTTAGTGGCACACCCCAGGAGCAATGGTCAAGCCGAACGCGCCAACGCGGAGGTCCTCCGGGGCCTCAAGACCAGGACCTTCAAGAAGAAGCTTGAGGCATGCGGCAAGGGCTAGCACGACGAGCTCTAGTCTGTTTTGTGGTCCATCCGCACCACCGCCACCAAGCCAACAGGCGAGACCCCGTTCTTCCTCGTCTACGGAGCAGAAGCGGTTCTCCCACACGAGGTCAAGCATCGCTCCGCGCGGGTCCTGGCGTTCTACGAGATGCAGCAAGATGCCATGCGGGGGATGGACCTTGTGTTGGGGGATGAACACCACCGTGAAGCCTCGTTCCGAGCGGCAAGGTACCAGCAGGCGCTGTGACGGTACCACTGTCACAGCATCCGCTCCAGGATGCTCGAGGTGGGCGATCTCGTCCTGAGGCGGGTGCTCTCCAGGGAAGGGCTGCATAAGCTCTCGCCCATGTGGGAGGGCCCGTTTAGGATCGCCCGTGTCTCCAAGCCTGGCGCCGCTCGCCTGGAGACACAAGACGGGATCCCCATCCAGAACGCCTGGAACATCCAGCACCTCCGGAGGTTCTACCCATGAAGCAAGGCCCAGCGCATGTGAAGCAAGGCCCCGTGCCTGTGAAGATCTCCGCTCGTGACACTCTCACGTAATAATGAGTGGGACTGTACACGCCCCGGAGTCTCAGGAGTGCCGCCCTTGGGCCTCGAGGGCTCCCTCCCACGTCTTAGTGGCAGCACTTAGCTCCGTGCTGGTGAGAAGAGAAGAAGACTAGACTAGGTGTCGGACGCGGCTTTTCATTTGCTTTCCGTAGTTGGCTTGCCCCTTTTTCTTAATGGAAGTTTGCATTCTGGCCTTTCTTGTCCTCTTTGTTCGATCGCCTTCTCCTCTGTTCTTCCTTGGATTTTTGTTTTGGTCCGTGCTCACCCTCGCATGCCTCGCGAGGGGGCTGAACAGGTGCCCTCGTGGAGGTGCCCTCGTGAGCATTTTTCTGTTCTTCGCGAGGCACCCTTGCCCGAGCCCGCAAGCTGGCACACCTCTCTCAATCCGTGCCCCTCGGGTACCGCGATACGAAGCGCTGGGTCATGGCCGGCGGCGCCTGCGACCAGGATTCGGAAGAATAAGAGTTTCCTAACGAATTTTTGTAGTTCCCAGACGCCTTCCGGGCAAAGGAGGCCTCGCCAGGCACCGGGTAATGCGCGCCTCGCAAAGCGGAAACTACTTCAGGCACATCAAGCTAAGTTATCTCTACACGCCCACATAAAACGTTGGTACCACAACACGACGCATGGACGATACACATAACATAGCAACTCAGAAATTATGTTTCATTACACGCCCCCACAGGGCCAATACTTGTTTCTTCTTAAACGCAGGAAGGAAAGAGCAAAACAAAAGTGGCGCGTGCCCCCACAACAGTTCACGAGGGCGGACCCATGGCGCTTCCCCGAGCTCAGCCAGACCCCTCCCCGCGCTTCACTGGAGCGCGGCGACATGATGACCCGCTGCCTCCCTCGAAACGGGCGCAGTAGCTGGTCATAGCCACCGCTGCTGGAGTTGTCGCTGGAGGAGGAGCCACCGTAGCTGGACGAGTCGCGGCCAGCTCCAAGGACGAAGCCACCTTCCTCCTCGTCACGACCATCACCAAGGCCGAGCACCTCATCGTCGTCGTTGTCCTCGGGGCAGCACCCGGCACGACGACCATCTTCCCCAAATACGCTCATGAAGAGGGTCGTGTCGCCGTCGTACTTGAAGTGGAGGGCACACTGCCTGCCCAGTCCGCGTGTAGGCGAACGTCTGCCAGCCGCGGGCCAAGGCCACGTTGCCCATTGCGGAGACTTCCACCATGCCCCATGAAGCCCTGCTGCAGCAACCATCCGCCTGCAGCCAGAGACCGCCTGGACCTGCGGACGGCAGTTTGCCGACAAAGAACCGCGGGAGCTGAAGCCAGGTGCCAGCCGGGTTCTCCGACCACACGATGAACTCCGGCGTCACCTCCGTCGAATGGAAGCGCGACCGAGGAGGCCGTGCAACCACGGCACGCCTCACTTCATCAACAGGACTACCACGACTAGGGCGACTCCAGCCATGCGGGGGGGGGGGGCGCTTTCGCGAGGGGCCACGGCGGGGGTCGCGGCGTGCTTGGCGGGCGACCACGCCCCCTCTTGGGTGGTGGCAAGCCGGGCCCCTCCTGGCGGGCCTTCCCATTCTCCGTGGCCGAGAACCTCTTCATCGGCGCCATGAGTGTCGCTGCTAGCAAGGAAGCGAGGAAGAATAAGCAGAAGGAGCGAAGGAAGCGATGGGTGACAGGGGCTCCGCTCCCCCTTCCCATTTATAGCCAAAAGGAGGCCAACCGCCGGACTCCATGATCTAAGCTAATGATGACCTTTTTTATGCATGCAGCAGGGACCCGTCAAGTTGAGCAGTTGCCGAGGCAGCGTGGGGAAGCGGAGACGCCCATGACCAATCAATCGCCACGCGTCAACCAAGGCCGCTGGCTGTTAGGGCCCGCGGCGCTCCGCAGTTGCCCTTTGGCTTCGCCTCGAAGCCAAGACCGAGTGCGCCTTGGGCCCGGGGGCTACTGTCGGCATTCTGGGAACGGGGGTCCCCAGACTTGCCTGCCTGCGGCCCACGGCGTGGCTCCACCAGCGGCCCTGTGCGGCCCATCTTCACCAGCAAGCACTCAAGACCCTCGCGAGGCAGACGACGCAAGACCTCCTCGGGGGCAGCCTCACCAGGCTGGCTCGCGAGGGGCAGAGAGATCAAGGCAAGGGATACTTCGCGAGGCCCCCGTGACGTAAGCCATGATGACCAAGGCCAGGCGGGCACTAGGCGGGCGCGAGCGCACGCAGTGTCCTCGTTTCCTCTTTGGTGCTAAAGAGGCAAGCTCAGGCGAGGAGTCTTGAGGCATCAAGCAAAGGTTTCCATATCGGTGCAACAAGACCAAGACCAGCAGGACGGCAGGACGAAGGTCACCGTGGAGCCCAAGACGACGTCACCATCAGAGCCTTTGGCAGGCGAATACTACTTTTGTCAGGATAACTTGTACTAGCTGCCCCCCTTCAAACTTGGCCGTTGTGGGATCCCTTCCCGCTCAATATTTGGGAGGAGGACCAGGGCCTCTATAAATAGGACTAGCCACCACCTTAGCAAAGGGGGGAGGATCATTCAGATCACCAGACACCACACAAGCTCGCCAAGCACAAGAACACCTCTCCTCAAGAGGCCGTTCTTCCTCTTGTAACTTTTCATCCTCAGCCCACGAGGCAATCCGCCACACCACACTGGAGTAGGGTATTACACTGCAAAAGTGGCCAGAACCAGTCTAAATCTTGTGTCCCTTTGTTCCGCGAGTTCGACGCGCTAAGACTTGAGATTGTGGTGAGGGCAAGAGCTAGAGGGGGAGAGATCTTCGTGTGCACCCCAGTGTTCAAACCTCAAGGGTTTTGCCGAAACCCGAAATCCGACAGGTGTGATGAGCAGTTTGCCATCCACCATGCAAAAGATCCAGAGCTGCTCGGCGGCATGATCTACGACCCACCCGAAGAACCGCCGTCACGAGTGCTCATCGAGAGCCTGATGCCCCGCAAGGAATGGGAAGAGGACCTCTGCGATTCAGTCAAGACAAAGGCAGCTTGTGGCTTCATCATTTCCCGCGGAGGCCGTGTCAACCTCGATCCCGATGATGTGGTGGCCAGGCTCGAGCGCATCCTTGGCGTAGGTGACGTCCCTGACGAAGTAGAACATCACCAATGTGATATCTTGAGGATGCAGGTGATCGACGGAATTTGCTACCAGGCCAAAGGCATGGAAATGGAGCGGTTCCGCAGAGTTGTCATGCGCGCGATTGCACGCTGTCAAGCTCTTCTGGAAGAGGCCCAGTAGCCCCAAGAGCCTCCCATCAGCGCCAACAGCTCCGTAGGCGGAGGCGGGTCATGACACTCGGAGTGAACGGCCGCAAGGGTGCTATGCTGATCATGCAGTCCAAGAAGACCATCGTCGGAAGGCCGCCGACTCAACCTTTTAGCTTATATTTTATTATAATTGTATGCAATGTAGGCCGTGAGTGTTCTGGGCCTTGCCGCATTTGGCATTTTAAATTATCCTGAATATGTAAGAAAATTATTAAGATTTATTAACAGTTGCCATTATAACTTTGCCTCAACGGCGAGCAGAGCACGCGCAGGGACGTGATGTCTACTACACAACCTTCTTCTTGTAGACGTTGTTGGGCCTCCAAGTGCAGAGGTTTGTAGGACAGTAGCAAATTTCCCTCAAGTGGATGACCTAAGGTTTATCAATCCGTAGGAGGCGTAGGATGAAGATGGTCTCTCTCGAGCAACCCTGCAACCAAATAACAAAGAGTCTCTTGTGTCCCCAACACACCCAATACAATAGTAAATTGTATAGGTGCCCTAGTTCGGTGAAGAGATGGTGATACAAGTGGTATATGGATAGTAGATATGGGTATTTGTAATCTGAAATTATAAAAACAACAAGGTAACAAGTGATAAAAGTGAGCGTAAACGGTATTGCAATGCTAGGAAACAAGGCCTAGAGTTCATACTTTCACTAGTGTAAGTCCTCTCAACAATAATAACATAATTGGATCATAAAACTATCCCTCAACATGCAACAAAGAGTCACTCCAAAGTCACTAATAGCGGAGAACGAACGAAGAGATTATGGTAGGGTACGAAACCACCTCAAAGTTATTCTTTCCAATCAATCCGTTGGGCTATTCCTATAAGTGTCACAAACAGCCCTAGAGTTCGTACTAGAATAACACCTTAAGATACAAATCAACCAAAACCCTAATGTCACCTAGATACTCCAATGTCACCTCAAGTATCCGTGGGAATGATTATACAATATGCAACACACAATCTCAGATTCATCTATTCAACCAACACAAAGGACCTCAAAGAGTGCCCCAAAGTTCTACCGGAGAATAACGACGAAAACATGTGCCAACCCCTATGCATAGGTTCGTGGGTGGAACCCGCAAGTTGATCACCAAAACATACATCAAGTGAATCACGTGATATCCCATTGTCACCACAGATATCCACGGCAATACATACATCAAGTGTTCTCAAATCTTTAAAGACTCAATCCGATAAGATTACTTCAAAGGGGAAACTCGATTCATTACAAGAGAGAAGAGGGGGAGGAGAAACATAAGATCCAACTATAATAGCAAAGCTCGCGATACATCAAGATCGTTCCAAATCAAGAAATGAGAGAGAGAGAGAGATCAAACACATAGCTACTGGTACATACCTTCAGCCCCGAGGGAGGACTACTCCCTCCTCGTCATGGAGAGCACCGGGATGATGAAGATGGCCACCGGAGAAGGATTCCCCCTCCGGCAGGGTGCCAGAATGGGTCTAGATTGGTTTTCGGTGGCTACAGAGGCTTCTGGCAGCGGAACTCCCGATCTATTCTCCGTTATGGAAGTTTTACGATACGTAGGTATATATGGGCACAAGAGGTACGTTGGTGGACCGAAGGGGGGGCCACGAGGAAGGGGGCGTGCCCCAGGGGGGTGGGCGCGCCCCCTACCCTTGTGAGCTCCTCCTTCATCTTCTGACGTAGGGTCCAAGTCTATCCGGTAGGTTTCTGATACGTCTCCAACGTATCTATAATTTTTGATTGCTCCATGCTATATTATCTACTGTTTTGGACTATATTGGGCTTTATTTTCCACTTTTATATTATTTTTGGGACTAACCTATTAACCGGAGGCCCAGCCCAGAATTGCTATTTTTTTGCCTATTTTAGTGTTTCGAAGAAACAGAATATCAAACGGAGTCCAAACGGAATGAAACCTTTGGGAACGTGATTTTCTCACCGAACGTGATCCAGGAGACTTGGACCCTACGCCAAGGCATCAGAGAGGCAGTCACGAGGGTGGGGGGCGCCCCCCTCCTAGGGCGCACCCCTGCCTCATGGGCCCCTCGGAGCTCCACCGACGTACTTCTTCCTCCTATATATACCTACGTACCCCCGAACGATCAGAATAGGAGCCAAAAACCTAATTCCACCGCCGCAACTTTCTGTATCCACGAGATCCCATCTTGGGGCCTGTTCCGGAGCTCCGCCGGAGAGGGCCGTCATCACGGAGGGCTTCTACATCATCATAGCCTCTCTAATGAAGTGTGAGTAGTTTACCTCAGACCTTCGGGTCCATAGTTAGTAGCTAGATGGCTTCTTCTCTCTTTTTGGATCTCAATACAAAGTTCTCCCCCTCTCTCTTGGAGATCTATTCAATGTAATCTTCTTTTTGCGGTGTGTTTGTTGAGACTGATGAATTGTGGGTTTATGATCTAGTCTATCTATGAATAATATTTGAATCTTCTCTGAATTCTTTTATGTATGATTGGTTATCTTTGCAAGTCTCTTCGAATTATCCGTTTGGTTTGGCCAACTAGATTGGTAGTTCTTGCCATGGGAGAAGTGCTTAGCTTTGGGTTCGATCTTGCGGTGTCCTTTCCCAGTGACAGAAGGGGCAGCAAGGCACGTATTGCATCATTGCCATCAAGGATAACAAGATGGGGTTTATTTCATATTGCATGAATTTATCTCTCTACATCATGTCATCTTGCTTAAAGCGTTACTCTGTTTTTAACTTAATACTCTAGATGCATGCTGGATAGCGGTCGATGAGTGGAGTAATAGTAGTAGATGCAGAATCGTTTCGGTCTACTTGTCATGGACGTGATGCCTATATACATGATCATGCCTAGATATTCTCATAACTATGCTAAATTCTGTCAATTGCTCAACAGTAATTTGTTCAGCCACCGTAGAAGACTTATGCTCTTGAGAGAAGCCACTAGTGAAACCTATGGCCCCCGGGTCTATTCTCTTCATATCAATCTCCATCACTTTAATCTTGTTTTGCTTTTTTACTTTGACTTTTTCTTTTCACTTTGCATCTCTATACCAAAAATACCAAAAATATTATATCTATTAGATCTCACTCTCGTAAGTGACCGTGAAGGGATTGACAACCCCTAATCGCGTTGGTTGCGAGTAGCTATCGTTTTGTGTAGGTACGAGGGACTTGAGCGTGGCCTCCTACTGGATTGATACCTTGGTTCTCAAAAACTGAGGGAAATACTTACGCTACTCTGCTGCATCATCCTTTCCTCTTCGGGGAAATCCAACGCAAGCTCAAGAGGTAGCAAGAAGAATTTCTGGCGCCGTTGCCGGGGAGTCTACGCAAAAAGTCAACATACCAAGTACCCATCACAATCCCTATCTCTCGCATTACATTATTTGCCATTTTCCTCTCGTTTTCCTCTCCCCCACTTCACCCTTGCCGTTTTATTCGTCCCCTCTCTCTCTCTATCCTCCCTCTCTATTTGCCTCTTTTGCCCGTTTGCTCTTGTTTGCTCATGTGCTAGTTTGCTTGCTTGTCGTTATGTCTAAAATTGGGGAAGTTATCACCAATATGGGCGATAACAATGTCATGGAAAATTCTGATGCTCCTGCTGAAGAACCCCCTACCTACCATACAAAAAGATTTCGAATCGGTAGTGATAATATTATTGGAAAAGGAGTTATTCAAGATTTATTTACTTGTGCTGGTGCTTTTCCCTCTATGGGTGGTTCTATTCTCCATAGAACTAGTAGTCTTGCGGACGCTATTGCTATGCTTATCGTTGAACTTGAAAGGCAATTTATGCATATGCACCCATCTATACAAAGAGTTTTCCTAGAATTTTCTAATATCGAGCATTCCTCTATTAAGCGTGCCGCTACTATCTTTTTGGCTCATGAATTCAGATTTATAATAAAAGAAGCTAAAGAAATCTTTGTGCATTATAGAGTGGACGCTGGACGTCCTCCCATAGAATCTATCCTCTTCGATCAAGAAGAAATTATGCGCTTTCAATCTCTTGACTATGTTCCTTTTAATGAAAACCTTAGAAAAAAGGTGCCAATCGATATTTTAATTGATAGAATCTCTGAACTTAATGATGATTTGGCTATTCGAAATAATGAGCTAGGATGCTCTCTTGAGTCTAGGCTCACAAGGTTCTGTGAAAAGAATGCTTATAATGATGAATTGGTTGTACAATACGAAGGGCCGAAAGATGAACCTATACCTCCTAAAATTGATCTTGGGGACTTCTGTCCTATTAAATTTATCCCTTTTGATTACTTTTGCTTGCCTCAAAGAAAACTTGCTGCCGAACGTAGAGAATATGAAATGAGTTTCACCGATCTATCTTATTACTATGGCACAACCTAGATCTATCCTCGCTTTTATGCCTAGCTATAAGGCTTTAAAGAAAAGCGCTTCTTGGGAGGCAACCCAATTTTATTTTTAGTTTTTTGTGTTTTTATTATGTTAGGGAATAAATAACCCATCTACCTTCTGTTTGGATGTGGTTTTGTGTTTTAATTAGTGTTTGTGCCAAGTAGAACCGTTGGGAAGACTTGGGGAAAGTCTTGTTGAACTTGCTGTAAAAAACAGATACTTTAGTGCTCACGAGAACTGCTGTCATTTTTATTTGGAGAGTGCTATTTAGTTAATTCTTTTTGCAGATGATTAATAGATAAATTCCTCACGTCCAGAAATTTATTTTAGAATTTTTGGGGTTCCATATATTGCGCTAGCTATAGATTACTACAGACTGTTCTGTTCTTGACAGATTCTGTTTTTCGTGTGTTGTTTTCTTATTTTGATGAATCTATGGTTAGTAAAATAGTTTATAATCCATAGAGAAGTTGTAATACAGTAGGTTTAACACCAATATAAATAAATAATGAGTTCATTACAGTACCTTGAAGTGGTTTTTTGTTTTCTTTCGCTAACGGAGCTCACGAGTTTTCTACTTTAAGTTTTGTGTTGTGAAGTTTTCAAGTTTTGGGTGAATTCTTGTGATGGATTATGGAACAAGGAGTGGCAAGAGCCTAAGCTTGGGGATGCCCATGGCACCCCCAAGATAATCCAAGGACACCAAAAAGTCAAAGCTTGGGGATGCCCCGGAAGGCATCCCCTGTTTCGTCCACTTCCATCGGTAATTTACTTGGAGCTATATTTTTATTCACCAACATGATATGTGTTTTGCTTGGAGCGTCTTGTATTATTTGTGTCTTTGTGTTTTTGTGTGCCACAATCATCCTTGCTGTACACACCTTTTGAGAGAGCCATACATGAATTAAAATTTGATAGAATACTCTATGTGCTTCACTTATATCTTTTGAGCATTATAATTTTGCTCTATGTGCTTCACTTATATCTTTTTGATCTAAGTAGTTTTGCTCTATGTGCTTCACTTATATCTTTTGAGCTATGTAATTTTGCTCTATGTGATTCACTTAGATCTTTTAGAGAACGGTGGTGGATTTGTTTTAAAGAAACTATTGATCTCTCATGCTTCACTTAAATTATTTCGAGAGTCTCTTAATAGCATGGTAATTTGATCAATAATAATATGCTTGGTATTCAAGATTTGTGAAACTTTCTTTTGAGTGTGTTTAATACTAAGGAAATATTGAAGCATGATAATTGTTTTGAGATATGTAGGTGATAATATTAGAGTCATGCTAGTTGAGTAGTTGTGAATTTAAAGAATACTTGTGTTAGAGTTTGTGATTCCCGTAGCATGCACGTATGGTGAACCGTTATGTGATGAAGTCAGAGCATGATTTATTTATTGATTGTCTTCCTTATGAGTGGCGGTCGGGGATGAGCGATGGTCTTTTCCTACCAATCTATCCCCCTAGGAGCATGCGCGTAATACTTTGCTTTGATAACTTCTAGATTTTTGCAATAAGTATATGAGTTCTTTATGACTAATGTTGAGTCCATGGATTATACGCACTCTCGCCCTTCCACCTTTGCTAGCCTCTCTAATACCGCGCACTTTTCACCGGTATCATACACCTACCATATACCTTCCTCAAAACAGCCGCCATACCTACCTATTATGGCATTTTCATAGCCATTCCGAGATATATTGCCATGCAACTTTCCACCGTTCCGTCTATTATGACACACTCCATCATTGTCATATTGCATATCCCGGTACACCGCCGGAGGCATTCATACAGAGTCATATTTTGTTCTAAGTATCGAGTTGTAATTGTTGAGTTGTAAGAAAAATAAAAGTGAGATGATCATCATTATTAGAGCATTGTCCCAGTGAGGAAAGGATGATGGAGACTATGATTCCCCCACAAGTCGGGGTGAGACTCCGAACGAAAAATAAATAAAAGAGGCCAAAGAAGCCCAAAAAAAAGAGAGAAAGAAAAGAGGCCATAAAAAAGAGAAAATGCCCAAATAAAAAAATGAAATGAGAGAAAAAGAGAAGGGACAATGTTACTATCCTTTTACCACACTTGTGCTTCAAAGTAGCACCATGATCTTCATAGTAGAGAGTCTCTCATGTTATCAATTTCATATACTAGTGGGAATTTTACATTATAGAACTTGGCTTGTATATTCCAATGATGGGCTTCCTCAAATTGCCCTAGGTCTTCATGAGCAAGCAAGTTGGATGCACACCCACTTAGTTTCTTTTGATGAGCTTTCATATACTTATAGCTCTAGTGCATCCGTTGCATGGCAATCCCTACTCACTCACATTGATATCTATTGATGGGCATCTCCATAGCCCATTGATACGCCTAGTTTATGTGAGACTATCTTCTCCTTTTTGTCTTCTCCACAACCACCATTCTTTTCCACCTATAGTGCTATATCCATGGCTCACGCTCATGTATTGCGTGAAGATTGAAAAAGTTTTGAAAAAGTTAGAGTATGAAACAATTGCTTGGCTTGTCATCGGGGTTGTGCATGATTTAAATACTTTGTGTGGTGAAGATAGAGCATAGCCAGACTATATGATTTTGTAGGGATAACTTTCTTTGGCCATGTTATTTTGAGAAGACATAATTGCTTTGTTAGTATGATTGAAGTATTATTATTTTTATGTCAATATAAAATTTTGTCTTGAATCTTTCAAATCTGAATATTCATATCACAATTAAGAAGATTTGCATTGAAATTATGCCAAGTAGCACTCCGCATCAAAAATTATTTTTTATCATTTACCTACTCGAGGACGAGCATGAATTAAGCTTGGGGAAGCCTGATACGTCTCCAACGTATCTATAATTTTTGATTGCTCCATGCTATATT
Source organism: Triticum urartu (assembly GCF_003073215.2). Classification (NCBI taxonomy): domain Eukaryota; kingdom Viridiplantae; phylum Streptophyta; class Magnoliopsida; order Poales; family Poaceae; genus Triticum; species Triticum urartu. The sequence goes on along the minus strand of NC_053028.1, from coordinate 254,724,948 downwards.
ATCTACTATTTTGGACTATATTGGGCTTTATTTTCCACTTTTATATTATTTTGGGACTAAACTATTAACCGGAGGCCCATCCCAGAATTGCTGTTTTTTTTACCTATTTTAGTGTTTCGAAGAAACGGAATATCAAACGGAGTCCAAACGGAATGAAACCTTCGGGAACGTGATTTTCTCACCGAACATGATCCAGGAGACTTGGACCCTACGCGAAGGCATTAGAGAGGCTGTCACGAGGGTGGCCCCCCCTCCTAGGGCGCGCCCCCTGCCTCGTGGGCCCCTTGGAGCTCCACCGACGTACTTCTTCCTCCTATATATACCTATGTACACCCAAACGATCAGAACAGGAGCCAAAAACCTAATTCCACCACCGCAACTTTCTGTATCCACGAGATCCCATCTTGGGGCCTGTTCCGGAGCTCCGTCGGAGAGGGCCGTCATCACGGAGGGCTTCTACATCATCATAGCCTCTCCGATGAAGTGTGAGTAGTTTACCTCAGACCTTCGGGTCCATAGTTAGTAGCTAGATGGCTTCTTCTCTCTTTTTGGATCTCAATACAAAGTTCTCCCCCTCTCTCATGGAGATCTATTCGATGTAATCTTATTTTTGCGGTGTGTTTGTTGAGACCGATGAATTGTGGGTTTATGATCAAGTCTATCTATGAATAATATTTGAATCTTCTCTGAATTCTTTTATGTATGATTGGTTATCTTTGCAAGTCTCTTCAAATTATCCGTTTGGTTTGGCCAACTAGATTGGTAGTTCTTGCCATGGGAGAAGTGCTTAGCTTTGGGTTCGATCTTGCGGTGTCCTTTCCCAGTGACAGAAGGGGCAGCAAGGCACATATTGCATCGCTTCCATCGAGGATAACAAGATGGGGTTTATTTCATATTGCATGAATTTATCTCTCTACATCATGTCATCTTGCTTAAAGCGTTACTCTGTTTTTGACTTAATACTCTAGATGCATGCTGGATAGCGCTCGATGAGTGGAGTAATAGTAGTAGATGCAGAATCGTTTCGGTCTACTTGTCACGGACGTGTTGCCTATATACATGATCATGCCTAGATATTCTCATAACTACGCTCAATTCTGTCAATTGCTCAACAGTAATTTGTTCACCCACCGTAGAATACTTATGCTCTTGAGAGAAGCCACTAGTGAAACCTATGGCCCCCGGGTCTATTCTCATCATATCAATCTCCATCACTTTAATCTTGTTTTGCTTTTTTACTTTGACTTTTTCTTTTCACTTTGCATCTCTATACCAAAAATACCAAAAATATTATATCTATTAGATCTCACTCTCGTAAGTGACCGTGAAGGGATTGACAACCCCTAATCGCGTTGGTTGCGAGTAGCTATCGTTTTGTGCAGGTACGAGGGACTTGAGCGTGGCCTCCTACTGGATTGATACCTTCGTTCTCAAAAACTGAGGGAAATACTTACGCTACTCTGCTGCATCATCCTTTCCTCTTCGGGGAAATCCAACGCAAGCTCAAGAGGTAGCAGTTTCCTTCCAAAAATAACTTCTCCAGTTGATTTCATTCTGTTTCGACTCCGTTTGATATTCCTTTTCCTCGAAACACTGAAATAGGCATAAAACAGCAAATCTGGGCTGGGCCTCCGGTTAATAGGTTAGTCCCAAAAATAATATAAAAGTGGAAAATAAACCCCAATATTGCCCAAAACAGTAGATAATATAGCATGGAGCAATCAAAAATTATAGATACATTGGAGACGTATCAAGCATCCCCAAGCTTAATTCCTGCTCGTCCTCGAGTAGGTAAATGATAAAAACAGAATTTTTCATGCGGAGTGCTACCTGGCATAATGTAACGCCCCGAGACCGATGTGCCACGTGTCCTCCAGTTATTCACTGTTGTTGCCTTGTCATTGCTTGCGTGTCATGCATTGCATATCATGTCATCATGCGCATTTCATTTGCATACGTGTTCATCTCATGCATCCGAGCATTTTCCCCGTTGTCCGTTTTGCAATCCGGCGCTCCGTTCTCCTCCGGTGGTCATTTCTACCTTTCTTTCGTGTGTGGTGATTAAACATTTCCGGATTGGACCGAGACTTGCCAAGCGGCCTTGGTTTACTACCGGTAGACCGCCTGTCAAGTTCCGTACCATTTGGACTTCGTTTGATACTCCAACGGTTAACCGAGGGACCGAAAAGGCCTCGTGTGTGTTGCAGCCCAACACCCTTCCAATTTGGCCCAAAACCCACCAAAACCCTCTCCATCACCTAGAGCGTTCGATCACGATCGCATGGCCGAAAACCGCACCTCATTTGGGCTCTCCTAGCTCCCTCTACCTATAAATATGTGTCCCTCCCGGATTTTCGCGCAGATGAAACCCTAACTTCCTCCTCCGCGCGCCGCCGGACGTTTCTTCTCCGCGTCGGACAATGTCCGCCGTGCCACCGCCACGTCGCCCGGCCAATGGCGTTGCGCCACATCACCCTTTCCGCCGCCTCAGCCACTCGCGGAGCGCCACCTGGCCTCCTGCTCCTCCCCGCGCCGCCGCGGCCCTGCGGCCCGAGGCCGGCCCGCCCGGCCCGAGCTGCCTGCCTGGCCCGAGCTGCCCGCGCACCGTGCCCGAGCCGGATCCCGCGCCCCGCCGCCGCCAGAAGCGCCCCGCCGCCGCCACCATGAGCTCCGGCCGCCGCGCGCTGCCCCGCCGCCGATCTGCTCCGCCGCTCCCCGCTGCTGCTCCGGTCGTCGTCCCCTGCGAGCGCCGCCTCGCCTCCGTCGTCGTTCGCCGCGCACCTCCGCCGACTCCGGCCGAACCTACTCCACCACCCGCCGGATCTTCGCCGAAGATGGCCGCATCGCCGGAGATCGAGTCCGGTCAGATCTGGAACCGGGTGGGATCAGATCCACCACATCGACGAACCAAACACCGCCGTGTCCCGGTTCCCTCCATCCCGGTTCTCTTTGTCCGCCCGTTGATTTTTCCCGCGGGGTAATATTTTCACCAAGTCCCCGAAATTCCCAGATTCATGTGCCCATGTTCATCATGTCGTAACTTTGCATCCATGGCTCCGATTCATGCATATAGCATATCGAAATGTTCATCTCAGAGAGTACATCTTTTCATCTCGTTGCATCATTTTCATTTGAGCTCATCTTGATGCCCGAAATGCTGTTGGAAGAGTGCTTTATGAGTTAATTGTCAGATCTGCTGCTCCATTTAGATATTTTTCATTTTTGCCATGATTATTGTGTGCATGATATGTCCATGAGCTCTATATATGTTTTGTTAAGGGTTTTGCCATCTCTCCAGAGGTGCAACCCATGTAGTTTTGTGATGTGTGTGGTGACTAGCACAAGCTTGCCAAGTGAGGCACTTGGTAATGCTGATTTCAGAGACTTAGCATTTCCACTAAGTCCTTGAGCTGTTTATCTCATATGGCCATATGTTCATGTTGTTTTCCTAGTGATCCGTGCTTTTTTGAGGATGATCAGTAAGGATGTTTTGTTAATCTTATAGTGCTCTATCCATCCATGTCTTTGTTTGCAATTATGGAGCACCCTAGCTTGAGTCAATCGAGCTCTACTTTTGTCATGTCGTGAATCTGGGCAGATTGTCTACTTGTTAGCGATTTTGCCGAGGATGTTGTAGTTGATCCGTGCATGCTATGTTATTGTTCTTGCCATGTCTAGCTTTTATAATGTGTATTGTTGATGGGTGTATGCTTAGTTGGTCATGACTTGCTCCGTAGTGAGTGCATCGATCTCGTAAACATGCCTACTTGATATCTGTTTCAGCATGTTCCAGTTTTCACTAAGTCTGAGAACTGATTGTGTTTTTGCCATGTTCACATGCTTGCAATTGTATTTTCTGATCCCTTTTGGCTCAAGGTCACTAAGGGACTTTTGTTAATCTCTTTGAGTAGCTCCATGCCATTCTCTACTTTGCCATGTTCAGGTCCTGTAGCATGTATTTTTGTTGCTCCGAAGAGTGCTATCTGATCTGAAATTCCAAACAAGTGTTAATTTCACCAAGTCTGAAATCTGTTTACCATATGCATTTTTGCCATGCTTGTTTGAACCTGTTAATGGATGAATTGGCCGTAGCTCAGTGCTAGACTTTTGTTAAGCATCATGAATGCATCCCTGCCATGTATTTTGTTGTCATGTTTGGGTGCTGTAGCTTGTTCATCTCATTGCATTTAGATGGCTACTTGCTGTAAATCGCAGACCGGTGCCATATTTGAATTGCTTGCCATTTCCAAACCGTAACTCCGATTCCGGTGTTCTTTATATTGTTTTCAAGGCATTTCATCTCATCTTTGCAGTGGCACACTTGGTTTTCCAAGTTGAGGCCAGGTTCATTCGTTCCTTGTCCAATCATGCATATGCATCGCATACCGCATCCCGCATATCATACCATGTTCATGTGTTGGTTGTTTACTATGTTGTGTGCTTCTTTTCCGGTGTTTGCTTCTTCGGGTTGGTTCCGATAACGTCACGTTGTGAGGACCCGTTCGTCTATGTTCCGTTTGTCTTCTTCATGGACTCGTTCTTCTTCCTTGCGGGATTTCAGGCAAGATGATCATACCCTCGAAATCACTACTATCTTTGCTTTCTTAGTTGCCCGCTCTTTTGCTATGCCTATGCTGCGATACCTACCACTTGCTTATCATGCCTCCCATATTGTTGAACCAAGCCTCTAACCCACCTTGTCCTAGCAAACCGTTGATTGGCTATGTTACCGCTTTGCTCAGCCCCTCTTATAGCGTTGTTAGTTGCAGGTGAAGATTGAAGTTTGTTCCTCGTTGGAACATGGAGATGTTGTTCCTTGTTGGAACATGTTTACTTGTTGGGATATCACAATATATCTTATTTAATTAATGCATCTATATACTTGGTAAAGGGTGGAAGGCTCGGCCTTATGCCTGGTGTTTTGTTCCACTCTTGCCGCCCTAGTTTCTGTCATATCGGTGTTATGTTCCCGGATTTTGCGTTCCTTACGCGGTTGGGCTATAATGGGAACCCCTTGACAGTTCGCCTTGAGTAAAACTCTTCCAGCAATGCCCAACATTGGTTTTACCATTCGCCGCCTAGCCTTTTCTTTTCCCTTGGGGGTCGCGCGCCCAAGGGTCATCATTATTTTAAACCCCCGGGCCAGTGCTCCTCTGAGTGTTGGTCCAACTTGTCAGCCGCTGATGGCCACCAGGGGCAACTCTGGGCTGGCCTACCGGAAGTTTAGACAATCCGGTGTGCCGTGAGAAAGAGATATGTGCAGCTCCTATCGGGATTTGTCGGCACATTCGGGCGGTGTTGCTGGTTTAGTTTTACCCTGTCGAAATGTCTTGTTGTACCGGGATACCGAGTCTGATCAGAACGTCTCGGGAGGAGGTCTATTCCTTCGTTGACCGTGAGAGCTTGTGATGGGCTAAGTTGGGACACCCCTGCAGGGATTTGAACTTTCGAAAGCCGTGCCTGCGGTTATGGGCAGATGGGAATTTGTTAACGTCCGGTTGTAGAAAACCTGAAGTTGACCTTAATTAAAATATATCAACTGCGTGTGTAACCGTGATGGTCTCTTTCCGGCGGAGTCTGGGAAGTGAAGACGGTGTTGGAGTTATGCTTGATGTAGGTTGTTTTAGGATCACTTCTTGATCATACTTTTATCGACCGTGCTTTGCCTTCTCTTCTCGCTCTCATTTTGCGTATGTTAGCCACCAGATATGCTAGTCGCTTGCTGCAGCTCCACCTCATACCTTTTACCTTACCCATAAGCTTAAATAGTCTTGATCGCGAGGGTGCGAGATTGCTGAGTCCCCGTGACTCACAGATACTTCCAAAACCAGCTTGCAGGTGCCGTTGAACCATGCAGGTGACGTAACCAAGCTCAGGAGGAGCTCGATGAAGATCTTGTCCTTTGTGTTGTCCCGTTTCCAGTTGATCAGTAGTGGAGCCCAGTTGGCGTCGATCGGGGACCTTTGTCGCATTTGGGGTTCTTCTTTTATTTTGGTTCTGTAGTCGGACCTTGAGTGTATTTGGATGATGTAATGCTTTATTCATGGGTTGAGTGTATTTGTGAAGTGGCGATTGTAAGCCAACTATGTATCTTTCCCTTATGTATTACATGGGTTGTGTGAATATTACCTCACTTGCGACATTGCTTTCAATGCGGTTATGCCTCTAAGTCGTGCTTCGACACGTGGGAGATATAGCCACATCAAGGGCGTTACAAGTTGTTATCAGAGCCTTCCCCGACCTTAGGAGCCCCCACTGCTTGATCGTTTTTAGCAGCCGTTGTTGAGTCTAGAAAAATGTTTTGAGTCATTTATGAATTATATATCGGAGAGTTTAGGAATTCTTTTTACTTCCCAGTCTCCTCATCGCTCTGGTAAGGCATCCTGACGTAGAGTTTTGACTCTTCTCTTCTCAAATTTCACTAAATTTTTTTAGGATCGCGTGGGTATCTTGGAATCGTTCCGATGGTTTTATGACAAGAACATTGTCTTGGTGCCTCCTGTCAGGGGTTTTGTGGAAGTGTCCCGGGGAGTTGAGCTCTGAGGTGTTGTCGTCATAATTTTATCGTTGCAGTTCTAGAATACCTGAGTTTAGTACGCCGACATCGAAAATCTCTTTTATGCAGTTCGTTGGTGAGATAACCTCGACGCCACCCAGTACTGGGGCGGGAGTTCGGGAGTATCGCCATAACTTGTATAACGGATGCTTTTCGAAGGTTGAGGTAGATGGTTTCCGAAGTTTTTCTCGGTTATGTGTTGAAGGATGGATACAGCTGGATGTAGGATTTGTTAGATTTGGGTGAGATATTATGCTTCCCCTCTATCCCCAACACCTGATTGCATAACCGGAAAGGTTCGGGAGTTTCATAGGTGGGAATTCAAGTAGCTCTTAGGATATCTTTCGACAGATGTATGATATGAAATTGGGGTTCGACGTCTAGTGGTCCGCCTATTCACAGTCGGTTTTACAGTGGTCTCGTTGTGTCTTAAGGAGTCCTTGGCTATGCCGACTCGGGGACGCTTCGTATGTCATGTGCACTGCCTTGTACATGATGGTGCTGTACGATCGAGCCCGTGTAGGCCCCACCACGAAATCTCTATCATATGTTTGTTCCGGCTTATTCTGCAAGCCAATCCTTTGTTTTGTTTTGAGTTGTGGTATTCGGGTTGCTTCGAAGTCAAATGTTGATTCCATACCTTTCCTAAACAGTCTTCTCATATTCCTGTGTGAATACTAATCCTTCTTGATCATCAAGTTTGTCATGTCAATCCTTTTCACCGGCTTGTTTCTCTTCAAGTGGATCCGATCCTTTCAACATCAGCAAGATCAAGTATCAGTTCTTCTCAATGGTGTTCATTTCACCCATTCCAAATTGTCTTTGTTTTTCCCACCCTCCCTCCCTTTGTTCTTTTCAATCAATATTCTTATCCGGTGATTCTCATGAAGATTCTAACGGAGCTTCAAGTTCGTCTCTCATCACTCGTTTTCTTCTCCGGTGGAACCAAGTCAAGCTTTCGGTGTTGATCATATCCGTTTTCCTCGTTTCAAATGCCTTCTCTTGCCGGTGCTTCTCATATTCATTCATTTCTCGCTATTCTTTTGTTCCGGAGTGCTCAAGATATCTCAAAGATTCGTGTTTCCACTCTACATTCATTCAAGCTCTTTCGAGGTTGTTATCTCAGTCAAGCCATTTAATTCAACCGGTGCAATCTCTCTTTTAAATCTTTTCAACGGTGTTCTTTTGAGTGGGCCCTAACCCACAGGTCTATTCCCAGGATCTTACCTGACTCTTCTTATTCTCCCAGAGTTATTCTCAAATTCATTTCAAGTTTGACGTAAGAATGAATTGTCATCAGTCAAATGTCTTTCTCCAAGATCGGTTAAATTCTTTTCACCGTTGGCTCAACCTTTCTATTCGTCATCCCGGAGTATCTCAACAAGTCTTGGTGGTGTTTCTCGTCGTCACTCTCGGATTTTGAGGACTGAAGAAGATTTTCCTCTCAATCTTGCTCCATTCTCTTCAAGATTCGTGATTCTAGCTTGTTGCCATTCTCTCATAATTGTTCGATTGTGAGAATTCTTTTATCCATCCGGAGCAATTCAGGAGCCTTTTCAGTTTGTTATCCGGAGTCCATCATCTCAAAATTTATTCATTCTTAGCCTTCAGTTATCATTCTCCAATCTTACCGGTGCTTCGTTCAAGCGATCTTTAATCAGTTTGTGATCCCTTCGTTCTCATGGATCTAAATTCTCTCAAGCATCTTCATTTAATTGCTAATCCTTCCCGGTGTTTCTTCATGTTTTAATCGTTCTTTTCAATTCTTACGGTGGTTTGATCAAGAGTTCTCTTCCTTCTTCATCATATCAATTCATTCATTGTTTCAATCCTACCGGTGGTCCATTGAGTTTATGCTATATCTATCTTAATCCTTTTCAAAGAGAATAAGTAATATGTGGAAGCCGTTGATTGTCATCAATTTAATTGGTGAAGGATACGCATAATGTAATTCTTATTCTTGTTTCATCCTAATGATTAATTCTTATTCCAGAGGCCCTTCAAACTCTCGGTTTCATTTGTTTCATCTTCTCTTTTTCCCAGAGTTCCAAGCTCTAATTATCACGGATATCTATCTAAATCATTGCAAGGATTCACCTTGTGTTTTCAATTTCTCTTTCTTTTTATCCTTTTGTTTACCGGAGTTCTTCATGGAGACTCTACATGATGGTTCATCAAGGATTTTTTCCCCTTCGCGAAGCGTTCATCAAGATTCTTTTCACAGAAGCTCAAGCATTCTTCATCTTGTAATCCGGAGTGCAATTCTTTCACGCATATCTCTTGAGGTGGTATTATGTCATTCTTGATAATTTGAGTTCATGGTTCATGATTCACTTGTTATTAAGAATGAGGTATTTTAAATCCATCAATCCACTAGTTTGAGTTATCTTGGGTTTATTTTTCACCTAAAACTTTCCCTAAGGTTTGTTGCTATTAATGGTGATAATATATGATCCAAGTTCTTCATCTATCCTCCCGGTGAAATACTTTCTCGTCCCTTTGTTCATTCCAATCCAATTCCTTTCCCGTGAGTGGTAGGCTGTCACCTCATATTTTGAGATGTATTCCATAAGACCATATCAAGTATATTATTTTCGTTGTTGGTGTTCCAACAACTCCGTTCGACCCTTCTCCTAAAGATGCCTTTTCAAACTATTTGTGACAGAAGTTGGCATTTTCTTCTCCATTCTTTATTTTAATCAACTATCTTCTATTACTCTCTCCCGGAGGAATTGTGTTGCTGCTCTCTTCAAACCTTCTTCTTGTCCTTATCATGCTTATCCTCTTAACCGAGTGTTGTGCCCCTTTGCTCAAGCTCTTTCATTTTATTAAGTCTTTCATCTCTTTTCACTCGAAGTGCTGTCCAAATTGGTAATTCCTCATTCCGCTTCCCTACCGGAGTGCTTTCAACATCATTTATCTCTGTGGTATTCTTTTCTCGATATGGCTTAACCTTTTCAAGGTTCTTTGGTTTCACTCGTTTGTCAAAGAAGCAATTTGTTTTACCTCTTCTTTTATCTCTTCTGTTGTCCTCCGGTGCCATTCTAGATCTCAGGACGAGATCCTTTCGTAGTGGTGGAGTGTTGTAACGCCCCGAGACCGATGTGCCAGGTGTCGTTCCGTTATTCGCAGTTGTTTCCTTGTCATTGCTTGCGTGTCATGCATTGCATATCATGTCATCATGTGCATTTCATTTGCATACATGTTCGTCTCATGCATCCGAGCATTTTCCCCGTTGTCCGTTTTGCAATCCGGTGCTCCGTTCTCCTCCGGTGGTCATTTCTACCTTTCTTTCGTGTGTGGTGATTAAACATTTCCGGATTGGACCGAGACTTACCAAGCGGCCTTGGTTTACTACCGGTAGACCGCCTGTCAAGTTTCGTACCATTTGGACTTCGTTTGGTGCTCCAACGGTTAACCGAGGGACCGAAAAGGCCTCGTGTGTGTTGCAGCCCAACACCCTTCCAATTTGGCCCAAAACCCACCAAAACCCTCTCCAGCACCTAGAGCGTTCGATCACGATCGCGTGGCCGAAAACCGCACCTCATTTGGGCTCTCCTAGCTCCCTCTACCTATAAATATGTGTCCCTCCCGGATTTTCGCGCAGATGAAACCCTAACTTCCTCCTCCGTGTGCCGCCGGATGTTTCTTCTCCGCGCCGGACAATGTCCGCCGTGCCGCCGCCACGTCGCCCGGCCAATGGCGTTGCGCCACGTCACCCTCTCCGCCGCCTCAGCCATTCGCGAAGCGCCACCTGGCCTCCTGCTCCTCCCCGCGCCGCCGCGGCCCTGCGGGCCCGAGGCCGGCCCGCCCGGCCCGAGCTGCCCGCGCCCCGTGCCCGAGCCGGATCCCGCGCCCCGCTGCCGCCAGAAGCGCCCCGCCGCCGCCACCGTGAGCTCCGGCCGCTGCGCACCACCCCGCCGCCGATTTGCTCCGCCGCTCCCCGCTGCTGCTCCGGTCGTCGTCCCCTGCGAGCGCCGCCTTGCCTCCGTCGTCGTTCGCCGCGCACCTCCGCCGACTCCGGCCGGACCTGCTCCACCACCTGCCGGCCTCTTCGCCTCCCGACGCTCGCCGGAGTCCACCTCGCCACCGGAGCCGCCGGATCTTCGCCGGAGATGGCCGCCTCGCCGGAGATCGAGTACGGTCAGATCTTGAACTGGGTGGGATCAGATCCACCACATCGACGAACCAAACACCGCCGTGTCCCGGTTCCCTCCATCCCGGATCTCTTCGTCCGCCCGTTGATTTTTCCCGCGGGGTAATATTTTCACCAAGTCCCCGAAATTCCCAGATTCATGTGCCCATGTTCATCATGTCGTAACTTTGCATCCA